>NW_025110873.1:0-540396 GCF_015476425.1 Leptopilina heterotoma | reverse complement strand
GGAGTACCTTAAGTACGCAACTCTTGTGTGTGAAAAGGAGTGAAGAAGAAGAAAAAAAAAGAGATGAGGGACGGGGGAGGAGGGGAGGTTGAAAACCTTGGAAAGTGGCACCTACCTAGCACCTTACGCTGGAGTTAACTTGACAAGTAGACGACGGTGTTGGCGAACTGGGATGGCGTCGGTCAGGCGTGGACGGCATACCAAATCCGCAAAGTATTCTGGTCATGTAGCCAACGTTGGGGGGTGAGGGACCAAAGTCGCGGGCTGCGGGGGGTATTAATTGGCTTACGAGGCGACACTCATTAGCACTTTGAGTACGAGGGACGCAAGCCGAGGGTCGAATCCAGAATCCATCCAATATCCTCTTTCTCTCTCTCTCTCTTTCTCCTCTGCTATTCTCCTTCGTCGCTTCGTCTTCCTTGAAAACATATCACGTTATCTTCCTGTGTACACTTTGTCACTATCTTCTCTCACGTTTTGTTTTATCTCCCTCTGTTTTTACTCCTTTTCTTCCTACTTTTACCTCTCTTCCTACTTCTTCTTCATTTTCATCTTCTTTTTTCTTTCCTTTTCACAGTTTTCCTACGGATATCAATGTGAGACAAAAAACGAATCAAAAAGTTGCTTATTTTTAAATGCTTATAACTGAAAATTATAATTCCAACTAGGGTCCAATCTTAACTGGATTTTTCAAAGTGTTTATAAATTAAAAAGTAATGGTCCAAGTTACATTCAAGTTTGTAAACATTGTCGGAGCGTATGTCCCTTTTTTCGACCTACCTATTGTGAATGAACAAAAGCAAAAAAAAAAAAAAAAAAAAAATCCTGGAAGGTGCTAAAGACGAAGAAGATTCATAACATTTTTTTTAATTTTAGATGATCCAGTCTTCTGAAATATCGACTTTTTTCGGCAGTCTAAGTCTAACTGGCCTAACCCTTTAACCTAACCCCTTAAATATTGATAAATAAAAATTGAAGTGAAATTAGATAATCATTATTGAAAAGTAACTGTTAAATGAAATTGAATTTAGTAACATTCTTCCACCTATTACTATGTGGAGCAATTTCATGAGCCAATGTAAAAGTAATTCGATAATCCTGAATTCTGAAACAATGTACGTATAAATGTGATTTTACGAGCGGTAAGTGGATTTACGTCATCTCGTCATTGGACCTATTTCCTCGATTAGAGATGGAAGGCAAGGAGGGGGAGTGGGTAAAGAGAAAGAGAGTGAGGGGGAGACTTTACTGACCACCGCGGTTTACTTTGGTACATTTTCTTTTTCACTTTTTCGTCACGAACCTCGTTGCCCGTGTCCTTTTTTTCCCTCCACCACCCCACCTCTTGAAGAAAAGCAATCTCATCTAGAGCTGAGCGTCGTCATTCTTCAGTATCGGCGTCACGTACAAGGTCCGCTGCATGCTTTGCTCGCGCGCTACCCGTGTGTCTCGATGCGATTAAAGTTACGAGTCTGTAACGACGACGACGCTTTACCCCGAGGTCGTAGGTTTCCTCTCCTTCTCTCTCTCTCTCTCTCTCTCTCTCTCTCTCTCTCTCTCTCTCTCTCTTGTCTTTTGCCGTTGTCGAGAGAGTTCCACGAGAGGATGACCTAACAGCGAATGCAACACACATGCAGGCCAGCAAACCTCATAAAGCCAACAGTTCCTCCCTTCAAAGGGAGAGAATGAAAGAGAAAAAAAGAAAGATAGAGAGAGAGAGAGTCACGTGACCAGCTCAAAATTGGAAAACCCATCAGATTTTTATCAGAGACTGAAAAATCCAAAGTGTAATTTACCTTCATCACAAGGCTTTCTTGGACAAAGGTCTATTAGTTATCTCCGGGCTTTTATTTCGGAAAATTATATTTTTGAAATGTTTATAACTTATGGTCCAACCTTGACTACATTTTATTTACTTTTTAAATTTTTCTAAAACAGCAGTGGTCCAACCCTGACTATAAGGTCCAAATTTGACTAATTTTTTTTTTTTAATATTTATAATTTTAAAAGTAATGGTCCAATCCTGACTATAGAGTCCAATCTAGTAGTTTTTGACAACATTTTTTATAAATGTTTACAACTTAAAAGTAACGGTCCTACCTTGACTATAAGATAACCAAAATTTACTTTTTAAAAAAGGCTATAAATAAAATTGAAAAAGTGGTCCAACCTTGACTATGTACCCCTACAAAGTATTCTAAAATAAACACTAGGCATAAATTCCTAATTTTCGAATAAATCTTTTCCTGTTTATGATACCTCTTCTAATTTTCTACAATACCCACCATATACATGGTCTAAATTACCTACTCTATATATATAGTCTCACAAATTTACCCACTTTATATATATATATATATACATACAATTTCTCGTATATGCGAATAAATTTTAAACCCACCACATTGAGAATGGTCTCAAGTTACAAGCACACTGGAACTATTCATTTCACTATAAATGTATAAATGCGTGAACTAAGAAAGTTATGCGAATTTCGACTTATATCATTTTGAATTATAATTCTTTTTTATTATCTCGCTACTATACATTTATCGAAAATGAAAAAAATATAAAAAAATTTCTCTTGCGAATTGAACAAGAAGGAGTGTCAATTTTTTTCGAACTACATTGACTTTATTATACAGGTGAAAAAAAACACATTCACTAAATTTGATTATGTAAAATTCCACTTTTTTCAGAAATGAATTTATATTTTCAGTATTGAAAAGTAAAATTCAGCATCCAGCCCCTTAATTTATTGATACCTAAATACAAGAAAAACGAAAATAACTTTTTATTATTTTTATTTAAAAAAAAAAATGATCTGAGTGAAAATTTACCCAGAGAACAGACTAAAAAGCATAAGGAGCAATATTATATTGAAAGGAGAGTGTAAAAATTTGCATGGTCCATTTTCAATTTCATTTAGTTTTGCGAGAGTGAAGGTAAGGTAATATTTTGCATTCGCAGCGCATCGACATAAATCAAAAAGTAAGTATTTCCCAAACAGTATTACGACCTTATGGAATCACAGTCTGCATAACTGAGTTCGCGAACAGTGGCGGAAAATACAAAATCATTTTGAAACGAGAACTTTTCGCCTCGCGAAGTAAGAAGAAAGTTTATAACGAACTTAACCGGCAACTTGAAGCTAAAGTTATAAATTTCGACTTGATACGATAACTTTTAGCTGTTCACTGAATCCTCCGCGCGCTGATTTATTTAAAATAACTTCCAACGAATGAGTTATCGCTGTCGTTTCGTATTCTCGCAACAGGATTTTAAAAATAAACGCACACCGATATATAGAAATACAAGAAAAAAAAATCGAATGCAAGAAAAAAGAATTCTTTTCTTTTTTCTTGCACTCGATTTTTTTTTCTTGTATTTCTTTCTTTCTTCCTGTTTTTAATTCAATTTTTTTTAAATTTCATTTTTTTTCGTACTTCTTCTTTTTTCTTTCTTTCTTTCTTTCTTTAAAGAAAAAAGAAAGAAAGAAAAAATACAAGAATTATTGTTTCTATTCTTTAGAAATTTTATTTTTTATAAAAAGAAAGGACGAAAGAAAAACAATGTAGAGCAAGAAGAAAAAGAAAAAAAATATAAAAAAAGAAACTAAAATTGAAAAAATAGAGAAAAAAGAAGAAAACTAAGATCAATCGCAAAAAGGGAAGAAAAGAAGAAGTCAATTTTCTTTCTTACAAAATAAATGAAAAAAAGAAAAAAAAATACAATTACGTTTGAGAGAATGTAATTCTCAGTGTATGTCCTATGAGCTACGAACTTTGCACTAAATTTTATTTCGCGTGAAGAGAAAAATAATAAAAAGAAAAAGAGAGTGAGAGAGAGAGAGGAAAAAAAACAATCTCCCATTCGTTTTTCTCAGCTACCTATACTATACTCGCCGATCCATTTTACTACGTTTAATTTCCTTTCGCTCGGTTAACGAGATACCTACCTTTATCGGAAAACGGAAATTATTCGGCATTCCTATTACGTCGCTTCCCCTCCGTCTCATCGAATAGAAACGCTAATACCACGAATCAGAGGAAAATGTATTCCAAGTTCGACAATCGCTGTTTCTCTCTTTTTTTTTTGTTTCACTTCGAAAAAAAAAAAAAAAAAAAATTCGATCCGAAAAGAGAAATTTTAATGGAAAATTTAGATTTTTCTCATGTTTATATTCTTTACGCGATGGGAAATTCAATTATCTTACTGCCGATTAAAATTTAGAATTCAGATTCACACCAAAAGTATTTTCACGTTGTTGAACATTTTTTTTTTTGGTCCTTTTTTTATTTATTTCTTGACTGGGAATTTTTTTTTTATTATTTATTATTTCAATTTTGCAACATTTTTTTTTGTATATTTGTCGAATTTTAATTTCTTGCATTGGAGAAAACTCATTGTCATTGTCATTGTCATTGTCATTGTCATTTTTTTTTTTTTTTTTTTTTATTTTCAATTTTCAATTTTCAGAATAAGAAAAAAACAAAACTGAAAGGATCAATATACAAAAAGTCATGGAAATCAATAGAAATTAGTAATTCGACACTAAATTGATTTCCGTAAATAGTAAATACAACCGAAACCCTAAAAAAAAAAAAAAATTCCAAGAGAAAAAAGAACAATGGCAAACAGGGTTAAATAGTTACGTACAGAACGGAGAAGAAAAAAGGATCTCGAACATTACATATTGAAGAGTTTGGAAGACTTTTGTAAAAAAAAAAAAAAAAAAAAAACTACGAATGAGAGAAAAGTAAAATTGTCGTGTAAGGGAAGCGAAGAGGAGGGAGGGGCGAAGGAGAAAGGGAGATGATAAGAAAAAGAAGATCAAGTGAAGATAGAGGAGAAGGAAAATTTTTCCGTAGTACAGCCACGTAGTCGCCGTTTGTCGATCGTACCGCAATAATTCCTTATTGCTTCTCGAACCCCTAACCTAAACCTAACCTCCAACCTTACCCCCCCCCCCCCTCCTTAACGTCCCCTCAAACTTCTCATGAGACTCCAACCCTCGTGAGCCTTTTTTTTTAATTTTCCTGATTCATCCTTTAATATTTGACCACCTATTTTCAATTTAATGATATTTCCTCAATTTTATTGATAACATGATTTTTTTTTCTTTACAAAAAAAAACTGTATTATTTTGGCTAAATGTTTGACATTGAAATCAAATAATAATCAACAGTTAATATAAATAATAATAATATTCGGTAATGCACCAATAGAATTATAAATAAAAAAAAAAAAAAAAAAAAAACTGAGAAGTTGCATATTTTGAAGAGTTTGAAAGGCTAATAATAATAATTTGCAATTCACTCACTAATAATAACAATAATAGTAATAAAAAGAATTATTATAATTTAATGATAATAATATAATAATAGTAATAAAAAAATTATTATAATTTAATAATGATAATAATAGTTTTAATAATAATAGTTAATGAAACAGAAGAAAAATAACAATGAAATATTCTTCATCCATTTAGTAAAAGAAGAAAAAAAATTGGAAAAAATTAAAAAACAATTAAAAACATTCATTCGTACAATTATACTTGAAAATTAAAACATTATTCAAAGTCAACTCGTATCTTTATTATTATTATTATAATATATATATATTTAGATGAATTATGATCTTTTCACTGATGATTTTCCTTTAATTAAATTTCTCTTGGAAATGAAATATTATTAATTACGTATTCATAATTATTTCCCGCTTTCTGGTTAGAGACACGAAGCAAGGTGACCACGTGATCATTTATATTCTGCGGTTTTCATGGAAAATGAATAACTTAATCTAAAAGGAAGACAAGCGAGTTAAGCGCAGTTATTAAACAACATCTGTCTGCGGTTCAAAAAAAAAATGCCTTAATTGTTAATTTCAATTAAAAAAAAAAATTCGAAAAATATTTCTATGTTATGTTTTTAATTATTATTTTGTTTACGTTTATTATTAAAAAAAAATTTAATAATTTTTTTTTTATTAAAAATTTTAATAACTTTTTTTTATTAAAAATTTTAATAACTTTTTTTATTAGAAAAATTTTAATAATTTTTTATAAAATATTAAAATATTAATTAATAGGAAAATAATTACCGTCATTAATTATTATTTTTCTCGTTTATTAGGAATTTTGATAATAATTTTCTATAAAATAATACTAGTTGTATTAATGAGTGAGTTGGCTGAGTGGTAAATGTCCCAGGTTTGTAAAAAAAAAAACAAGGGTTCGATTCTTCGCGAGGGTATAAATTTTAATTTCTGGTAGTGAATTTTTTTTTCTTACTTAAATAATTATTTGTATGTATAATTTGTTTATGATTTATTATGGATAAATATAAATAATGATTTATAATTTTGAAGGTAAATTTCAAAAAAAAAATAAATAAAAAAACAAGATGACTTTATAAGATTTGTACAAGTACTCACCAAATGGATTTAATATTATCGAATATTAATTTACGTCTATATAGTATGCGGCTTATCTTACCTGGAACAAAAGGAAAATTTTTTTCATTAGTAAAAGCTTAGATAAAAAATTTGACAGATAAAAAAAATTTTTTTTTAATTTTTTGATCGCACTGAATGTTTTTCTATCGCATTTAATTTGTTTTATTAAAGTTTTTTATTACATTAAATTTTTTTCTATTGAATTAAATGTTTGTTTACCAAATTTAATTTTTTTAATTGAATTTAATTTTTTTTATCGAATTAAATTTTTTTGCACGTCTTGTTTATAGACAATTTTTTTTTTTTTTGCAGTCTCTGAAGAAAGGCAATTTATTATTGGACACCCAGGGGGTATAGCAGTCGACAATAATAATGAGGAAAATCTTAGACTCTGAACCAAAAACGGGCAAAGGTAAAAGCAACGCGCGACCGAGAGAGAGATAGAGAGGAGAAGCTTTGTAATTACGCGAACTCTAATACATTCTCATAAATGTCACTTAAAAACCCGTAGCAACACAGCCCGCGGCTAACGTCATCTTGAAGTATCCTCGACCTCTGCCTAGCTACGAGAATAACGTCCCTTATAAATCTTTGAATTTCACCTTTTCTTCCAACAAAACTTTACTACTTACATCGCATAAGGAACGTGCAAAAAGACTATGGGAAACAACTGTCACCTAATTTCACTCTGATATCCGCGCAGGATTTGAGAAAAAATACAAAAAAAAAGAAGAAGAACAACAAGAAAACTAATTCATTTCATAACAAAATTTATTCTACAAAAAAAAAAAAAGAAAACAAGAGGAAAATAATATATATTCAGAGGGAGAGAGAAATTGAGTTTGCAAAATTCATGAAACTAAATTAAAAATTGTTTACTCTCCTATAAAGAAAGGTTGGAATTGAAAAATATTTTTTAGTGCTCATATTATTTTTTCCTCTTAATAGAAAACTTGGGAAATTGAAAATTAAATTTCAAGAAAAGAAATGTCTGTTTATTTTTTAAATAATAAAAAAATTATTACTTAATTAAATATGATTAGGTATATATTTATTTAAATGTAAATTGAAACTTGAATCTCAGGAAAAGAAAAGCCTGATTACTTTTTTATGTAATAATAACAAAGTAATTATTTATTTCAAATAGTAATTAAAAAAATATTATTTATTTATTATTTAATAAATATTATTATGAAATAGATAGTAATAATAATAATAATAATAATGATAATAATAATAATAATAATAATAATAATAATAATAATAATAAAAATAATAACAATAATAATAATAATAATAATAATAATAATAAAAAAGAGTATTTTTCACGTTGTTTTAAGACTATGGTTTACCTTTTAGTGAGTGAGGCCTCAGCGAAGGAGTGGGGGCAATGAGAGTGAGAAGGACATCGACGACTTTCTCACTCACTCTCATTGCCCCCACTCCTTCCCTGACGCCGCACTCACTAAAAGGCAAACCAATCTTAAAACAACGTCGTAAACACACTTTTATTACTATTTATTTTTTTATTCACACGTGAGAAGAGGAAAATGCATTATTATTATTATAAGAATTCTAAGAATTTAAAAAATTAATTTTATCAGTAAATTGTAAATCGCTACATAAGAGGCAATTCTTAATAAGCAATTAAAAAAAAACCCCTCGCGAAGAAAGTGAAACTTAAAAAGACCGCAAAGAAACGAATCGTAAAATAAAAACGTCGAGTTGTACAAATGATATGGCAATAAATAGTTATACAAGAGAAAGAAAGAAACAAAAGAAAAGGGGGGGAAGGGTAAAGGGGCAATAAGTGTCGAGTAGTTTTAGATTTCTAAGCATTTAAATTTTAAACTGCATGTGGGATCGTGTTTATCTACTCTAGTTTTAACATGGTAACAGCTGATAAAATATAAATAACATTAGACAACGTTCTGCAAAAGAAGGTATATTATAATGTATTTGCTTTGGCTATGACTTCACATATGAATTAACCCCCTCGTGTTTTTCAGCCCACACACAAACACTGAGACACTTCATTTTATGTAAAGTGTCTCTAAAAAGTTTTTTCTTTTAGAAAAAAAAACTGATAATTTGATTAAACTTCAAACATTGTTTCATTAAAATGAATAATATATATAGATATATACATTTTTTTGCACGCCTTTCATTTCAGAAAACTTTCATTCAGCTTGAATGTAGCTTTTAAAACTCTTCCTATTTCATATACATTTTTCATAAATGCTTTCTCTCTCTTATCTCTCTCACTCTCTCTCTCTCTCTCTCTCACTCCCCCTCTCTCTTTTTTCTTCTCGTGATTATTTAATTTTCGTTCTCTCTGGAAATTCCTCGTCTATTCATGCTAATACATTTTTTTTTTATATATGTTCGATTTTTCTTCGGTTGAATGAAAAAGGAAATTTTGACTATTAGACAAATTTTTTAGTATTTTTATATAATTTATTTATTACTAATATTATTATTAGACATAGTCCAACCTTGACTACATTTTTTTGTAAATGTTTACAACATTAAAAATTAATGGTCCAACCCTGACTATAAGGTTCAACCTTGACTAAATTTTATTAATTTTTTTAAATGTTTCTAACTTAAATAATAGTGGTCCAACCCTGACTATAAGGTCCAACCTTGACTAAATTTTATTAATTTTTTTAAATGTTTCTAACTTAAATAATAGTGGTCCAATCCTGACTACATTTTATTTTTTCTTCAAATGTTTATAATTTAAAAAGTAATGGTCCAACTCTGACTGTAGGGTCCAACCTTGACTATATTTTTTAAAAATGTTTATAACTTAAAAGTAACGGTCCAATATTGACTACATTTTTTTAAAAATATTTATAACTTAAAAATACTTATAAATACTTAAACCCCTAATGGTCCAACCCTGACTACAATAAAAATCCATCAAAGTAAAAATGAAAATCCACCATTTAAAAAAGTAAAACTGAAAACCTTTGCAAATTGATAAGAAATAAGAAGTGGAAATAAAAAGTCGAACACAGCCCTATACATATACATTATAGGGGCCGATGAGAAATTTCCAAGGCACGGAATAAAAATAATGTGTATTTTTGGAAAATGTAATCTTGAAAGTGCATATCGTGAAAGCGGAAGTACTTTATCAGAAGATCAGTCGATTAATCGAATTCGTAAGCCATTAGTTTTGAAGATGTGAAGAGCGGAAACTATATATATATATATATATACATATCCAAGTGTATTGAGCTTGGTTTCTCGACAAATCACCGTTTACGCGATCCAATAGGAGGGATTGGTCAAATATCCGTAAAAGTCGACGAAGCACGCGAATAACTCGCTGGTCTTTCCGTTTACTTATATATATTTCGAGGAAAATCGAAAGAAGCACCGTTTTCCGCAAGATGAAGAAGAAAAGAAAATTTTAAATCGAAAAATAATAAGAAAACTTCTCGTCTTCGCTACTGTGGTAAAAATGAATAATTATTAAAATTCAATAATATACGACGCTCCAAACAAAATAGTAAAAAATTTGAGGTTAGGTTACGTTTAGAAAGAGAGGTTTCTATTTTTATTCACTTTTCCCCATTGGGAAATGTGGGGGGGGGGCACGCGGGGGGTCAATTAGAAAACTCTTTCGAGATGATGATAATAAATAAACATTCAACCTTAATCAAGATTGATTAAAGATATTGTTTCAGTTACCATGATATACTTTGCACCAGGCCAGCGCATATAATTAATCTCATGTGTAATTAGCACTAGCCAGTTTGTTTTTTCTTTTTTTTTTTTTTTACACTCGGTGTTAGACCTTTTTAGGTGGAAAAATTTTAATTTTTTTTTTCTTCAACATCCACGAGCCGTAAAAGCAGACTTGAGATAAGTAGATATGTCCCGAGGTAATTGCATGCTTTCGTTTCAGAAGCGCTTTCTCTTGCCCCGAAGCACGCGGTCCTAACCGAACCTCTCTGACTGTCCCCCTCCCAATCCCACCTCCTCTTAATCTCACTCCACTTCATATGGGGTGGTTGGCCAAGCACCCACTTTTTAACCCTCTCCTTCTCTTACTTTCTTTACCCATCTCCCTTCCCCCACTCCTTTTTTTCTAGCCGTGCACACTATATATTTGTGTGTGTGTGTGTGCAGCTCCAACTCATCTTTCCGCCCACCATTGCACTACTCACTCTGGAATCTAGCCGACGGCTATGCAATACGGCACGCTAATTCACGTTAATCTAATTTGCCCGGCGAACTAACTAGTGATGAATACAAACAATCCTTGTGCACAAGTAATTTTTTTTTTTTGTCCTTTCTTTTCTTTTCTTTCTTAAATTGGTAAAATTGGCACTATTATTTTATTATCACTATTTAAAATAGTTAAATTTTTGGAGAATTAAAAGAAGCTTTGATTTTCGTACATTGTCCAACTATGGCTGTAGGGTCCAACCTTGACTAAATTTTTTTTAAATGTTTATACATTAAAAGTAGTGGTCCAACCCTGACTAGAAGGTCCAACCTTGACTACCTTTTGTCTTTTTAAATGTTTATAACTTATAAGTAACGGTCCAACCTTGACTACATTTTTTAAAAATATTTATAACTTAAAAATTAATGGTCCAACCTTGACTAGAAGGTCCAACCTTGACTACATTTTATAGAAATGTTTATAACTTAAAAGTAATGGTCCAACCTTGACTACATTTTTTAAAAATGTTTATAACTTAAAAATAATTGTCCAACGTTGACTATAATTATGAAAAATGTTTATAACTTAAAAGCAGTGGTCCAACTCTGACTAGAAGGTCCAACCTTAACTACATTTTGTCTTTTTAAATGTTTTTTGAAAGACTTTTTTTTTATTTGTTTGTTTAAGACGCATAATAAGATTTTTGATATAACTTATTGGTAACATATTTGTTATATTTTTTAATATTTTATTTTCTTTTTGTTTTTTAATTTTTGTTTTTTTTTTAATGTTATAGTATGTTTCATATATTTTATTTGTTTCTTTTTCACAACAATTATGGATTATAGTTACGGATCCGCGTCATGCTGCGTCATGAATATTAGACTCTACATTTATAATTTTTCTATTATTTTTTTTTTACTGTATTATGTAATTTTTTTTTCTTTATTGTTTCTCCACTCAAAAATGTATTCATCTATTGTTCCTTGGAGGGCTCATTAGCCCTAGGAACCGTTTAAATAAATAAATAAATAACTTATAAGTAACGGTCCAACCTTGACTACATTTTTTTTAAATGTTTATAAATTAAAAGTAGTGGTCCAACCCTGACTAGAAGGTCCAACCTTGACTACATCTTGTTTTTTTCAAATGTTCAATCTTTAAAAAGTGATGGTCCAACCCTGACTGTAGAATCCAACCTAGACTACATTTTATTTTTTTTGAAATGTTTATAAGTTTAAAAAGTAAGGGTCCAACCTTGACTATGTCACCCTATTATTATCAATATTCTATGAAATATAAATTAATTTCCATTGAATATTTTTAATGCGCAATAGGAAGAAAAACAGAATAAAAGGAATATTGTCCATAAGAAGAAAAATTTTCTTGCTTTGAATTACTTGTTCCATGGAGAAGAAATTTTTGAAAAATTAATTACAACGTTTTTGCGATTAAATGAAAATCAAAAGCATACGCGCAGTCAGTTAATTATGAAAATTGGTGACTGTGAAATTGGAGAGAGAGTATCCCTCTTGTTTTCGAAGCGACCTGCAAAATTTGTGTTACTGAAGTTGTTACGTTATATTACGTTTGTGATGTAAAGTCAACTAAAATGCCTTTGAATACATATGCATATAATTTTGCTATAGTATATTTATCTAGTTTGTATCGTTGCGAGCATGTCGACTACATCACCCTCTCCTCTTTCTCTCTTATTCGAAGCAAGTGAATACTGCCAACCGCTCAAATTTCGTGCTCAGAAAGGGATTAGCGATAGTGAATCCGCTTTGCGTAGTGTTGCTAAATAAGCTGCTAAATGAACCAAGGACGTAGCTGCCATCTCGCCACTGCTTTACCCGTATTTACCTTTCCCAAGGTAATTCCTTCGAACGCACAACAAGTTTATTTTAATAGAAGTAAATCATCACCGTCAGAATAATAATGATAATAATAATAATGATAATAATAATAATGATAATAATTTTACCTCTCGCATTTAAGAGATTACGCTGCATTTTATTCAACTCTTCCTATTTTTATTTCAATTTAACTACACGCTTCAGAATACTCATAAGGATTCACTACTTATCATTATAATTATTCCAGCAGTAATAATAGTTATGAAAATAATTATTAGAATAAGAATTTATTATTATAATAAGATAATAGTAATAATAATCTTAATATTACTAAGTCTAATTAGCGTCTACTATGTTTAAATGATTATTTAGGGTAGAGGGCCTCCAGGGTCCTAAGGTGGGCACCATGCGTTTTTATGTAAAATCACTTTTTAATTTTTTTTGCAATGTACACGGAAAAAAATAATTCGGAAATAGTTCCTGAATTCGTTCCGAAATTGAGGATATGAGCAAAAGTCGGTAATTATTATAGAGCTGTTATTTGGAAGAAATGTCGAACTTTCAAAATAGATATTTAGGAATTATATGGTAAGAACTCGGTATTTATGTGATAGTTTTTACGAAATGTAGCGGCTGAGTATTTCAGATAGTCTGGACGGTAGAACTTCCGATGAGTTCGGGAAAAATTCAGAGGGTCGCTTCATATATGAAGAAGCTCTTATAAGGGCTTCAGAATAGTTCCGGAACAATTCCGTAGCAAAGAAAATAAAAAAAAGAAGTTGTGTATACGCGTATATACTTGATCGACATTCGTCAAGCAAGGCGAACTGTGATTGGTTGAGGAGGATACACACACATACATACATACATACATAATACACTTATAGCTGCCTACATATATTCTAACGCACACATAATTTATACACAAATAAACGCAAATACATGACGCATTGAATCGCACGCTGGTTGTAGGGACCTGGGAAGTCTCTTATATACTAGACTTTACTTTTATTCAGCGCTTGTGAGAAACGGGGTCGGCACATCTTTTCTTTCGATGAAGTTCGGGAATTATTATGAAATTTAAACTGGAGTTCTCCTTGATTAGACGCTTGTAAATACTATTTTAGAAGAAATATAATTTCTACGACAAAATTTCGATAATATTATAGACCAGTCCTGTATTTCTCCAGGAATTTATTGACAATGCTGATTTTAAAAGTCTCACAAAAACCGTTTCGTAATTAGTTCGGAACGATTCAGATATACTTACATTGAATTTCTAAAAATTTCTGGAACTTTGCACAAATCCTCAATTATGGAACAAATTCAGGAATTCTTACAGAATTTATTTTTTCCGTGTCATATTTATTTATTTTATTTATTTTCCTTAGTAAAATAAGAAAAAAAATGTTGCTAAAAAGTTAGCTGAGGAGATACAGTTTCAGGGCATATATTATTGTGTTATATAACATCGTTTAGGAATTACAATCATTCAAAAGATGGGTGGCCACCTTGGGGCACCTTACCCTATAATTTTATATTATATTATGTGTTACATTTTATTATTTTCCATTATATTATGTATTATATTTTATTATAATATTACTATTATCTTTTGTGTTTAAATTCATACTAATTTAGATTCAGAGAAAATTGACATATAGCTATTAAAAAAAAAATCTGAGTCGAAAGAAAGTTGATTGAAAAACTGTCACTATAATATAACCTATACAGATTGTTGATTTTTGTGCGTACGCGTGTGTATGTGTGTGAATGTGTATTATTGTTTGTGCCATTGACGAGAAGATTTTGCTTTGCCACTAACACAGTGGCTGTCGTTTATCGCAACAGAAGTATGACGCATCCGACAATGTAAATAATTCAGGGCTCAATTACGCAAATTGCGAGTCGGCGCCTCCTATTTTGACCCCCTCGAAAACGTTCCGCGCCGTTTCATTCCGCCATATATAGCATACCCCCATTCCTCTCTTCTTCCTCCCCCCCCTCTCTCTCTCCCATACCACTACTTGCTAATAACTAGTTTCGCGCTCTCGGGCAGAAGAATAAAAAAAAAAAAAAAAAAAACAAGAAATTCATGAAAATTTCGCGTATACTTTATCTAGTCTGTGTTTCGCCTCTTGGTTATGTGTACGGGTAAAATATGTGCCGCGCCATTTATTCCATTTATTCGTCTAGTTTGTTTCGGCACTCATTGGACTTCATTATTAGATTTACTCGATTTCACGTTTTTATATTTTGAAAATATTAATTGAGGTGGCTTGGAATATTAAAAAATGCTGTCAGGGTTGGGCCAACATTTAAAGGATTGTTACTTTAAAGTTATAAACTTTTTTAAAAAATGTAGTCAAGGTTGGACCGCTACTTTTAAGTTGTTAACATTTCAAGAATTATAGTTAAGGTTGGACCTTATAGTCAGGGTTTGATGAATTACTTTCTAACTTTTAAAGATTTAAAAAGAAATGTCAAGATTGGACCTTAAAGTCAAGGTTGGACCACCACTTCTTTTTAAGTTATATAAACATTTTTAAAAAAAAATGCAGTCAAGGTTGGACCTTATAGTAAAAAAAAAATTATAGCATAAATATTATATTATTAAATATCACTATTAGACAATTAGAGAATCATATTTTCTTTTTTTTTTTTACTTCTTTTCGAGTGATAAAGAAACAGAAAGATCGTTTTAACAAATTAGGAAATTCCTTTCTATTAATATGACGAACCACATCTTTGCGACTTGATCTATCAATCAGAGGGGATATATATGTTATCAAAACGAATCAAGCGTAAATCGATCGATAGTCCATTTCCTATCTTGGGATTCTCAATTAAACCCGTCA
The DNA here is from genome assembly GCF_015476425.1 of Leptopilina heterotoma. Taxonomy (NCBI): domain Eukaryota; kingdom Metazoa; phylum Arthropoda; class Insecta; order Hymenoptera; family Figitidae; genus Leptopilina; species Leptopilina heterotoma. The sequence continues at coordinate 525,040 of NW_025110873.1, read as the reverse complement.
AGGTCGATAATTGACTTTCACCCCGAAATAAACTGGCACTCCAACATCTCTGGACATGGCTCTTTGTATATATATATAAACTAAAAAAACTGCGAGGGAAAAATTGTGCCCTTGAATATTATTTTTCTCTTTTATACCATTTTTATATCCTTAATATATCATTTAATAATATTTTTCTAAGAGAAAAATAGTTCATTTTGAAAAAGAGAATTTTTCCCAAATTTCTCTTGTTTGAAACAATTTTTGTTTATAACCATCACTAGTTTGATTTATTATTAATTTAATTAATTATTTATTATTAATTATTATATTATTTGTTTACTTTTAAATAATTAAATAATAATATTATAGAAATATTGATTATTTGAATAATTATTGTTAATTTAATTTATTTAATAAAAGCGACAGTTGTAAAACAAATTGTTTCGAATTGTTTTTCTTTTTGTCAATTAACAATCTCTCTAAATTTTAATTAGAAAAAATGTTTATAGATTTGTTCTACTTTTACTGAACTATTTTTGTTTAAATCTATCACTATATACTGTAATTATTTTAAAGTTTAAACAATGTAACAATAATTAAAATATTAAATATTTTATTAAATTTATTGAAATATTGAAAATAATTAGAAGAACTTGTGTCAAATAGTGATGGATTCAAACAATCTTAGTTTAAAACAAGTGACAAACAATAGAGATAGATTTAAACAATGGTAGTTTCGAACAAATTTATTAACAAATAAAAATTAAAAAGTAGTGTTAGATTCAAACAATGGTAGTTTCGAACAAATTTATTACCGAACAAAAAGTAAAAAGTAGTGTTAGATTCAAACAATGGTAGTTTCGAACAAATTTATTACCGAACAAAAAGTAAAAGGTAGTGTTAGATTCAAACAATTGTAGTTTTGAACAAATTTATTATTAAATGAAAAGTAGTGTTAGATTTAAACAATGGTAATTGTAGTTTCGAACAAATTTATTATTAAACAAAAAGTAGTGTTAGATTTAAACAATGGTAGTTTCGAACAAGTTTATTATAAAAAAAATTAAAAAGTAGTGTTAGCTTCAAACAATGGTAGTTAAAAAATATTTTCTTTTGAATAATCTAGTGATAGATATAAACAAGGGTAGTTTCAAACATGGTTAATTTAGAAAAATACCTACAATTAGTTTTGAATAATTTCTATAACAAGCAAACAATAGTGGTGAATTCAAACAATTGTAGGACTTTTACCAAAAAAAGAAAAGAATTTAAAAAAATTATGACTTTTTACTAACAATGATTTTTAATATACAATATTTCCCTCTCTAATTTTCAACTCTATTTCTAAAAATCAATGCTTCTATTTACAAACAATCTAAAATTACAGAAAAGCATTCTAAAGAATAATTTATCGAATATAGAAATTAAACTCACATGTATATTTTAAGAGTGAGTGAGAGTAAAGAAAAAATAATTATTTTATTTCAACTGCGAGAGACTAGTTGAAAATTGAACATTCAAAGTGAAACTTTAAACTATTCTTCTATAAATATTAGAAGAAGGGATTGTCAGCTGACAGACAGTTTGGAGGGACGAGGAGAGGGATGGGGTTGTTAATGGAAACCCATTGTTCTCTAATCAAATCATTCGCAAGACTCAAGGGGGGTGAGAGACGAAATGAGAGTCGGGCAGTCTGACAGACGAATCCGAACGAACGGGGTTTGGTTGACTGAGAAAGGACAGGAAGGCTGAGAGTAACGACAGGGACTGCTAGTTCAAACACTTCTCTTTTCTCCTTTTATATTACTACTCCTCTCTTTCTCTCTCTCTCTCTCTCCACCCAGAATCTAACTGTTCGTAAAAAAGTTTCATTTTACCACAATTTATTTCCATTTAGCAACAAAAAAAAGGACTTTTTCTTTAGAATCTCAAATTTCAACCTCCAAATCACCGAAATTAGCCATTTTTCCATTTTTTTCAATTTATACATCGATACTTTTTCGTCGCCTTTTTTCGACACTTTCAATAATTTTCCAATTATATTTAAAATTATTTCGAATTATATTTGAAATTTAAAATTATATTTAAAACACTTCAAATTATATTTAAAATATTTCAAATTATATATTATATATAAAAATTTATATATTTTTTATTTGATCCACTTTTTTTTAGTATCAATTCCTTGCAATTTGATACTTTTTAAGTTAAAACTGTAAATATTCATAAAATTTATTTATAAAAATCTATTTACGTGTTTGTTTGTTTGTGTGTTTGTATACACATTGAAAAATGGCAAAACTATGAATAACGTCCAAAAACCATTTTTCCGCTTGACAGACGTTGAAGGATTACTTAAACAAAATCGGACAAGGAGAATTATGAATAAAGAGCAAATTTGGGCCAGAGGTGGGACGAAAGGGGAATTATTCGAAAAGCAATTTTAATTTTGCCTACTTCCCCTCCCCCCCCTCATCCCCCTCCACCACAGTCTCTGATCTTCTATTATATGACCCGAATGTCTCTCCTATATTGGCGTCTATCCAGTTTTTCGCGGAAAAACATTTTAGAAACTAACAAAAATATTTCTCCAACTCAAAATGAGATACATCCAATTTCTCGCATATTTATGATAAAAATGGAACAATAGTCTCTTTCTACTTCTTTTTTCTTTTTTTTGTTGGTCCTTTTATCACAAGTTTATTATATTTTTATTACACGAAAAAAAGGAAGAAAACGCGCATTTATGTGTATCTATATATACCCATACATACATATAAATAAATATATATTTTTTGATAGGTGTTATATATATTATAAAATTCGCTATTATTAAATATTTTATATTATAATATATAATATATTTATATATTATACATATATAAATAGTTAATTACACATATAAAAAATATATTTTCATATATTTATTATAAAAATATATATATTTTTTATGGTTAAGTGTTTTATATATATAAAAACACACACACCTATAAAAAAAATATATATAGATATGATTCAGGAATGCTGAAGATTCTCCAGTGATATATTTGATCGTTGGCTCGATTGCATCCCTGTGAGAGCGGAGTTTAATTTATGTACGCTATAATTTAAGAAAGCATGCTGCGATAATGCCTCCATACCGACGCGTGTCTTTGGCACGATACGCTCTTGGCTCACATAATGTAGACCTTTTCGTTCTTTAAGATTGTAAAAGAGAGGAATTTAAAACTCAGATAAGATATTCGCATTAGCCAAGAAAATTGGAAGCAATGATACTTTTTTTCTTTATATTCGCATATATACCCAGTTATTATTGTGAATATATATTCACGTTAAATTATCGGTTATTCAAAAACCGGTGGCGATAAAAAATAAAAGTATGCACAAAAAAGATTTATAAAGAAATGATTTTCAAAAAGAAAGTAAATAAATAAAAAAAGGATGTTAAATTATATTATTGACTATTACTTGATTTTATGGGATTCATTAAAGAAGAAATACAGAAGGTATACTTACATTTGGAAAGAAAAGATTGTTTGATACAATGTTTACTTAAAGCCATCGCTACTTTTTAATTAATCTATTATTTTTGATAAAATGTAATTTTTTTCTTTTATTGCTACAATGTCTACTTAAAGCCATCGCTACTTTTTTCTTATTTTTGATAAAATAAAATTTTATTCGTTAATTGTTATTAGTAAAATGAATTTAATTTTAATCAATTAAATAATTAAATAAATTTAAAATACAGTAGTTTCGAAACTATGCTTGTTCGAATCTATCACTACTTTCTGCTATCTATTAACAATAGAATTGTTTTTCTTTGCAAAACAAACATTTAATAGCGATGGATTCAAACAATTGTTGTTTCAAACAAAAAATTATATCAAGTAGTGATGGCTCCAAACAATTATAGTTTCAAACAAACAATTATATCAAGTAGTGATGGCTTTAAACAATTATAGTTTCAAACAAATAAATTATATCAAGTGATGGCTTCAATTATAGTTTCGAATAAAAAAATTAGATCAAGTAGTGATAGCTCCAAACATTTATAGTTTCAAACAAAAAAATTGTATTAAAAAGTAGTGATGGCTTCAATTATAGTTTTAAACAAAACAATTAGATCAAGTAGTGATGGCTTCGAACAATTATAGTTTCAAACAAAAAAATTGTATTAAAAAGTAGTGATGGCTTCAATTATAGTTTTAAACAAAACAATTAGATCAAGTGATGGCTTCAATTATAGTTTCGAATAAAAAAATTAGATCAAGTAGTGATGGCTCCAAACATTTATAGTTTAAAACAAATAAAATGTATTAAAAAGTAGTGATGGCTTCAATTATAGTTTTAAACAAAACAATTAGATCAAGTAGTGATGGCTCCAAACAATTATAGTTTCAAACAAACAATTATATCAAGTAGTGATGGCTTTAAACAATTATAGTTTCAAACAAATAAATTATATCAAGTGATGGCTTCAATTATAGTTTCGAATAAAAAAATTAGATCAAGTAGTGATGGCTCCAAACATTTATAGTTTAAAACAAATAAAATGTATTAAAAAGTAGTGATGGCTTCAATTATAGTTTTAAACAAAACAATTATATCAAGTAGTGATGGCTTCAAACATTTATAGTTTCAAACAAAAAAATTGTATTAAAAAGTAGTGATGGCTTCAATTATAGTTTTAAACAAAACAATTAGATCAAGTAGTGATGGCTTCGAACAATTATAGTTTCAAACAAAAAAATTATTTCAAGTAGTGGAGGATTAAAACAGTGGTAGATTTGAACAAAAATCAACAGATGTGAACAAACAGCAGTATTTTTAAAGTAATTTTTTAATAAATTTTCAAAGTAATTTAATTTTAAAATTATTTTCTAAAAGTCGTTTCTTGCAAAATTAGCATTAAGTAGTGATGGATTCAAACAAAAATACTGACTTTTTTAAAAGGTAGGTACAGAAAAAACTTTTAGGTACTTAAGGTACTTAAAAAAGCTAATTAGACAATTTTTTTAGAATTAAAGTCGAGTATATTTTAACCTCTGAAAAAAGAAGAAAATTAATTTACACTAATTCAACGCTAATTTGTTTCTAGGGTCGTCGGGGTCAGCAAAAAAAAAATATATATATATTCTTGAATGTCGGGAGGCTTGACAAGCGAGGCGCAGTATAAAAGCGATTTAACGACCTATTTTTTCGGCTCTGTCACGTATTATAGCCCACCCAGTATACAGCGACAATGTTTTACGTCTGGGTTATAAGAGAGTACATACTAGAACAGCTTGGTTCCGCTAGCTTTATATTATGCTCCTCGGCGCGGTCGCTCCACGAGGTCTAGAATTACCAGGGCAGCCCGTGTAAACAAGCCACACCCGCAACAATAACCATTGTAAACGCAATTCAGGAGAGCAACGAGTCGCGTTATCGGTGGAGAGGCGAAAACTCACTCACTCACTCACTCACTCTCTCTCTCTCTTCCTCACTTCTTCCTTCTCTCTCCTTCCACTATGCCCTTGTCACAGGAGTTTCTTACCACATATTATTGCAAATTGCTCCAAACGACGCTGTTATTATCGTTATAGAGAGAGAGACCCTCCCATAATAATAAAAAAAAAACTGAATTGAAATCTATTTTCCACGAAAAAAAAAATTTTTATAATTCAGAGATAATATTTTACGCATATGGGGCCATCAAAAAACTAAGTTACCAATTTTTTATACTTTTTAGACCCCCTCGTTAGAATTGTAAAAATTTAAATTTTTGGACCCCCTCCCCCCTAAATTGGTAACGTAGTTTTTTGATGGCCCCATATGCGTAAAATCCCTGAATTATAAAAAAAAAGTTTTTTTTATTTTTCTCCTATTTTTATATGCAAAAACACTAAAGGTTTAGCTTGACTGGCTTCAAAAGAAGACATACAAGTCAATATAGATATTATATACGCGGAATCACGACGACTACGAAGGAAACATTTTGATCAAAAAACCCCCGCACACAACTCGCTTGCGGTGAGTTCCTCAACAACAAAAAAAAAAAATATATATATATATATATATATATATATATATATATATATAAGGATTATCCTTTAATAGGATTTACAAGGCACGATGGTAACCAGCATGAACGTACATATAAGCCACATATCCTTTCACATTTTCTTTGTTTTACAAAAATACATAAAATCCGACCAATAATTAAATTTTTTTTCTAAAACTACATTCATAATTCTTTTAGTGAATTTTTTTCAAATTTTATAATAAACTTAGGCTTTTCCCTTTATTCCCTTCTTCAACCGGTAAAATGCACTTCGATTTTTATACACGGTCCAACCTTGACCATAAGGTCTCACCTTGAGTATATTTTTGTAAATATTTATAACTTTAAAGGGAGTGGTCCAACCCTGACTAAAAGGTCCAAACTTGACTAAAATCTGTATTTCTAAATTATTTATAACTTAAAAAGTAATGGTCCAACCCTGACTATATGGTCCAACCTTAGCTACAATTTTTAAAATGATTATAATTTAAAAGTAATGGTCTAACCTTGACTATATATTTTTTTGTTTATAATTTAAAAGTAATGGTCCAACCTTGACTATATATTTTTTTGTTTATAATTTAAAAGAAATGGTCCAATCCTGAGCCTAAGGTATGTACAAACTTAACTAAATTCTGTGTTTTTGAAATATTTTAAAAATTTATAATTTAAAAAATAGTGGTCCAACCCTGACTATAAGGTCAAACCTTGGCTATATTTTTTTAATGTTTATAACTTAAAAAGAAATCGTCCAATCCTGACTCTAGGGTCAAAACTGTTCTGTCTTTTTTAAATATTTTAAAAATTATAATTTAAAAAGTAATGGCCAACCTTGATTAAATTTGGTTTTTTTTAATGATTATGACTTAAAAAGTAATGGTCCAACCTTAACTACAATTTTGTAAATGTTTATAATTTAAAAAGTAAGGGTCCAACCCTGACTATAAGGTCCAACCTTGACTACATTTTTTTAAAAAATCTTTATAACTTAAAAAATAATGTTCCAACTTTAACTTTGTTAATAAACTTTTACGAAATGGAAAAGAACCGAATGATAATGTAAAGCCATTGGTGAAGAAAATTTGGGACAGTGGGTTATAAAAAAAAAAAAAAAAAAAAAAAAAAAAAAAAAAAAAAAAAATCATGAGTGAATAATGTAAAGTTGTTTTAAAAAATTTACGAAATGAAAGGAGCTGAGCCTAAATTCTGCTGGTCCAATATGCGAAAAAGTATGTGTGTGTGTGTGTATATATAAAAGAGGGGTACCAGAGCGTTAGTAACTGCATGGCAGCACTACACTTGGCACTCAAGGTCACGAGTCGACGACTCGACTCTGTGTTACGACCGGTTTCTTGGTTGCCAGTCGTCGTCGTCTCCACGAGTCTATCCCGTGGTCCAAAATGAGTTGGACTAAAACCCTCATTTTCTCTCTCCATATACGTGATAATATTATACTCCTCTTTAAAATGCTCATGACAAAGTAAAAAAAGTAAAAAAAAAAAGTAAAACGAAAAAAAAAGAGATTACTAATTGTACCACACTTTTTTCTTCACTAATGACAAAATATTACACTATTTTCTACTATTTTATTTCCTATTTTTTTTTCCTTTCTCCGAACGCAAATGAAAACTATTTTCTTCGTTTCTTTATAAAGAAGAAAAAACCGCTTTTTGATTTTTAACACTATGGCAAATTTTAGAAAAAAGTTACAAAAACGAATCAAAACACAAAAATAGCAAAAAATGCTATTAACATTTTCTCTGGGGTATTTTCGTACCCCTGAGTACAGGGTAGGGTTGTACTGTCTAAAGAGTTAATAATGCCATACTTATTAAAAATGATAATTTAAAAAAAAAATTAAAAAAAATATATTTGAATTTTAAATTTAAATATTCAACAATCCGACTTAATTTTTTAAAACTAACGTTTAAATTAAAAGTGAATAGAAAAATGAAAAATATCAAGTTAATTGAAAATTCAACGACACCCGGTGTGTCTTAATCTTTGAAGACGTGCAAAAGAAAAGTACACGGGACAACTCTGTGACAGAGTTTATATATCGAGCAAGAGTACGAGCGTCCGGTTTGTAATTAAATATCCATCCAAAGAATATGGGGGAGGGGAGGGTGTCTTTTTTTAATTTTTTTTTATTATATGTAAAATAATAAGAATTCCTTCTTTTCTTCCCTATTTCTCCTTCTCAGTGATTCAATAAAAGAAAATATTTTTTATTATACATTTATTAACAATTTTATTTTATTCACTAATTTTAATCAAATATTTTACTTCTTACTACTAAATTCTATTTAAATTAATTTTAATTACTTTAGAATTGAATTTTCCCGTTTTTTTTTTAATTTTTCTACTTTATAATTATAAGAATATTGTACTACTTTAAAATTATTTTCATAATTTCAATTCAATTATAATTTTCAAGAATTTTTAACTGAAATTCTTCTTTAAATGAATTAATTTTCGAAAAAGTTCTTTGACAATTTTTAAATTCAATTGTTTAAAATATTCAATTTTACGAAGTTCAATTATTCGTAAATTCTCCAATTAAATATAATATTATAGAAAATAAAAACTTCAAATAATATAAAAAAATTCAATAAAACTTTTTTCAAATAATTAATTTCAAAATTTAATTATTTTTAAAAGTTCACGCTATATTGTTTTTGATATTCAATTATTTTCTGAAATTTTAACTGACATTCATTTTTATGAAATGAAAATCAATTTTTATTAGAAAAATCTACTAGATATTCAATAATTTAAATACAAATAAAATGCAAATAAATAATTTATTGAATAATTCAATGTTTCGTAAAATTCAATTTTCATAAAGAATTTTATCGACAAATTTATAAATAATTGAATTCTTCCTACAATTTTTAATAAAATTTTTAAGAATATAATTACATTTTTCGAGAAATTCGATTAAAATTGTTTTAAAAATAATTGAAATTCTGCGATCAGTTTTATTATTGATGAAAATAATTGAATTCTTCAAGAGAATTCAATTATTATCCGGAATAATAAAATTCTCCAAAACAATTCAATTATTTTTAAAAATTGTAATAAATTTCTTGGAAAGAATTCAATTATTTTTAGAAATTGTAATAAAATTCTTCGAACTAATTCAATTATTTTGAGAAATTTTAATAAGATTCTCTGCAAGAATTCAATTATTATCCGAAAAAATAAAATTCTTTGCAAGAATTCAATTATTTTTAAAAATTGTAATAAAATTTTTCTAAAGAATTCAATTCTTTTTAGAAATTGTAATAAACTTCTTCGAAAGAATTCAATTATTATCAGAATTGATAAAATTCTCTGCAAGAATTCAATTATTATCCGAAAAAATAAAATTCTTTGCAAGAATCCAATTATTTTTAGATATTGTAATAAAATTTTTCTAAAGAATTCAATTCTTTTTAGAAATTTAAAAAAAAATTCTTCGAACTAATTCAATTACTTTGAGAAATTTTAAGAAAATTCTCTGCAAAAATTCAATTATTATTAAAAATAATAAAATTCTTCGAATGAATTCAATTATTTTTAATTCGATTAAAATTTTATTCAAAAAAAAAATTGAAATCCTGCAATGAAGTTTTATTATTTATGGAAGTAATTGAATTTCTAAAAAGAATTTTATTATATGTACAAAAATAATTGAATGCCAGTAAAAATTTTATTATTTATAAAAATAATTGAATTATTGCGAAGAAATTTATAAAAAATTTGTAAATAATTGAATTCCTGTGGAAATTTTTATTATTTTATGAAAATAATGAAATGTTTGCGTAGAATTGTATTAACAAATTTTTTAAATAATTCAATTTCTTTTGGAAAATTCTATTAAAACAGTAGTTATTAAAAATCATTGAATTGTGGAAAATTTTTGAAATTTTTCTAAAGAATTTTACTAAAATTTTTGAAAATAATTGAATTTTGGAGAAGAATTTTATTATTTCTAAAGATAGGTAATTGAATTTCTACAATCATTCGTAATTTCTCTAAAATTCTCTAAATTATATCGTACAATTTACCAACTTTTCGTCCTTTTTCAAACAAATTACGGATTTTACGGATTTTGTTTTAAAAAAATACTGGCTTTTACGGATTTGAAGCAAATTTACGGACCTTATTCGAATTTGGGGGTAAAAAAGGCATAATTTCCTCCTCAGGGGTAATATGTACCAAAAAAAAAAAAAAAATAATCAACATAAAGTTGTAGTTGAAAAGTAAAAAATATCTTTCTAGAAAGTAAAAAACTATCCAGATTCTTGTTAAACCCTTATTCGAATTTAGGGGTGAAAAAGGTCAAAAATCCCTCCTCAGGGGTAAAATGTACTAAAAGAAAAAATCTAGATAAACTTATATTAGAAAAGTAAGAAAAAGAAGTAGAAAAGAAACTAAAGTATCAGAAAACGAAAAGAAAAATAGTTCAGAAATTTGACAGAGCTAATGAGGTGAATCATCAGATAAGACAGAGGAGAGATGGAGAGGAGGGGAGGGGGCAATAAGTGGAAGTTCCGGGACAAAAGTGAACGAATTTCGCAAAACGAGAACGAAGAAGAAGGTGAGACCAAAATCCCGTTACATCGATTCTCGGATGATTTATATTGAAGGAATATCCCTTCTGTCTTTCTTGGTAAAGGTCTCGGGATTCGATTGTAATTCGGCAAAGTGAGAGAGAGAGAGAGAGCGAGAGAGGAGAGAGAGAGAAAAGCCAGGAAACCATAATTGAAGTGTACGTTCCGAGATGTGAACTTGGAAAGACTTACGACCACCAACCTGCAACTTCTAACTTTCGAATCCTCAGCAGTTTCCCCCAAACCAAAACTCAAGTTCGTCATTCGACGAATTGCTTTAGGAAACTGGCAATTTTCATTCTATATGTATGACAAATGCGCGATATCTGACTGCATATTTATTTTTTATCCAATTATTCAAAAAAAAAACTATTTTTTTTTCATTTTTAGAGAATAAAACTTCATAATTAGTCTATCATTCAGCATCAATCAATTTATCAACTGTTTGCAAAAAAAAAAAAAAAATAAACACTTTTAGAAAATAACTCTATACGAAAAAATACAATAACAATTTTCGAATATAATTAAAAAGCAATTGAAAAACAATAAAGAATTGTAATTACAATAATAAAACAACATTTTTCATATCTTCATGCAGTCGTGTATGAAAATATGAAAAATGTAGTAAAAAAAAAGGAAATAAATATTATAATAGAATCGTAATTGAAAATATAAAAAGGTAATTTAAAAAATTAAAATTAATTTTAACAGAAAAAATAAAAAAAATCATTAAAAATTTGATACAAAAGGGTAATTGAAAATATAATAAGAGGCAATTGACAATATAATAAAAGAGACAATTGACAATATAATAAAAGAAGCAATTGAGAATAATATTTAAACAAGCAATTGACAAATATAAATTATAATAAAACAAGCGATTGAGAATAATATTTAAACAAGCAATTCAAAATACTAACAGAATTGGTCCATTTTTACCCCCATTGTCAAAGAGATCTTTTTACCCCATAAAAACAAAATTGGTCCATTTTCACCCCATTGTCAAAGAGATTTTTTTACCCCATCAAAACAGAATTGGTTCATTTTTACCTCATTTTCAAAGAGATCTTTTTACCCCATAAAAACAAAATTGGTCCATTTTCACCCCATTGTCAAAGAGACTTTTTTACCCCATCAAAAAAAAATCTAACAAGGGCCTTGTTAGAAACTAGAAAGAAACTATTTACTCCCCTGTTAAATTTTAATCAGGGCGAATTTATAGGGAAATTTCTCTGTATTGGCAAACTTTCGCGTGGCAAATTAGTCATCAGTTTATCGCAAAACAAAATCTTTTCAGAAACTCTAATTCAAGAAGAAGCCTTTGAGAGGGAAAACAGAAATATATATAGAAGCTGATATAGAAGCAACATTAATGGTAAATTCTCTCTCTCTCTCTTTCTCTCTCTCAACTCTCCCCAAAACTCTCAACTGATATCTGCGTATATATACTTGAAGCTTGAAAACGGGGTGTGCATAATATTAACCCCCACACTGTCCCAATGGGACCTCAACCACAGTTGATTTCAGTGTCGTGAAAATAACAACTATGAATGCAGTCAGTTCATATAAAAGCGAGAGAGAGAGAGAGAGAGAGAGAAATTAGAGAAACAGAGAGGGGGAAATAGAAAGAGCAGGGTTGCCACAAAAATTAAATTTTGTTTTTCCCTGACTTTTTCCTGATTTTCAGACAAAATTTTTATTTATTCCCTGACCCAAAAGAATATGCTTTTAATATTCAAATTATAATTTAAAATTTAAACTAAAATTCTGTACTTAATCAATTTTTACTAGAATTAAAATTTTTTCGAGAATTCAGTTATTTAAATACAAAAATAAATAATTTATTAAATAATTGAAAATTTTTAAAAATTGAATTTTGTTGAAGAATTTTATCAAAATTTGTTAAAATAATTGAATACTATCGGTGAATTTCAAATAAAAATTTAAGAATTAATGCAATTTTCCATCATTTTCTTTAAAATTGTATAAAGAATAATTGAAATTCTGCCATAAGCTATTTTGTTATTTATGAAAATAATTGAATTCTTGCCACGAATTTTATTTAAAAAGATTTTAAAGAATTGAATTCCTGTGAAGAATTTTATTTGTGAAAATAATTGAATTCGCCAGAAAAAAATATAAATATTTATGAAAATAATTAATTTCTTGTTGAAGAATTTTATTCAAATTTTTTTTTAAATAAAAATTGAATTTCTTAGAATTTTTTAAAACTTTTTCAAATAATTAAATTCTATCTAGAAATTTCATTAAAAAATTGAAAATAATTGAAATCTGACGATGAATTTTATTAGATTTTGTTAAGATATAATTGAATTTCAGTGAAAATGTTTATTTTTGAAAAGAATTGAATTCTTGGGGAGAATTTTATCAAAATTTTTAAAAATAATTGAATTCTTTCGGCGAATTTAAAAAAAAAAAAAATTTATAAGAATTAATGCAATTTTCTATCATTTTATTTAAAATTGTATAAAGAATAATTGAAATTCTGCCATAAGCTTTTGTTATTTATGAAAATAATTGAAATCTTCCAACGAATTTTAATAAAATATTTTTTAAAGATTTGAATTCCTGTGAAGAATTTTATTTGTAAAAATAATATTGAATTCCAGAGAAAAGTATTATAAAAATAATTAATTTCTTGTGAAGAATTTTATTCAAATTTTTTTAAAATAATAATTGGATTTCTCAGAATTTTTTAAAACTTTTTGAAAATAATTCAATTCCATCGAGAAATTTCATTAAAAAATTGAAAATAATTGAAATCTGACGAAGAATTTTATTAAATTATTTCTTAAATAATTGAATTTCAGTGAAAATGTTTATTTTTGAAAAGAATTGAATTTTTGGGAAGAATTTTATTAAAATTTCAAAAATAATTGAATTGCTTCGAAGAATTTTATTTTTTACGAAAATAATTGAATTGTTTCGAAGATTTTTACAAACAATTTTGACAATAATTGTATTCCAAGGAAGAATGTTATATTTTACGAAAATAATTGTATTTTATTATCAATTTTTTTAGAATTTTTTTGAAATTTATAAAGCATTTTATCAAAATTTTTTTAAATAATTGAATTCTCGAGAAAATTTTTATTATTTATGAAAATAATTGAAGAATTTTATTGAAATTTTTTTAAATAATATTGAATTCGCATAAAAAATGTATTATTTTTGAAAATAATTGAATTTTTGAGAAGAATTGTATTGAAAATTTTATTAACTAAATCTTGTAAAGAATTTTGTCAAAATTTTTTTTAAATAATAGAATTTTTAAAAGAATTTCATTTAAATTTTTCGAAATAATTGAATTTTTCAGAACTATTTTTTTTTCAATTCTCTGAATATATTTGAATTTTTTCTAGAAATTTCATTAAAAAATGAAAAATAATTGAATTGGTTCGAAGAAATTTATAAAAAATTGATAAATATTTGAATTCTTGTGAAATTTTTATGAAAATTTTGTTTAAATAATTGAATTCTTTTGGAAAATGTTATTAAAATAGTAGATATTAAAAATAATTGAAATAATTTCTAAGTAATAATTTTATGATAGTTCTTGAAGAATCAAGTTATTGAAAAATAAATTATTGTCAGAAATAGAAAAAAATTGAAGGTTTCGTACTAGAATTCTTGACAATTTCATAGTTTATAAGGCAAGCAAAAAAAAAAAACTAAAATTCAGAATTTTCTCATAAATTCTAAAAATTAAATTTTTTTCAGTACTTTTAATAAAAATCCGACTTTTTCCTAATTTCCCTGACGAATTCTAATTTTCCTGACTTTTCCCTGAATTTCCTGACCTGTGGCAACGCTGAAGGGAGAAAAAAATAGAAAAAATGAGAGAGAAAAAAGGAAGAAAAAGAAAAAAAAAGTCAAAGAGCACTAGAAGCAAAATTTTAGCTTATATATTAAACTACATGATGAAAAGTTTAACATCTGTTGAACTAACTTTTTTTTCAACTAAAAATCTCTAACCCCCTCTTCCACCCTCCCCCATATACCAAAAAAATGTCTCGTTGAAAAACAAAAAAAAAAAAAAAAGAATCCTAAATAAAAGAAATTTTATTTCCCTAGCCATATATATTTTTTTTCCATTCGCCACTGCGAAAATAGTCAACGCAAAAACGTAGAAATATTTTCTATTTAAAAACGGAAGCAAAAGATAAAAATAGAAACTAAATGAAAAAAACAAAAAAAGAAAATAAAATACAAAGTCAAAAAAAAAAAAAATACATCGCGACAAACTCTTTTATTATTTGCAATTATTATTCTCACGTGATCTTTAGTCATAAAAATATTTTTCATTCGAATCATCGCAATAAATGCGTTACGAATTCAAGTTTATCTTCAGAGAAAAAGAGAGGGAGAGAGAGAGAGAAAAAAAGAAGAGAGAGAGAAAAAGAGATGAATAAAACTGTGAGAGAGATAATCCAAAGAAAAACATCTCTGAATTGTACAAGTAATTCACATATAAAGCGAAGTGTGTCCTTGACCAAAAATAGTGCGATTGTCATGACGATTATATTCCCTAAGGAGTCGTGATTCTTATTCATTCAGTACTTTAAAGAAAAAAAGAAAAAAAAAACTTGAAAAAAACCCTTGAATTCTGGATTATTAGGCCGAATTCCTAATAATCAGGCGGTTGCCACAAAAAATTAATTTTGTTTTTCCCTGATTTCCCTGACCAATTCTACTTTCCCTGAATTCCCTGACATGTGTTAACCATGAATAATAGTTTTTTTTTGAAAATACAAACTGCAAACGAGTGTAATAAGTCATAATTGGAAAATTCAATTCTTATTGACACTCACCAGACAGAGATAAATAAATACTTGAATACATAGTTCCAATAATGATAAGAATATATAGGAAACGAACCGAAAGAAGTGAACAAAAGTCACTAATTGTCGATAATTGAAAGCAAACTAACATGACTGCTAATTAAAGCAAACTGCCTTCTTCATAGTCTTCTTCCACTTCTTTTCCTCTAACCACAATAATTTCCAACGCGCATCAACATTACATAATAGGTATAACAAAGCTTTTAATTGAAATGCCGTAAAAAAAATAATGAGAGATCATTATTTTCCTTTCTACTTTGGAGCGCACAATGAAAATGATTAGCTTTTGAAAGTAATTCTATATCTTCAATGTAACTTTCTCTTAACTATATTAATATACTATTCATATCGAATTTATCTTTAGTTATCGTATATTTTATAGATATAACTAAATAAATAATTAGGAAAATTTAAAGTAATTAACATATTTAAGATAATTTACATAATATTAATATTTTAATTAATATTAAAAGTTAAAAAAAAAATTTTAATTTTTTTTTACTTTATTTTTATTATTTTATTTTTACTTTCTTTTATTTCATTTTATTTCGTTTATTTAAAGTTTTAGCCCAAAAACTCACTAAGAAATAGTGCCAATTTTTACTAATTCAAATTAGTGGCATTAATTATCTAATTAAAATTAGATGACTATTCAATATAATTTCGTTGCATAGAATATGTGTGTTTAATAATTCAAACCAGATAATTGTGAATATTATAAAAAAGAAATAATAATTTTCATTGTAGGGAGTACCTTATTCTCATATACATATTATCCTACAGTATTGTGTTGAAACATCTGCTTCAAATGTAAACCATTGTTTCTACATCCGTAGAATTTTGATTAATTCATCATCAAAATTTTGTCTACCATCAAAATTACACCGTTCGTACCAATATATACAGAAAACAACAGTTTCATTTCAAAAATTAATGTTCTCTCTCTTCGTATATAATTAAAACAAGAACAGAAAAAAAATCGTTGCAACCTTTTTAATATAAAATTACTCGAGAATAAGAATAAAAATATCTTCCTCATTTAAATATAGGGTAGAGTGGGGTAAAAAAGCCACATTTTTACTTTTGATGCTGTAAAATCTGTATTTAAAATTTTTTTCTCAAATTTCCAATTGTTATTGAAAGTTTAGTTATTAAGCTTGAAAATTCTTGACGGAAATATTTTTTATCTCATGAAAGGACTAAGTTATAAGAGTTTTACGAAAGCACTGCAAGTGGCTTTTTTGCACCACCTGGTGGGGTGAAAAAGCCACCCTACGATTTTAGCAAAACATGTTATCAATTTAGGTATTTTTATAGTTTTCCTTTATTTATATGACAAATAGTCTTATTTGAAAAATATTTCAATAATTATGAAAGAGTTTTTAGCAAGCAAAATTGAAAATTATATTAAGTTTACCTGTTTTCGATTTGCACTGCCAATTTTTCGTACCTTTTTTAGAAGTTCTCTTTAAGTTTTACCACAGATAACATATTTCGTTGCAACCGTTTATTCATTGTTTATTTTTTAAATGCACTTTGAACTACTTTTTCGTCGTGTTTAATTTATTTTATTAAATAAACACGAGAAATTTTATAAAATAAGAAGGTTAGTTTAATTAGAAAACAAGTGAATTTCACAAAATATTCAATGGATTTTTTGCCCTGGCTTTTTTACACCCAAGACCAGTTATTAAAAAAGCAAAAATAAATTGTTAATTCAGTTCAATTTCTAAAAATTAACATTGTATACGTTTTCGGTATACTTTTCTCCTTATGTACAAACATTTACTTTTACTATTCGTTCACTTAATCAGATTGTAATATGTTTGAAAAGTTCACCAAAATGTTTTCAAAAAAGCAACAAAAAATTAAAATTACAATAAAAACAATATTAATCTAGGTACAACATTCAAATTAGATTCAAAAGTTGCGTATTACCTAATAGTATTTATATTCTAAACAGCTGATAAATCGGCTTAATAGTTTTTAAATAAAACTCAAATGGCTTTTTTACACCATGGCTTTTTTACCCCACTCTACCCTATTTATTTTCTGATAAATTAGAAAAAATTGAGAAAAAGAAATATTCTTATTAGCATTTAATTGAAAATATTGTTTTCTGGTAGAAAAAAAAGGTTTTTTTTTTAATTCACAGGTTCTTTTTCAGGCAAATTGGAGAAAATTTGGATAATAATTTTGTAAGAAGAGAAAAATGAAAAAAAAAAAATAAACTACGATAAGTGTAGATTAGAAAACATTTGCTGATGACAAACGGAGTAACGAGAGTTTCCAAAAGGGTTTTCGTATATCAATTACTACAATTACCATATATCCGTTAAAACATCTGTTTGAAAACATCTGTCAAAATAACTCTTGCCAACTGCAGTAGTGACAACATAGTGTCAATATTATTTGAAATTATTCAAGACTGTCTTAAATCATTCGAATTTGGCTAAAATTATTCAAAACTGTCTTAAAATTATCCGAAATTGGCTAAAATTATCCAAAACTATCAAATATTTTACAAAACTATCGAAAATTATTAGATACTTTGTAAAATAGTACAAAAAAGTAAAAAAGTATCCGAAAATATCAATAATTACCTAACATTATCAAAAAAAGCAAAAAAACTATCCGAAATTTTGTCTAAAATCATCCAAAAATGCTTGAAATTATCTAAAATTACCGAAAAATGTCTAAAACTTTCTAAAATTTTCCAAAATTATTTAGAACTATCAAAAACTGTCTTAAAATTATCCGAAATTGTCTAAAATCATCAAAAAATGCCTAAAATTATCTAAAATTACCGAAAAATGTCTAAAACTTTCTAAAATTATTTAGAACTATCCAAAACTGTCTTAAAATTATCCAAAAACGTCTTAAAATTATCCGCAATTGTCTAAAATTATCCAAAACTATCAAATATTTTACAGAACTATATCTAAAATTATTTGATATTTTCTAAAAACAGTGCAAAAAAAGTAAAAAATTATCCGCAAATCTCAACGATTATCTAAAATTATCTAAAAAAAAGCAATAAACTATCCGAAATTGTCTAAAATCACCCAAAAATGACTAAAATTATCTAAAATTATCGAAAAATTATCTAAAACTTTCTAAAATTCTCCAATATTATTTAGAACTGTCATCCGAAATTATTAAAAAATATCTAAAACCATCTAAAAATTTTCCAAATAAAACAAAAACTCCAAACATAATATCATCATTAGCCACTTTCTTCCCTCAACAATATTGCTGAATTGAGGCATTACCATAAAAAACTTCTCGCAAATAATATTAGTATTCCATTGTTATGTTCGCCAAAACATCTAGTCATCTGCAAGCAAGAGAAGCAGCAGCAGCAGAAGAAGAAGAAGAATTATTTCGAAATGAGCAAAAGCCCAACTGGGGAATTAGCAGCAACTATTATAACCAGAAGCTAACGGAGAATGAGAAGGAGGAGAGAGAGAAGAGAAGAAGAAGAGGCGTGTGGCAACAATGCGACTACAGTTTCTCGGAACAATGCTCTCATTATGCCCGTCTAGATGTACCTAAGGTCTATATAGAGGTATGCGTATGTGTTGTGTTACATACCAAACACAACGTCTACAATGTAGACGTTCTGTCGCTTTTCCATTCGGACGCGCCTTGCTAGCTGTGCGCGCGTGTAAAAAAAAAGTTTCTTTCTATCGTTCACAGGTATATAACTTGTTGATGTCACACCCGCAAGCCATCATCTTTCCGACGTGAACATGACTTTCTGTTAGTTAGAGCATGGTCATCATGATGCTGCTTAGTATCTTTGTTTTTGGCTAATCATTTCTTTAGGATTATCGGTTTTGATGCTTCGTCATCTTTGTGCTTTATGATCTGTACTGGACATTTTTTTTACTGTACCATGTAAGTACTATACCATCTAAATATTTAAATTTGAATACTGTATGAACAGAATATTGAACCGTTTTAATTCTGTAGTGCCTAAATAATGTATCATCTAAATGTTGTACCATCTAAATACTACAGCACCTAAATGTTGTATCATCTTAATACTGCAGCATCTAAATGTTGTACCATCTGAATACTGCATCATCTAAATGTTATAGCATCTAAACTGTTGTACCATCTAAACACAAAATCATCTAAATGTTGTATCATCTTAATACTACAGCATCTAAAATGATGTACCATCTAAATACTGCATCATCTAAATGTTATAACATCTAAAATGTTGTACCATCTAAATACTGTACCATCTAAATACTGTATCATCTAAATACTGCATCATCTAAATGTTGTAACATCTAAAATGTATCATCTAAATACTGTACCATCTAAATACTGCATCATCTAAATACTTCAGCATCTAAATGTTATAGCATCTAAAATGTTGTACCATCTAAACACAAAATCATCTAAATGTTGTATCATCTTAATACTACAGCATCTAAAATGATGTACCATCTAAATACTGCATCATCTAAATGTTATAACATCTAAAATGTTGTACCATCTAAATACTGTACCATCTAAATACTGTATCATCTAAATACTGCATCATCTAAATGTTGTAACATCTAAAATGTATCATCTAAATACTGTACCATCTAAATACTGCATCATCTAAATACTTCAGCATCTAAATGTTATAGCATCTAAAATGTTGTACCATCTAAACACAAAATCATCTAAATGTTGTATCATCTTAATACTACAGCATCTAAAATGATGTACCATCTAAATACTGCATCATCTAAATGTTATAACATCTAAAATGTTGTACCATCTAAATACTGTACCATCTAAATACTGTATCATCTAAATACTGCATCATCTAAATGTTGTAACATCTAAAATGTATCATCTAAATACTGTACCATCTAAATACTGCATCATCTAAATACTTCAGCATCTAAATGTTATAGCATCTAAAATGTTGTACCATCTAAACACAAAATCATCTAAATGTTGTATCATCTTAATACTACAGCATCTAAAATGATGTACCATCTAAATACTGCATCATCTAAATGTTATAACATCTAAAATGTTGTACCATCTAAATACTGTACCATCTAAATACTGTATCATCTAAATACTGCATCATTTAAATGTTGTAACATCTAAAATGTATCATCTAAATACTGTACCATCTAAATACTGCATCATCTAAATACTTCAGCATCTAAATGTTGTACCATCTAAATACTACAGCATCTAAATGTTTTACCGTCCTAATGCTTGTTCGTCTTAATGCTTCAGCATCTTATTGCTATAACGTCTAAATTCTTTGTTATCGTAATTCTGCACCATCAAAATACTTTAGCAAATTAATACTTTGTTACCTTAGGAATTTAACAGATAATCCTTTATCATCTGATTTTTATCTTAATCCTCTATCATCTGAGCGCTCTATAAACCTAATTCTCTATCCTCCGGACACTATCATCTTAATCCTTTATCATCTGACCACTAGCATCTTAATCCTTTATCATCTAATCACTATCATCGTAATCCTTCATCATCTGAACACTATCATCTTAATCCTGTATCATCATCTATCATCATAATCCTCTATCATTTAAATTCCATACCATCTTAATCTTGCATCATCTCAATCTACAATCATTTTAATCCTCTATTTATCTGAATAGGGGACTTCAAAAACAAAACAGACTTCATCTAAAAGAACAAGTGCAAAAAAAAGAAGATGATGATGTTGTTGATGATGATAAAGATGAAGAAGAATAATAGGAAAAAGAAAAAGAGGAGAAAGAAGAAGATGATGATGAAGAATAAGAAGAAAAAATAGAAAAAGGGGGGGGGGAGAAAGAAGAAGATGAAGAAGTGGACCTCTAAGATTCCTCAGATGGGAATTTTAGTTAATGATGTATCTTGAGAAATAAAGAAAATTGGCAGGAGTTTCATTATACAATAGCCAACATTTTCTGGCTAGCAATTCAATACTCGAAGCCAAAGGTACTTTATATCCTCTGTCTGTCTCTCTCTCTCTCTCTCTCTTTCTCTCAATCCTCACTGTTTAAATTCATCAAGCAAAATCTTCAACCGCATCATTTATTCTTCTTCAAATTTCAACTTCATTTTTCGCAAGATTATGTGGCGCCTAAAAACATCAACCAACAGACAATAAATTTATTACACTAGCATTTTTTTTTTTGATTCCCTGTATTCATTGGTGGCGAAAATTAAAAACAACTACAAACCAAAGAAAGACTAAGTAAAAAAAAAATTACTAAAATCCACATGACAGAATCTCGATTTTTCAAAAAAGAGAAATATCAGATTACAAAAAAAAGAGGATTTGGTCGAATTTAAAGAATATTGAGGACTCAAAACTCCCACACGAAGACACTCACTTTTGTCTAGAGATCCACTCATCGTTGTGTGGAGGTTTCTCTGCCATCTAGTTCCTCGGTTTCGAAGTCAAAGTGAAGTCACCCTCTCTTTCTCTCCAACTCTCGTTTTCCCTTAAAGGAAACAAAAGAGCAGTGGCTGTTGCTCCTCTCCACTCTCTCACACACACACACATCCGCCGAGTACCATCTTGAATTTCTATTTTTGTCTCTAAAAAACACCCCCTAGAAATTTTTCCTCCATTCATTTTAGAAAATGTGGTCCAAAAAATTAACGTTCACTTCTAGTTTTAGCTATACAATCTCCGTTTCTCTACCAACAAAAATATTACGATAACTTTTTAGCTATAGTACTTTAAAATTTTATTATTAAAAATTGTAGAGCGAAAAATATTCTGGATAAACAATAATGTAAGTAAAAGTTCTAACTAAAGTTCTAACTAAAAAATACCATTACTAAAAAATCGCTTCTTGTCTTTTTATATTCTATTGTCTTTCGCGTGAAAAAAAAATGTTTTCTTCCTTCACTCATTGATCTTAAACGTTAAACGTTATGTCACCGACATTCACCTTTCCATAATTGCATCTAAAATTGAAAATTCCCTCTAGTGAATTAATTCCACTGTTCGTTTTCCATTTCAAAATTCTCTATCACACCATAAATCTTTATCAATAAATAAATCCCTCATCTACAAATACTTTCCTTCCTCGACAATAAATTACTCCATTCCACCTTTTTTTTTCTCCTTCTTCTTCTTCTTCTTCTTCTTTTGAATTCAAATTTTGAAATACATTCTCTCTCCACGTGGTTATTATATGCAAATTTTTCGCAAGTGCATTTTTTAAAGGATTCCCCTCAATTCGCAAACTGTAAAAAGAGAATGCTAATTAAACCCCTCTGCATATATGTAAAACCGAGAGGGAAAAAAAGAGGAAATAAGAAGACCAATTAACGTTATCTTATAGTTATATTAATTATATTAATAATATTAATAATATTAATAATATTAATAAAATATATGAATAAAGTAATTTGAAAAATCGTAATTTTCTTGATTTTAAGAGAAAAATAATTCTTCTCACTGCTTTTAAAAAAAAAAGAGAGGGAAAGAGAGTTTATATTCGAAAATCTAAAGAACGACAGAAGGGTTCAATGCTAGGAAAATAATTGGGCAGTTTATTCGAGCAGTTACAATATAATTGCGTCATCCATTATTCATTATCCCTCCAGCGTGAAAGGGAAACATTGCTTTCCTGACTTTTTTCTCTCCCACTTCGCCCTCCCTTAGGTCTCTTTCACTCCTCTCGACATCAAATGTAAATGATCGTATTTAAAAAGATTCTTGATATTTATATCTCTAATTCTTTTTTTATAAATACAAAAAAAAATCATTCATATAAATAAAATCAGGCTTCGCACTCAACTACTAAAACCTATTATGTACTACTTTTTTTACGTTATGTTACTATTTAACTATTTTTTTAGATTTCAGCCACTAAAACCTACTATTTCTGTTTTTTTTTTTTGAGAATTTCTATAATATTTCAAATTCACTAATACTAGAAATCAAAAAAGTATTCTCAAAAATTATAATCAAATTCTTTAAAACGATTCAATTATTTTCAAAGAAATATTCAAAATTCAATGATTTTCAAGAAATTTCGCAAAAGAATTCAATTATTTAAAAAAAAATTGATAAAATTCATCAAAAATTCAATTATTTTTATAAATAATAAAATTTCAACAGGAATTCAATTAATTTATAATAGTATTTTCAAAAAAAATTTCAAAAAAATCAATTATTTAACATTTTTATATACAATTCTTAACGATAATTCAATTACTTTCACTAATAATAACATTTTTAATGGAAATTCAAGTTTTTTAAAAAAATTTTTTGATAAAATTCCAAACAAGAATTCAATTATTTAAAATAAAATCTTCAGAATATTTATTATATTTCGAAAAAATTAATTATTAAAAACAATGTTTATAAAATTCTTATGAAGAATTCAATTATTTTCAAAAATATAACAACATTTTTCACAGAAATTCAATTCTCCTTTTTAACATTTTAATAAAATTTTTCGAAATAATTCAATTATTTTCAAAAATAATAAAATTCTTCTCAGCAATTTAATTATTTTCGAAAATTTTAATAAAATTCTTTGCAATTAGGAATTTAATTTTTTTTATAAATAATAAAATTTATTGATCCCAGGATTTCAATAAATTTTAATACAATTTTACAGGAATTGCTCAAAAAATGTAATTATTCTTAAAAATTTAATTTCAATTTCTCGAAAAAATCAGTTATTTAAAAAAATGTTTTATTTTAATTATTTGGAATAATTCAATTATTCTTAAAATATAATAGAATTTTTTACAGGAATTCAATTATTTTTAAATATTTTAATAAAAATGTTCGAAAAAAATCAATTATTTTAAATACAATTTTAATAACATTTTTTTGAAATAATTCAATTATTCTTTTAGATTTAAAAAAAATTCTTCCCAAGAATTCAATTATTAAAGATAAATAATAAAATTATTCTCTAAAATTCAATTATTTTGAGGAATTTTAATAAAATTCTTTGCAAAATTCGATTATTTTCATAATAATAACAATATTCATCACAAGAATTCAATTATTTTTAACAGTAATAAATTTTTTCTTAGAAATTCAATTATTTTCAAAAATTCTAATAAAATCGTTCGCAAGAATTCAATTATTTCTATAAATATTAAAATGCTTTTTAGGAATTCAATTATTTTCAAAAAAAAAAAATGTTATAAAATGCCAAACAGACATTCAAATTTTTTCAAAAATTTGAATAGAATTCATTGTAAAATTTAATTATTTTTTAAAACTTTTCGCAATTCAATGATTTTTAATATTTACTATTTTCATAAAATTTCCAAACAGAATTCAATTATTTAAAAAATTTTTTGTAAAAATCTTCTTTGTAAGAATTCAATTTTGTTTTATGAATAATAAAAATTTCTCAGGAAATCAATTATTTTAATTAAAATTTGCATGAAAATAAATCGAAAGAAATCAATTATTTAATAGTTTTTATAAAATTCTTCGCAAGTATTCAATTATTTTTATAAACATTTAAATTCTTTCATGAATAATAAAATAAGATAATAATTTTTCTCTATAAATTCTGCTCAAAAATAGGAATTTTATTTAAAATATAATTCCTATTTTCTGAGCAGAATGTATAGAAAAAAAATTATTACTTATATTAATTTTCATTTATATTTCAAGCGTTGAATGACGTAATATGGCTTTTGCTTAAAATGAGAGACAAAAATATATATGACTTTTTTTATCGCATTGCAAAAATAGGGGGAGAGAAGAGGGTGGAAGAGGGGGAAACATCGAGAGAGTATATAAGCGATGATGCTATTAATATGCCCAAGACACACTTGAGTAAAAGTCAAGAATTTTTTTTTTTTCGTTCTTTTTTTTTCTTTCACTGATTCGAGCACAACTTGTTTTAAAATACAGAGCGCGTTCTAAAAATAATTCCTTTTTCACCAGGAGAAGAAAACGATTACAGATGATGCCGCCTGCCACACCCTCTCTCCTTCCTTCTCTCTCTTTTTCTCTCTTTTTCTCTCCAATAGTCAAAATCAATTCAATTTAAAAATTTCCAATTGAATTTAAATTCGTTATTTATTTTCTCATAGAATTTATTTTTTTTATGATAAATAAAACAAATAGTATATTTTCTTGAAAAAAATTGTTAAAATAAATCAATAAAAATTGTCTTTTATTGTCTTTTATTTAAAAAAAAAAGTTATAAACAAAGTTCAAAGGGTGGTCCAACCCTGACTATGTTTTTCTAAATATTTAAAAATAATATTTTAAATGATTTTTTTAAATAATTTTTTTAAAATAATTTCTTAAATATCGATAAAAATTTGCATATCTATTAAAAAATTAAAAAATACTTTAATTCATAAAAAGCGATTTAAATTTGTGAAATAAGATGCCGAGTATTAATAAAACTCAGCATCTTATTTTACAAATTTAAATCTTTTTTGGTAAACCATATCGGCAGTTACATAAAGAAACAGTATACATTTGCAACAAAATAATTACATAAAATAGGTATATATAACATATGCGAAGTAGACTTGAATATATATAAAAGGAAAATTGTAAATCTTGTATCAGATTACTGTTACCTGAGCATATAAACGATTATATATATAGTTGTTATTACTCAAGTTGTTTTTCATTTTTTTTTTTTTTTTTTTTTTTTTTTTTTTAAATAAAATTTCTAATAATATATGTTTTATAAAGTTCTAAGCCATAGTCGAATTAATAATCCTAACCATCGAAGAATCATCAATTAGCTTTCTTCTATATCACACGAATAAAAAAATCATCGTTTGTAGAGTTCGCGTGACCAAAAGCGATACGGAGCTATTTCTCATCACTATTATCAATTGCGTTACATAATTTCTTTCATAAATTCCTGTTTTTATTTAACAGAAACACACCTTATCCTTTCTCGTTGAACTCATCGAATAAAATAGAAAAAAAGCAAACAAAAAATAGAAAAGGAGCAAATTTTTATTATGAATTCGAAAAAAGGTATTTTTTTCTAAATATTTAATAATTATTTTTGTAACTAAACACTATTCTAAGTAAACAATATCATTATTAAAATCTATTTTAACAAAAGTATATTGTCACTAAAAAATATATTTACTAAAAAATATATTTACTAAAAAATATATTTACTAAAAAATATTGTCACTAAAAAATATTGTAACTAAAGAATATTGTAACTAAAAAATATTATAACTGAATAATATTATAAATAAAAAATATTTCAAGTAAAAAATATTCCAAGCAAAACTTTATTAAAAGTCAAAAAAATTCCTACAAGTAAATATTATTCCAATTTAGCAATATTCTAAGTAAAAAATATTGTAACTAAAAAATATTATTATTAAAAAAATAGTAACTAAAGAATATTGTAACTGAATAAAACTGTAAATAAAAAATATTCCAAGTAAACAATATTTTAAGTAAAGAATATTTCCAGTAAACAATTATTTATGTAAAAAATATTTCTAGTAAAAGATATTCCAAATAAAAAATATTCCAAGTAAAACTATATTGCAAATAAAAAATATTCCAAGAAAAATTTTATTCCAAGTCAAAAATATTCCAAGCAAAACTTTAATCCAAGTCAAAAATATTCCAAGCAAAACTTTAATCCAAGTCAAAAATATTCCAAGCAAAACTTTATTCCAAATAAAAAATATTCCAAGTAATTATTATTCCAAGTTAGCAATAATCTTAATAAAAAATATTGCAACAAGAAAATAATCTAATTTCTACCGAAAAAAATTTATTTAACTCAAATAACCACATGATTTGCCTACTATCAAAATAAATATTTATTTTCAAACTTTCACTCAGCAAATATATAATATTTTTACAAATCAAACAAATTCCATTATTTGAACCAATAATTTCCGTATATGCAGCAAATAACATTTAATTGACTTAAATAAAAAATTATTTGATAAACAGAAATATTGATAGAAGTTAAATATTTATTTGCAAAATAGCCAATTACAATCGTTTATTAAGAAATCAAATAAAAATTAATTTCTCCCCACTGAAAATAATGATTACAATACTACAAGGAATCGACAGAAAATAAAAAGTGTTACAATTTTAACACCGAATTTGACGTCGAAGAATATAAAATTAGAGCCTGGTTACACCGCAGTGGGTAAAGTATAGGGTGAAGAGTAAGTTAAGCCAAATTCGCGCATGCGCAGCACAAAACTGTACCGCGCAGGCCTGAAATTCAAGTATCTTCTGTTTCCCCCTCTTCTTCCCCACAATTTACCCTCAACGGTGTAGAAAATAGGTTCTTATTTACTTATATAAAAAAAAAAAAAAACTAATTACTTATTAATTAATTAATTACTTATTCCGTAACATATTTTTTTACCAATATTTCAAAATTAAAATCAATCCTCCCTTCTCTCTAAATCTGAATTAGTAAAAATGTTTACTAATTTAAATTAATGATTGACCTTTGGGATCGTTCATATATTACGTAACACTTTTTGGGGGGAGGGGAGAGGGGGGTCAAGCTACTTGTTACGATAAGCCAAAAAAAAAATGGCGCTAATGTATGTAACAGTGTCAGTTATTAATTATTATTATTATTAATTCGAGTTAGTAAACATTTTTACTAATTCAAATTCAGAGAGTTCTACAAAAAATAAAAAAAAACCAAGACCCAGTGGGGTCTTGGTTTTTTTTTAAAATTTCTTTTGTAGAAAATTTTCTCTGAAGAAAATCACAATTTTATCGTTCAAGGTTAAATATACAGGCGCGATTGTCTCCATGTATAGCCTTGAATTATATTTCTATAGTTGGCGCTACAGAAAGATAGAATCAAAGAAGCTATATGCGTATATCGCACATAAAGTAAATACATTTTGTATACATATATAAATTTTTTTTAGAGACGGAATAATAAACCAATTGTCAATGAAGCAATAAGAGAATAAGGATATCGATAGAGAGAGAGAGAGAGAGAGAGAGTAAAAGGATATCGGATGAAAATAGGGTGTTAAGGGGGGGGATATGAGAGGGTTAGAGGGGGGGAGGGAGGGTTTTGAGCTTAGGGAATCGATAACACGTGACGTTATATAGGCGCACATACCGAGCTGACCACAGAATGCCATTCGCGCGCCATGCCACCCGTTCCCCGTACTGTCCCATTCCATTTCATTCTGTGTCCCGTTTGCCATCCCTTCTTGCGTAAACTCCACATTCGAGAGCCACCTATATACACCCCCCCTTTTCCCCTCCCCCCTCACCCCCTAAACATATATCTATATATATATATATATATATGTGTGGTGTTTGGAACCTATAGGTTCTATTAGAGAAGCAGGCATTGCGGCTAATGCCATCCAGCCATATATTACCAACACGCAATAGATGGTATTTCCTAACGCTCATCTCTAAAGAGCATTAATTTAATTTACAAAAAGATTTTCAACTTAATCATCTAATTTCATGTAGGGTTTTAATTGAAAAAATTGATTCAAATTTTTTACCATTACCCACACTGTAAAAAATTTAGGGAGTTAACGGACTCGGGAGTTAAATTTTTCGAGTTAAAAATCAACTCCAAAAGAGAGTTAATTTCTAACTCCCTTCATTCAACACCCGCGCGAGTTATTTTTTCCATAGGGAGTTAGCATTTAGGTGTTAAATTTTAACTCTCTTTATTTAACTCCCCTGGCATTAACTCTCCAATGGGTGCGACTTTTATAGAATCCCCTGGGGAGTTAAAATTTAACTCTTTTTTTTTACAGTGCATATATATATAATTTGCCAAACTTTTTCCCTTTGTTTCGGAAAATGAATTAAATTCAATAGAAAAAGTTCAATATTTCGGAAAAATTGAGTCTAGCCGTTGTCCATATTATATACAAAGTCTTCACCTATAGTTTGGAAATTTAATAAAAATTGAATAGAAAAGTAAAATATTGAGGAAAAAATTGAGTCTAGCCGTTGCTCATACTTTGATAGATTTTCCCCACTCTCTAAATTTGAATTAGTAAAAATCATTACTAATTTAAATTAGTGACTGACTTTTTTCTTTTGAATTAGTATAAATTCAATTCATTTTACTAATAAATATTTCTACTAATTTTATAGTTAAATTTACTAATTCAAAAGCAAAAATTCAATCACTAATATTCTAATAATTTGTAAAAAAAAAATTATAATTTCTTAATTCAAAAAAATAGAATAATTTTTTTAAAATATTTAAATACTTATTTATTTTGTCTACAGGAATTAACATATTTCCAATGATTTCAATGTAACGCATTTTTGAAATTTAACTATTTCTAAAAAAATACAAAAGTAATTCTTTCAAAATTCAATCATTTTTCAATTCAATTTTCTTGAAATTTATAAATAGAATTATTCAAAACTTTAATTATTTTATTTTATTGAATTCTAAATCAATTCAAATTTTTAAGAATAGTTGCATTTTTCGCGCAATTCATTCAAAAATTATACTAAAAATCATTGAAATCCAGCGATGAGTTTTAATATTTATCAAAAATAATTGAATTCTCGCAACGATTATTATTAAAAAATTTTTTAAATAATTAAATTCTTAATAATAATTTCTAATAATTTTATAAAAATCTATTCAAATAATTGCTTTTGTTCGAAGAAATTTATTAAAATTTTTAAGAATAGTTAAATTCTTCGCGCAATTCATTTAAAAATTGTATTAAAAATAATTGAAATCCAGCGATGAATTTTAATATTTATCAAAAATAATTGAATTCTTGCAACGATTATTATTAAAATTTAAAAGAAAAATAATTGAATGCCTGAGAATAATTTTTATTATTTATAAAAGAAATTGTATTGTTGCGAAGAATTTTATTAAAATTTTTAAAAAATAATTGAATTTCTAAGAAGAATTTTTTTTTTTTTTGAAAAAAATTGAATTCTTAGCAAGTTTATTAATTTTTTGTAAATAATGGAATTCTAACGAAAAATTTTATAAAAATTTCTGAATATAATTGAATTCCTGTGAATAATTTTATTATCCGTGAAGATAATTGAATTTTTTCAAAGAAAATTTTTTTTTTTGAAAATAATTGAATTCATTTAAAATTGTATTAAAAATAATTGAATTTCTGCGATGATTTTTAATATTTATCAAAAATAATTGAATTCTCGCAACGATTGTTATTAAAAATTTTTTAAAATAGTTGAATTCCTGAGAAGAATTTTATTACTTATAAAAAATAATTAGAAGAATTTTATGGAAAGCTATTTAAATAAACTGATTTTTTTCGAAAAATATTCGGAAAATTCTGTTTTAATTTTTAAATAATTGAATTCCCGTGGAATTTTTTTTTTTATTTATGCAAATAATTGAATGTTTTCGAAGAATTTTATAAACATTTTTTTTCTAAATTATTCAATTCTGTGGGGAAATTTTTTATTACACATAGTAGATATTAAAAATCATTGAATGACGAAAAATTTGTGAAAATAATTGAATCGTTTTAAAGAATTTAAAAAAAAATTTTGAATTTTTTTATATTTTTTTCCAATAACTTTATTAAAATTTAAAAATAATTTTGTTATTTCAACTGTTCAGAAAAAAGTATAGTGTAAATTTTAAAACATGGAGAAAAGTAGCTTTTAGTGTCACAAATAAAAAAAAAAAGTATCCAAATAGTAGCAAATCGTAAAAAAAAATTAGTAAATTAGTAGGTTTTAGTAGATGAGTACGAGACCTGCAATTAATTTTTTTTTTTGAAAAATGGACGAAATTTTCCGTGTCTTTTAAGGGGAGACCCCACCTTAATTTTGACCCCTTTAAAATAAAATTATTAAACGCGGTAATATTTTTTTTCCTGCATCTTTTTTCACCTGAAAACATATAAGATGGTCAAAAATATTTAATTTTAATTTTTGAAGAGGTTAGAATTTTTTTCTTTTGACCTATTGCATATTATTGCAAATCCATGCGAGAAGTTGTTTAGAATGGTAAAATATGCATGGAAAAAAATTTTCGTTAAAAAATATTAAAAACTGTAAGAGAAGATGAATTTTTAATATTCAAATCTTTAAATTTTGCCGAAATTTCGAAAGCCTTAAATTAGTTTTTACCATGAAAATGAGCTAATCATCAATTTTAACTATGTTTCTTCGACTCAGAGCATCAAATTGGAAAAAAATTAAAGATTTAAGGCTTTCGAAATTTCGGCAAAATTTAAAGATGTGAATATTAAAAATCGATCTTCTCTTACAGTTTTTAATATTTTTTAGCGAAAATTTTTTTCCATGCCTATTTTACCATTCTAAACAACTTCTCACATGGATTTGCAATAATATGCAATAGGTCAAAAGAAAAAAATTCTAACCTCTTCAAAAATTAAAATTAAATATTTTTGTCCATCTTATATGTTTTCAGGTTAAAAAAGAGGCAGGAAAAAAATATTACCTCGTTTAATAATTTTATTTTAAAGGTGTCAAAATTAAGGTGGGGTCTCCCCTTAATGAAGATGAATAATTTTAAAAGTGGGGGAAGAAAATAGTGGGGGGGAAAGCAGTGAATTTACATGCATGCTCTTGATATTAGTGGCACTTGGCAGTAG
Organism: Leptopilina heterotoma; assembly: GCF_015476425.1. NCBI lineage: Eukaryota > Metazoa > Arthropoda > Insecta > Hymenoptera > Figitidae > Leptopilina > Leptopilina heterotoma. The sequence continues at coordinate 492,980 of NW_025110873.1, read as the reverse complement.
GTTTGAAACGTTCCTATTATTGTATTCCACATGTGGTGAAGTGTGACTGGAGGGAAAATATTTGCAGTCCCTAGCCAGCTAGTAAATTTTATAGTGAAAATTACGGCCTCCGAGACTAGATATTTCCTTGGTGATAAAAGCGGCCGGAACTCGGGCACTCATGAAATCCCGCTGCTTCGTCGTATATATGTATATATATATATATATAAACACACCTATATATATATAAAACCTAACCTAAATATAGCAAAGCACCAGCACCACCACCAACGAGTAAATATGTTTTGGGCTGACGTTGATTAAGCGCGATAACTCCTTTAACGTCGTTTCTCTCCACTTTCGGTCATTGGAGGAATTATAAAGAGCCAATGACCCCTCCTCCCCCCCGCCCATCCCCTTTGGAAAATATCGATACGCGCATGTAAATAACAATCAAATTAACAGATCCGATCGAGGTCAAAATATCCAATCAATTTGTAACCAAAACCATACCGTGTCGTCGTATCCTCTCCTTTATGGGCCATATCGGATAGTCAACCTTGTAAACAGCAACATAACGTGATCAATTTAAGCTCTTCCTAACTATAAATGAAACCTCATTTATTAAGTAAATCTACTTTGCTGATCAAATTTCCTTAAGTGATGTCATTTACTTTTTTTTTTAACAACCGCTTGGGAAAAAGTGACTAATTTTATAATTTTTTAAAATTTTTTTTTTACTTTTTTATTACGAGAGTAAGGGGAGAGGGAAAAAGTTTTCTAAAAGAGTGAACTGTTTAAAAATTTTCTCGAACGGCACACGCGCGCACGTTTACTTCTCTCGTCTTGATCTAATTTTGCCAACCAAACACTAAAACTACGAATTCTCTTCAAAAAGTGTGTATAAACGTTCTTATTTTATTTCCCTCTCTTTCTCTTTTTGTGTTTATTTTCCCGGAAGGAAAATTTCTAACCCAGTAATTTTCTTATTCACAAGAATCGATAACATTTTTTTTTTTTACCCTTTTGTTAAAATCAGTAACAAAAATAGAAAATTCTCTGAATTAGCATACAAATTTTCAAAACTCTTGTAGAGAATAAAATGATTTCAAGTAAAATTTTTAGAAAATAAAGTAAATACTTTTATAGCGTTTTCGGAAGAAATTTGGTTTTGGTAACTGAAGTGCCATCTGGTGGTGACCTTGGCGTTCTCAGGTGGAAAAAACGCCTCCATATTGAATTTCAAAATTCTCCACAAGTTTAAAATGTTTCAATTTACTGTTAAATTTTTACTATTAATTGCAATTCAGGAAAGATTAATAAAGTTAAAAAATTTAAATAGTTTGGAAAAATTTATTCCAGATGTTGCTGATACTTTGGCTGCTTTCCATATTTCGGAAAATTGATAAAATTGAATAGAAAAAGAAAATATTTCGGAAAAATTGATTCTAGTGGCCAGGGTGGCCATTTTTTTCATAAAAAAAAAATTCACGGTCATTTCCCGGTTCAGAATTATTTTTCCCGGTCATAAAGAATAACTATGAAAATAAATTATTCAGTGAAAGATTAAAAGAATTTCCTGATTTTTAGACAAAACTTTGACTTTTTCCCAAACCCCTAAAAATATTTTAGTTTACTCTAAAAATAATTGAAACTCCCGTGTGGAAAATGAAAATTGGTCCTAGCCAGGTCCTACCTATTTTGCCCTGTTAATAGCTTGGTCCTAGGTTGGCAGTGTAGGTTGGACCAACAATGGCTGGTGATGCGATTCTAGCCTGGTCCTAACTTGGGAGCCTAGTTATGACCAGTTTATTTATATACTTTATTATAATTTCGATTAGTTTATAATATTTGCTAAAGAAATAACCTAAATTATTAATAATAAGTATTAGTTTTAATTAATTATTATTTTTTTCAATTATTAAATGATGACCAAAGGCGAATTCATAAATAATGTTAGTATATGTAGAGATTAATATATATTCCTCTAATATATACATTAAAAATTAGAAAAAAATTAGAAATTTGTTAATTAAATTATTTTACAGTATATATAATCATTAAATTGCATACTTATACGAATACAACGCAGAAAAATCGGAATAAACGCAAACCTAAGAAGTAAATAAAATCTAACGCACGCGGGAATCGAACCTACGACCTACGGACTACGAGACTAACGCCCTAACCACTATGCTAATGAAACTAGTTGAGATCAAAATTTTTATTATCAGTGACTTGTGGACTTGCTTTTGATGATTCAATATAGTAATTATTGACACTAATACACGATAATAAATAAAAAAATAGTTTAGCAGCAACAATAATAATAAAATAATATCGAAATATAAAAATTCAAAAATTAATATTTTTATATTATATCAAGAAAAAAAATATCTATACATTTTCGTTAAAAACAGGTTTTTCATTGTTCTCAATCATTTTTAACATTAATTTCTTGGTCTAAAAAAAATATTCGTCTTTTGGACTTGGAAATTTTTCCTAATTAATTAAGCGGGTGATCCACTTTTTAAAAAAATGTCAAAAAAATTTATGTTAAAAACACGTTTTTCATTATTCTAAATTATTTTAAGCATTAATTTTTTGTTGCAAAAAATTTTTTAGACTTGGACTTAGAAATTTTTGCTAATGAAACTAGGAAGCCCAGGTAGGTCCTGGGTTGGACCTGGGTGGGTCAGCCCACATTCGAATTGCAATATCTCTTAGTGTTTAACACCAACTTAAACGAAACTTAAAATCAGCGATGGAAATTAGAAATATATTTTCCTAATGATAATTATATTGCAGTCTGTATCTGTTTAAATAAATAAATAAATTTTGCTGTTTTATTAACTTTTGTAACAAATTACTTAAAAACTTGCAGTTTTTTATCTAACTTCGCGATTATTACACTTGAGTAGTGAAATATGAAGATAATTTATAATTTTAACAATTCAGCATTTGTTTAAACAAAAAATTGTTGTTATTTATTAATTCTTAAGACAATAAAGCGTCTAGACACTTGTAGTCTTTTAAAATTTTGCAATTAACTAATCTGAGTATTTACTTATTGCAAAATTAGAAAAAACTGCTAGTTTCTAGGTTGATTGTGTAAAAAGTTAGTAAATAACAATTATTTGTTTGAACAATTGCTGAATTAATAAATTAATAAATTAACTTTATTTTATAGTATTTGTATAATTTTCTGATTTATGTCAAACAATAAATTGTTTAAATAAATATGATTATCAATTAATTTTATAAATATTAATTGAGAATATTTATCAATTTTTACATGTTTTTCATGTATCAATTTTGACACTTTATTTTCCTAAAAATTTTTCTAAGTCATAACTGGATCTCCTAGCTAGGACCAAGTTAGGACCAGCCCAGGATATATAAAAAGGGGTTGCCAAGTTAGGTCCAAGCTAGGGCCAATAATCATTTTAGGCATAGCATGGTGATTTCTACACGGGCTCCAAAATATGTATATAATACATTTCTTTTTTTTAATATCTTTCATTGTAAAATCATTTGGAACTTAAATAGATTTTTTGTAATAAATATTTAATTATTATCCATTATTTTTTCATAGGGGGATTTAAAAAAAAATTAAATTTTCAAATCCTTTAAACTCAAATAATTTTTAAGAATTGCTACTGTAACTTATAAAAAAATATTTTCAATACTTCAATTCAATGATTTTCAAAATTTTACGCCAATACAATAATTTTCAATATCTACTGAATTTCAATAAAAATTTCCAAAACAATTAAATTATTTAAAAATCTTTTGCTAAATTCAATTATTTCTATGTATTTTAATAAAATTTATTGAAAAATTCAATTACTTCTAAGTATTTAAATAAAATTCTTTGCAAAATTCAATTATTTTCATGAAATTTAGTAAAACTCTTTGCGAAATTCAATTATTTTCATGAAATTTAATAAAACTCTGCAAAATTCAATTATTTTCAGGAATTTTAATAAAATTTTTTGCTACATTCAATTTTCTGAAATATTATTAAAATTCATAGCAATATTCAATTCTTTATATAAATTTTAATAAAAATCTTTGGAAAATTTAATTAAACTTCATTGCAAAAATTATTTTCATGAAATTTAATAAAATTCATTGAAAAATTCAATTATTTTTTAGGTATTTTAATAAAATTTTTTACTACATTCAATTTTCTGAAATATTATTAAAATTCATAAAAATATTCAATTCTTTATATGAATTTTAATAAAAATCTTTGGAAAATTTAATTAAAGTTCATTGCAAAAATTATTTTCATGAAATTTAATAAAATTCATTGAAAAATTCAACTATTTTTAGGTATTTTAATAAAATTCTTTGCAAAATTGAATTATTTACAAAAATTTTAACAAAAATCTTTGCAAAATTTAATTAAAATTCATTACAAAAATTAATTATTTTCATGAATTTAAATAAAACTCTTTGCAAAATTAAATTATTTTCAGGAACTTTAATAAAATTTTTTGCAAAATTCAATTATTTTCAGAAATTTTAATAAAATCTTTTGCTAAGTTAAATATTCAGGTATTTTATTAAAATTCATTAAAAAATTCAATTATTTTGATGTATTTTAATAAAATTCTTTGCAAAATTCAATTATTTGCATGAAATTTAGAAAAACTCTGCAAAATTCAATTATTTTCAGGGATTTTAATAACATTTTTTGCGAAATTTAATTATTTTCAGGAATTTTAATAAAATCTTTTACTACATTCAATTTTCTGAAATATTATTAAAATTCATAGCAATATTCAATTCTTTATATGAATTTTAATAAAATTTATTGAAAAATTCAATTATTTCTATGTATTTTAATAAAATTCTTTACAAAATTTAATTAAAATTCATTTCAAAATTCAATTATTTTCAAGAAATTTAATAAAACTTTTTGCAAAATTCAATTATTTTCAAGAATTTTAATAAAATTTTTTGCAAAATTCAATTATTTTCAGGAATTTTAATAAAATCTTTTGCTAAATTCAATATTCAGGTATTTTATTAAAATTCATTGAAAAATTCAATTGTTTTTTAGATATTTTAATAAAATTCTTTGCAAAATTCAATTATTTTCATGAAATTTAATAAAACTCTGCGAAATTTAATTATTTTCAGGAATTTTAATTAAATCTTTTGCAGAATTCAATATTCAGGAATTTTATTAAAATTCATTGAAAAATTCAATTATTTTTAGGTATTTTAATAAAATTCTTTGCAAAATTGAATTATTTACAAAAGTTTAACAAAAATCTTTGCAAAATTCAATTAAAATTCATTTCAAAAATTAATTATTTTCATGAATTTGAATAAAACTCTTTGCAAAATTCAATTATTTTCAGGAATTTTAATAAAATTTTTTGCGAAATTCAATTATCTTCAGGAATTTTAATAAAATCTCTTGTGAAATTGAATATTCAGGAATTTTATTAAAATTTATTAAAAAATTCAATTATCTTTTTAGGTATTTTAATAAAATTCTTTGCAAAATTCAATTATTTTCATGAAGTTTAATAAAACTCTTTGCGAAATTCAATTATTTACAGGAATTTCATTCTATATTAATATTAGTTTTGTATTACATTAGTCTTTGCCAAACTCTTCTCTTGCTTCGTAAAAAGCAAAAAATATTTATAAAAAGTAAAACATTTCACAAAAATTAATTATAACCGTTGCCCATAAAAATTGATTAAAAGTACACATTTCGCATATACAATAAACCAAATGTCAGTCCAGTAGGTCAAAGTAACTCGAAGGTAGAAAGAAAACAAAGAAAACTTGATGAAAAGTGATACAAATGAATTTGGAGGCGAGCCTCAAAAAAGTTAAAAACTACAGAAAAAGTTGGTCCTTGTTAGGGTTGAAAGATAATATTTATTACTTCTCGCTTTATTTCATCGCACCTGAAACGTAATATCGGTACGTGACTTTTAAAAAGCATTAGCAGAGTAAAAATGTCAAGATGAGGAAAAGAAAAAAAAAAGAAAAAAAAACTTTGAAACTTTTCCGAAAAGTGCGCACTGAATAGTAAAGAAGGAATTCTTAACGAGTAACCTTATTATTTTTCCAACCTTATTCACTATATATTTCTTTTTTGGTTCACAAGTTCATATACTAATCGCATTATCGCAAGTCGTGTCATGTTTCTTCTTCTTCTTTAGATAGAAAAGAAATGCAAAAGCTTTTCGCTCAACTTTTGTATGACTTTCGTTTGGTAATTGATGACGCAAATAGGTGGTTTCGCTATAAACCCACCCACATTTATTTTCACCTCGAAGAATGCTTCGCATACATGATGATATCACCTTTCATCCGGCAAAGCTTTTTTCACCTCGCACACTATATATCCTTTATGTATATATATATACAAAAAAAAGTATTCACGGACAGAGAGCGATAGGCAGACGGTATGAAAATCGAGAAGGGTCTCGACTCTTTCTAAAGTCGTACTTTCGTGTCAAGTGAAAATAGAGGGTAAAAAAAATATTTATATATATATATATTTATTATACAACTTTGTCGTGCGGGGAAAAATATATATATTTTCTGGAATACATCATATTTCAAAGAAGAGAATAAAATATTTCCTCTTGATGTAAAGTTTAACATTTTATTTTTTCAAATTTAATTTATGTACATATTTGTTTAGTGTAGGGTATATATATGCTTTTATTGAGAAGACCGTGGCTTCGTCTCTATAACTCTAGAAATAATATTTAAAAAGTAGCAAAAAGTAGATTTAAGACTGAAAAAAGTAGTAAAAAAAGTAACGAAAAAAAAGTAAAAAAAAGTAAGAGTAAGTAAAAGTGAGTAGCTGCCTTCTTTCATAATTTTCAAATTAAATTATACATTCAAAAATAGAATAATTTTTTTTTTAAATAATTATTAAAATACCTATTTATTATTCTCAAGAAATTAAAATATTTCCAAAGATTTCAATTTTTCTTTTTAAAATTTAATTCTATTTCCAAAAATTACAACTGTAATTCTAAATTCTTACAAAATTCAATTATTCTATTGTTGAAATTTTTACATAAAATTCAATTAGATATTCTATTGCTGAAATTTTAACATAAAATTATTATTCAAGAAATTTTTACTATATATAACGCTTCTAATATTCAATTATTATTAACTAAAATTTTAATTGCAATTTTAAACCAATTCGTCTTTAAAAGTTCTTCAAAAATTCAATTATTTGTTTAAATACAAAAGTAAATAATTTATTTGAAAAATTAAATATTTCTTAAAATTGAATTCATGAAATTTAATAAAACTCTTTGCGAAATTCAATTATTTTCAGGAATTGTAATAAAATTTTTTGCGAAATTCAATTATTTTCAGAAATTTTATTAAAAAATTAATTGAAAAATTCAATTATTTTTAGGTATTTTAATAAAATTCTTTGTAAAATTGATTTATTTTTATGAAATTTAATAAAACTCTTTGCAAAATTCAATTATTTTCAGGAATTTTAATAAAATTTTTTGCACAATTCAATTTTCTGAAATATTATTTAAATTCATAACTGAATTCAATTCTTTATAAAAAATTTAAAAAAAATTTGCAAAATTTAATTAAAATTCCTTGCAAAAATGAAATATTTTTATGAATTTTAATAAAACTCGTTGCAAAATTTAATTATTTTCAGGAATTTTAATAAATTTTTTTTGCGAAATTCAATTATTTCAAGGAATATTAATAAAATCTTTTGCAAAATTCAATTATTTTCAAAAAATTTTATTAAAAAATTAATTGAAAAATTTAATTATTTTGAGGTATTTTAATAAAATTCTTTGTAAAATTGATTTATTTTTATGAAATTTAATAAAACTCTTTGCAAAATTCAATTATTTTCAGGAATTTTAATAAAATTTTTTGCACAATTCAATTTTCTAAAATATTATTTAAATTCATAACTCAATTCAATTTTTTATATAAATTAAAAAAAAAAAATTTGCAAAATTTAATTAAAATTCATTGCAAAAATGAAATATTTTTATGAATTTTAATAAAACTCGTTGCAAAATTCAATTATTTTCAGGAATTTTAATAAATTTTTTTTGCGAAATTCAATTATTTCCAGGAATTTTAATAAAATCTTTTGCAAAATTCAATTATTTTCAAAAAATTTTATTAAAAAATTAATTGAAAAATTCAATTATTTTGAGGTATTTTAATAAAATTCTTTGCAAAATTCAATTATTTGCATGAAATTTAATTGAATTCCTGCGAAAATTTTACTATTTATAAAAATAAAAGATAAAATAATAAAAATAAAATTTGTAAAAATACAAATTCAATTGTTTTGAAGAAAAGTTAAGTTCGAAAGAGAAATTTAATTAATATTTTACTGAAAATAATTTAATTCATCTAAAGAGTTTATCACAATTTTTAAAAATAACTGAATTCTGTCAACAAATTTTATTAAACTTTTTAAAAAGTAATTAAATACAATCAAGAAATTTTATTCAAATTTAAATATAATTGTTTTTTTTGGAAAGAATCTTATGACCTATGAAAAAAAATTGAATTTCTACGGCGAATTTTATTAACAATCTTTCTATAAAATAATTCAATTCTTTTAGAAAATTTTATTGAAATACTAGAAATGGAAAAAAATTGAATTTTTTTGACGAATTTTATTAAAAATCTTTTTAAAATAATTCAATTCTTTTAAGAAATTTTATTGAAATACTAGAAATTGAAAAAAAAAATGAATTTCGACGAATTTTTTTAATTAATTTTATTTCTACGAAGAAATTTCTTAAAAAATTTTGAAAATAATTGAATTTTTTACAAAGAATTTCATTAAAAATTTTGAAATTAATTAAATTCTTTTAAGAAATTTAATTTTAATATAATTTTTAAAAACATTTGCATTTTTTAAGGAATTTACTTAAAATTTTTTTTAAAAATAATTGAATTGCTGAGAAAAATTTTATCATTTGTAAAAATAATTGAATTCTTGCGAAGAACTTTAAAAATTATTTTAAATAATTGAATTTTAGCAAAGAATTTTATAAAAAAATTTTTAAATAATAATTGATGTTTTTCAGAAAAAATTTATGAAAATTGAATTTCAAAAAAATTCAAAAAAATCGAATTCCAGTGAAAATAATTGAATTTCGGAAAATTTTTGAAAATAACTTAATAGTTTTTATTTCAAAATTTTATCAAAATTTTATTTATTAAAATTTTTTGAATTGTCACGATGAATTTCATTAAAATTTTTAAAACTAAGAATTTTAACAAAATTTCTGAAAATAATTTTTTTTATTTCAACTTTTAGTGAAAAAAAGTAACTCTTAGTGTCATAAATAAAAAAAAAGTATCCAAACAGTAGCAAATCTTAAAAAAAAAAGTAGTAAATAGTAGGATTTAGTAGATGAGCACGAAATTTTTAAAATAGTTATAAAGCTACAAAGTTGACTAATTTTAAATTTTAGTTTAAAATATATTTTATTGTACATTTTAGTATAAAATATATTTTATTATACATTTTAGTATAAAATATATTTTATTATACATTTTATATATAAAATAAATGTTACAAACATCTTTTATATATAAAAATATAGTTTCTTATATATTTTATACTAAAAATAAATTTTACTATAAGGACATTACGAAACGGATAATTATTATGAATGGGAAATTATTAAATAGACATTGGATTATAATGTAGATCAAAAGTCATTAGTATGTGTTTGTGTGTGAGTCTGTGGTTAGAGGAGGTCACTCAACTCGCATATATTACATAAGCGAACGATAATCGATGATATATGTGTAATTAATAATCATCAAAGGCGACTGACTTGTACCTAAAATCTATTTTTATTTCCTTTTATATATTATTTTCCCATTTTGCTAATCTAAGGTTACTCCTGGCGAGACTAAATAAATTACAGATATAGTTACCTACATTCAACAATTTCTCCACTCTGTGTGAGGTGTATTTTTTTTTCTTTTTTTACAAACTACAATCTCCACCCCAATATCATGTAGGTAATCTTCTAAAAGATAAGAGTTTCCTATAAATTGTATAGTTTCAGTTTTCTCGCAAGTGGTAAAAATATAAATACTTCCAACCGTAATTATATGTATTTCACCTCTTTTTTTTTCTTTCTATTTTTTATAATTTTCCTCTCAAATTGTAAACATTAAGTGGACGGTATTTTTAACCCCTATTTACTATTTTTTTATTTTTCTACACTTGTCGTTAGTTTTAGTTTAAAAATATGGAAAAATTACAAAAATACAAGAAATAGACTAGAAAAAAAAGGGGTTACAAGTTATATTTTTGAATTTATATCAAGAAATAGAAAACAAAATAAATTAATTTTTGTGAAAATCTGAGTCTGGCTTTGTTTCCCGAAAGTTGAAGCGTGTTCAGAAATCACTAGTAAGTTTCGTATCGTATTTTGGTCGCGCGGTGACCGACAGTCGACAGGTGCTGTTCGCAGCTGTTAACTATGATTTTTCGTGTCTGCCAACTGAAAACACCTCTTCCGAGTCGGAATATTCGAATTTGAGTCGTCTTAGTAACGCCAAAAAAATAATTACGTGTATTCAAAAAAAAAAAAATAAATAAATAAAAAAAAAACTTTTTCACTTTTAAATCTCAAAGTATAAACATTAATTTTTATAAAATCAGGGTGGTTACAATTTTCAATTCATCAATTTCCCTGACAATTTACTGGCATTCAAATTATTTTCCCCAACAAAATTTTTCTTACAATTATATAAAATTATATAAATTTCTATAAATTATATAAATTTATATAAATTATATAAATTTATATAAATTATATAAATTATTATAATAAATAATTAAATAATTATTATATAATTCCTGACATTACCGAAAAAAATTTTTGATTTCCTGACGTTTTCCTGACTTCACTGATAATAATCAACCCTTAGTTTATAAAAATCTTTGAAAAAATTCTTTTTTGCGAGATGGAAAAAAAAACTTCCCGGAAAGATGAGCTTTAGTGAAGCAGACACGCTCCACTATTTCGGTTATATCATAGTTCCACTACTGATATTTCGTGACTCGATTACAAAACTCCTCTCTTCTTGACATCATCGGAGAATTGAAAATAAATAATAAAAAAAAAAAGAGTAAAAAAAAGGCAAAAGAGAAATGTCAATTTGCAATCGGGAATAACGAGCCGATAAAGCATCGTCACATCACAGAAAAAAAAAAAAATTTCGTTTAGTTATATCATGTTTTTTTCAATTATCAACTATTTTTCTCGTTCTTCTTATCGATTTAGAAATAATTTATTAAGTTTATTTATTTATTATTATTAATTAAGTTTGAATATTAATGGTGGTTTAATTTCTCCACCTGAGAACGCCAAGGTCACCGCTAGGTGGCAAGTGCAGTTGCCACCTAGCGGTGACCTTGACGTTCTCAGGTGGAGAATAACGCCTCCATATTGAATCTCAATTCACTTGAAAGTTTTCGAAAAAAATCCACTGTAGTTTAAATAGAAATTTGTCGAATAAAATAAATAAAATAATAAAATAGAAAATTCAGTGCAATTTAAATAAAAAAGTAGAGAATGTAATAAAATGTAATAGAATGTAATAGAAATTCACTATGTAAGGCTTCGTCCATATATTACGTAACGCTTTTGTAAGGAGAGGGGGGGGGGTCAAGCTATTTGTTACGATAAGCCAAAATAAATAAAAAAAATAATAAATAAATATTGTATGTATATTATTATTTTTGGTTTATTATTTAATGACTGTAATTAGTGAAAGAAAGAAAAAAAAATTGCTACACACGTGGAAAATTTACCTAATAGCGAAAATCCCCAAGAGGCTTAAAAATCGTATGATTAAATTGCGACGCGTGCCATCTGATTTATCACTTTGGAATTAGACGCAATTTTCAATGCGGATCAACATTATCCTTATTTGGCATTCTTGCTGCTCGGCTTTTAGAACCTGCTGTGTGTGTGTGATGCAAGAGTAAGACAAGCGGGTTGTATTGAGAGACTAGAGGCTACTGGAGCCGTCTCGGGATATCGATTTCAGGGCATGTAGGCCGTGTTACATAGTGCAATGTGACCGTATAGGTTATGTGCACTTTGCCTCAAAGGGATAAGCCAATGGTGCAGGCACAGTTGACCAATACAGAGGCGCAATGTCAAGAGGGAGCGAGAAAGCCTTTACTTGTAACATTTGCAATTTTGCAATGCACTACACACAATTATTTATTTATTTCAACCATAAAAACAATAATTTCACTGATAACTTAAAATTTATCAAATTTTAACGAATTGATACCAAAAAAGTTGGATCAAATAAAAAATTACTGCACATTTTTTAGCATTATTATCCACTTTTGGATCAATTTAATAGTTTTAAGAAAACTGTGTAAAATTACATTCGGTAAAATTACATTTGGTAAAATTACATTCGGTCAAACTATATTCGGTAAAATTACATTCGGCAAAATTACTATCGGGCAAATTAAATTCGGTCAAATTACAATCGGTCAAATTAAATTCGGTCAAAATAAATTCGGTCAAATTACATTCGGTCAAAATAAATTAGGTCAAATTACATTCGGTAAAATTACATTCGATCAAACTATATTCGGTAAAATTACATTCGGCAAAATGACAATCGGTCAAATTAAATTCGGTCAAAATTACATTCGGTCAAACTACATTCGGTAAAATTAAATTCGGTCAAATTACATTCGGTCAAATTACAGTCTAAATTAATGGAATTTTTCGTATTAATTTAAATACTATTTTTAATTACAGTCAAAATTAGTAGAAATTTTTACTAATAACGTTGTTGACTTATCACTAATTATTTCAACTCCTAGAGAAATCAATTATTACTAACTTCTATAGCATGAAAAAAAATCTATTATTACGCTCTATAAAATTACCTCTACTTTATGCCAAAAAAGATTTCCACTTAGCGATGCAGAACCCATTTAGAAACCAATAATAAAAAAAAAGAGAAGAAAGCGATAAACTAGTTTTTCTCTTCCCAACTATAACTTATATTCGTGGAAAAAAAAGGTTTATATTTGCGCGATGAGAAACTAATCGATTATTGTGAATTCTTTTTTCCACACTGCCAATCAATGGCAAACAAAAAGGAATCAATTTGCAAAATAAAGAAATCAAAAAAGAAATTAAAACAAAGAAAAACGAAATAAAAAAAAATAAATAAATAAAAAAAGATGTGAATTAAAAAAACGAAAAAAGGAATCAATTTACAAAATGAAAGAACGAAAAAAAATCGAAAAGGTAATAAAAACAAAAAATTTTTATAATGATTTTTGTTCGTCACCTAACGCAGGGTTGGCATCATTTTTTTTATAGAAATTAAGATATTTTCATCATTATGATTATTCATTTCTGGAATTTTCAACTAAAATTCTTCTTTAAGTAAATTTTTTTAAAATAATTTTATAAAAAATTTTTTTTTGTGAAATTTCAAGTTCTTTTGATTACAATTTAATTTTACGAAATTTCGATTATTCTGACATTATTCATTTAAATATATTAGAAATTAAGAACTTCAAATAATTAAAAACAAATTTTATTAAACTTATTGAGAAAAATTAATTCTACAGAATTCTTCATTAAAATTATAAAAAGTTCAAATTTTCAAAGATTTTAATTTGAAACCTATTGAAAATTCAATTATTTCTAAAAATCCACGCTATGCTTTCAACATTCAATTATAATTTGAAATTTTAACTGAAATTCATTTTTAAATAAATATTTATTTAGAAAATTCTATGGGAATTCAATTATTTAACTACAAAAATAAATATTTTATTAAATAATTTAATGTTTTAAATAATTGAATTTCCATGAAAATTTGATAAATAATTTATGAAAATAATTGAATATTTGCAAAGAATATTGTAAAAATTGTTTTTAAATAATTGAATTCACGAGAAGAATTTCATTAATTATAAAAATAATTGAATTCCTCCGAAGAGCTTTATTAAATTTTTTTTTAAGTAATTGAATTCTACATTTTATAAAATTTTTTTTAATAATTTTGTACGTAAAATTTTTCATAAAAATTGTTTTTCAAATAATTGAATTTTTGTGAAAATTTTATTATTTATCAAAATAATTGAATGTTTGCAAAGAATTTCGTACAAATTTTTTTAAAATAATTGAATTCTTTCGAAGAACTTTATTAAATTTTTTTTTAAAAATTAACTTCTTGTAAAAAATAAGTTTTATACAAAATTTTTTTAAATAATTGATTATTTCCGAAAAATTTTATTAAAATTGTGTTTTAATTTTTAAATAATTGTATTTTTGTGAAAATTTGATGATTTATGAAAATAATTGAATTGTTTGGATAAATTTTATTATTTACAAAAATAATTGAATTGTTGCGAAGAATTTTATAAACATTTCGTTAAGTAATTGAATTTATACAAATCTTATACAAAATCTTTTTAAATAATGGAATTTATATGAAAATTTTTATTGATTATAAAAATAATTGTATAGTTGGAAAGAATTTTATTAAATTTTTGAAAATAATTGATTTTCGGAGAAAAACTTTATTATTTATAAAGATAATTGAAATTTTGACGAGAATTTTTGTGTAAACTTTTAAACATAATTGGATTTTTGAGAAGAATTTAATTAAAATAATTTTGAAAAAAATTGAATATTGTTAAAATTTCAATTAAAATTTTTGAAAATAATTTTATTCTTCAAAGAAATTTAATTAAAAATGTATTGAAAATAATAAATTCTAATAAATAAATAGTAGCAAAGGTTATTAAAATAATTAAATTTCTTTTATAAATTTTAATAAAATTTTTAAAAATAATAACTTTTTTCGAGAAATTCCATTAAAATTGTATTAATAAAAATAATTGAATCTCAGCATTGAGTTTTACTATTTTTGAAAATAATTGAATCCCTGTAAAAAATACTATTATTCATGAAAATAATTGAATAACATTATGAAAATAATTTGTAAATAATTGAATTCCTGAGTAATTTTTATTTTTCATGAAAAGAATTGAATTCTTACAAAGATTTTAACAAAAAAAATTTTTTAACTAATTGAATTCTTTTAGGAATTTTTATTAAAGTAGTAGATATTAAAAATCATTGAATTGAGGAAACTTTTTGAAAATAATTAAAATTTTTCAAAGAATTTTATTACTTTTGAAAATAATTGAGTTTCAGAGAAGAATTTTAATACTTTAGAAAATAATAATTCAATTTTTCAAGGTTTTTAAAATTCCCTAAAATTTACAGGTTTTCCAGGTTGCGTGGCAACTCTTCCTAACGAAATAACATAATCTTAAAAAAAATTAATATTCCATTTTTAATTCTAGAAATTCTTAGCTTAATTTTCTAATTTTAGTTGAAGATAAATAATTTTTTATAAAGACATTTTATTTTTAGTCAGAGTATTTAATTTATTCTATAGAAATTTTTAGCTTAATTTTCTAATTTTAGTTGAAGATAAATAATTTTTTATAAAGAAATTTTATTTTTAGTCAGAGTATTTAATTTAGAAATTTTTTATTTAGCTCTCACTGTATATTTGCGTAATAAACTATTAAGATAGATCAGTTTTTTTTCTGCCTTCAATGTACTTATCTAACGATGTTATTAGCATGCTTAATTAAGTAAATGCAGCAGTGTAATAAGCTAATGACATGTTAGAGATGGATGAGCATAAAAGAAGTACCCTTTGTGTTGTCAAGCTACTTCATTCTATATAATGGCTTTCAGTTATTAGCTTCCGTAGTTGGAAAATTGAAGTTTCTTTGAAAATTGTTTCTAAAATTCGTGCATACTTGCTTTCATGATGGAGAACCTAACAAACTGTCCTTATATAGTTCAAACTTTTCGCCGAAGGACTATATGTTTGAAATATTGAGTGAAACTTGTTTTGACACAAAAAAAAAAAAAAGAAACCGAACATATATAGAAGAAATATTTTAAACCTCTGTTCTTAAACACTCGATTTTGTACTAATTTTTAATAAACACTAAATTTTCTTTTATCCTAAATTCCATTTTATTCTAAATTTATATTTATATTAAATTTATATTAAATTTCATTTTACAATTTTTATTTTTTTATCCAACTTTATATTATTCTGAATTTTAGCCCTCCATTTATTACAATAACTTCACAGTTTTCTTGAAAGTATCAAATTGATAATAAAGTGGCTCAAATCGATGCCAAAAATCAGGATCAATTTTTTATTTGATCCACATTTTTGGTATCAATTCGTTGCAATTTCATTAAGTTAACATTGATTCTAAAGTCTTCAATATCGTTGAATAAAATTGAATAAAGAAATCAAATATTCCCAAATTTGAATGTTATTTAAAAAAAAATTTTAAATAAAACAGTTAAAGAATAGAACTGTAAAAAACACTTTTTCTTTATCTAACTTGACTGTAATTTATTTAATCCATCCATCAGTAATGAATAAGAACATTTTCTAAATTACAATTACTAATTATAACCGAAATATTTCTTTATTTAAATACCATACGTACATAATTAAAATTTAAAAATTTAAAAATTTTGTTTCCGATAAATATGAAAAAAAACGAGAGATAATAGATTATCGTCATATATCTCTATATTGAAGATAAATGCGCATATATTTAAAAAATAACAGATATTTTTCAGTCATTATACATTATATGTATATATATACGCATATCGATACTTTCACTTCGATATTATCGGTAGTCATTTATCTAAACGTAAATCTGATATCGCGCATCCCGCTGTTATTTCAAATGAAACCAATTATTTCCACTGAAATGGTAATTTATACTTCCATATACTGATTTTCGCGAATAATCACATTTCGTGAATATGGTCAATTTTTAGGGCATTGTGGAGGCAAGAAGGGGGGGTTTAGCGAAATAAAAAAAATTACGTTAAAAAATCAGTAAGATAAATATGGAACGAATATACTAAATGATGAAAGATACTTCTATATAGTTCTAATATAGTCTGAAATAGTACTAAATAGTTATAAATAGTTCTAAATAGTTTTAAATAGTTCTAAATAGTCCTAAATAGTTCTAAACAGTTCTAAATAGTACTTAATAGTTCTAAATAGTTCTAAATATACCTTAATAGTTCTAAATAGTGCTAAATAGTTCTAAATAGTTCTAAATAGTTCTAAACAGTTCTAAATATACCTAAATAGTTCTAACTAGTCCTAAATAGTTCTAAATAGTTCTAAATAGTCCTAAATAGTTGTAAATAGTTCTAAATAGTCCTAAATAGTTCTAAACAGTTCTAAATAGTACTTAATAGTTCTAAATAGTTCTAAATATACCTTAATAGTTCTAAATAGTCCTAAATAGTTCTAAATAGTTCTAAATAGTTCTAAATAGTTCTAAACAGTTCTAAATATACCTAAATAGTTCTAACTAGTCCTAAATAGTTCTAAATAGTTCTCAATAGTCCTAAATAGTTGTAAATAGTTCTAAATAGTTCTAAATAGTCCTAAATAGTTCTAAACAGTGCTAAATAGTCCTTAATAGTTCTAAATAGTTCTAAACAGTTCTAAATATACCTAAATAGTTCTAAATAGTTCTAAATAGTCCTAAATAGTTCTAAATAGTTCTAAATAGTCCTAAATAGTTGTAAATAGTTCTAAATAGTTCTAAATAGTCCTAAATAGTTCTAAACAGTGCTAAATAGTCCTTAATAGTTCTAAATAGTTCTAAACAGTTCTAAATATACCTAAATAGTTCTAAATAGTTATAAATAGTCCTAAATAGTTCTAAATAGTTCTAAATAGTCCTAAATAGTTCTAAATAGTCCTAAATAGTTCTAAATAGTTGTAAACAGTTCTAAATATACCTAGAAGTTCTAAATAGACCTAAATAGACCCAAATAGTTCTAAATAACCTTAAATAGTTTTCAGACTACGCACTCGATAATTAATTTAAAAAAGTAACAAAAAGTAGCTTGCAAACTAAAAAACGTAGTAAAAAAGGAGCTATAGAAAAATTAAACTTGATGACCAAAAAAACTCGTTTTAGACATTTTACAAAACTGACAAAAATTCCATTCTATATTTTATTTTCCTGACTTTTTCCCAAATTTTTAATAAAATCATTGACTTCTTTCTTATTCTCCTAATAAATTCAATTCCTGCAACGAATTTTATTTTATTCATCAAAGAATTTAAACGTTTATCAAAATAATTGAATTCTTGCGAAGAGTTTTTATAAAAACTATTAAATAATTGATTTCTTTCGACTTATTTTTATGCAAATTCTAATTAAAATAAATGATTTCCTGAGAAATTTTTATTATTCATGAAACAAAATTGAATTCTTACGAAGATTTTTACAAACAATTTTTTAAACAATTGAATTCGGTTTGGAAATTTTATGAAAATAGTAAATATTAAAAATCATTGAATTGCGAAAAGTTTTAAAAAATAATTAATTTTTACAATGAATTTTATTCAAATTTTTGAAAAAAATTAAATGTCTGTTTGGCATTTTATAACATTTTTTTTTTTTTTTTGAAAATAATTGAATTCCTAAAAAGCATTTTAATATTTATGAAAATAATTGAATTCTTGCGAACGATTTTATTAGAATTTATTAAAATAATTGAATTTACAAGAGGAAAATTATTACTTTTAAAAATAATTGAATTCTCGTAATGAATATTGTTATTTATGAAAATAATCGAATTTTGCAAAAAATTTTATTAAAATTCCTCAAAATATAATTGAATTTTAGAGAATAATTTTGTTATTTATTGTTAATAATTGAATTCTTTCGATAAGAATTATTTATGTAAATAATTGAATTCTTGGGAAGAATTTTATTAAAATCTAAACGAATAATTGAATTATTTCAAAAAAATGTAATTAAAATTGTATTTAAAATAATTAATTTCTTTTCAACAATTTTATTAAATTATTTAAAAATAATTGAATTCCTGTAAAAAATTCTATTATTTTTTTAAATAATTGAATTCTTCCAAGGAATTTAAAAAAAAACATTTTTTTAAATAATTAATTTTTTCGAGAAATTGAAATTAAATTTTTAAGAATAATTACATTTTTTGAGCAATTCCTTTTAAAATTGTATTAAAAATAATTGAAATTCTGCAATTTTTATTATTTATGAAAGTAATTAAATAGTTGTAAAAAATTTTATTAAAATTCTGAAAAATAATTGAATTTCTGAGAAGAATTTTTTTATTTTTGAAAATAATTGAATTATTTTGAAAAATTTTATTAAAATGTTTAAAAAATAATTGAATTTCTGTGAAAATTTTTGTTATATTTTGAAAATAATTGAATTCTTTATTAGAATTTTATAAACATTGTTTTTAATAATTAATTTTTTCGAAATATAATAAATATTATGAAAGTTTTATGTTAAATAATTGAATTCTTGTGGAAAACTTTATTTGTGAAAATAATTGAATTATTGCAACAAATTGTATTAAAATGTTTAAAAAAATTGAATTTCTGTGAAAAATTTTTAAAAATAAAATTCTTTATAAGAATTTTATAAACATTATTTTTAATAATTAATTTTTTCCAAATATAATAAAAACTTTTTTTATAAATTGAATTTCCATGAAAAATGTTATTTTTAGTGATAGTAATTGAATTATTGTGAAGAATTGTTCTAAATTAATTGAATTCCTGTCGAAATTGTATTATTTATGAAAATAATTGAATTTTGGATAAATTTTATCAATTGTTTTTTAAATAATTGAATTTTTGATGAATTTTATCAATTGTTGTTTAAATAATTGAATTCTTTTGCTAAATTTTATGAAAATACTAGATATTGAAAATAATAGTACTAAATAGCTCTAAATAGCCCCAAAAAGTTTTAAATAGCTCCAAATTGTTTTAAATAGCCATAAATAATTCTAAATAGTCCCAAATAGTCCTCCGCAGTTCCATACACTACCACACAGTCCACAACGAAAAAAAATCTCTCCAAAGTTAGTAAACACAAGTGCTGACAATAAAATACCCAATCAAATGAATTCCAATAATGAAAAATTTCCCCCAATCCAGAAAAATAAGCACCGACAAAAATAATTTGCTCTATTGTTTATAAATTCAACAAAAAAAGAAAAAAAGACAAAAAGAAAGGCCAAACCCAAAAAATATCTATTATTCCTATATATTTTATATATCAAGAACCGTTGGCATAGAGTATATATAGGCAATAAAAACAAAACAAAAAAATCTAATAATTGACATCCGCGCGTGTAACCTCTATAGGTGCGTTTGTTAAGCATTTCCAGAAAGCTTTGTATATATATGTATATAGTATAAATATTTATAGCTATTTAGAGGGGTAGGGCTTTGGACATGAAAAGGTACAAAAGCGATGATGCACCACTTGTAACTATACATTAGGTATAATATATATAAATGGGTTTATAATTATATAGTATGTACAAAATATTTATATATATATATAGTAAAAATAGGCGCTATTTTTGTCAAAAAATAATTTTTTCTTTGACAAAAATATAGAAAAACCAAAGGTACCAAAGGTAATAAATTTATTTATGCTTCTCCCTTATAACCCAGGTCAATAAAGCGTTCATTATTGCCCTAGGACAATAAAGCGTCCATTATTACCCTAGGACAATAAAGCGCCCATTATTTACCTAGGCCAATAAAGTGTACTTTATTGACCGCTCGCAGGTCCACAAAATACCCATTATTACCCTAGAGTAATAATGACCACTTTATTGACCGCTGCTCATAGGTCAATAAACTACTCATTATTACCCTAGGGCAATAATGACCACTTTATTGACCGCTGCTACTCATTATTACCCTAGGGCAATAATAGTCACTTTATTGACCGCAGCTAAGTCATATGAGGGAATTATTACTACCTTTGGCAGTAAATAAATAAAAATAATAAAATAATCAAAAATAGTTGAAAATAATAAAGAAATGATGATTATTAAAAGGATTATTTACCTTGATACTGTCGTAGCATGCTGTGACCCGTCCATTCTGCACCTCAACATTCGCTGGTGGATGCGCGAACTTGCATTCAGTGTCTGGTCTGGTGCACTTGTTGCGTTGAAATTCCCTGCAGACCTCCAATTGAAGCCATCGGGAATCTTTACCATTGAGTAGGTTGTTCATGTTGACCATTGCCATCTTCCAAGTTGACGCTGAATCTATTTTTTTATATATATTTTTTTTTAATTCAAATTGGCTCAATTCTAAGTATTGCGTTTCACTTCGCGTCGAGTATCACTCGCGACTATTGTTTTCAAAAACGATATAATATTTGTCAGATAATTTTTGGGTTCACTTTTTTAAAAAAATAGAAAAAACTATAGTTTTTTTATTTTTATAAAAATAATAATAAAATTTAAACAAACAAGTCTATGATCTTTATTATTTAAATAATAATTATAGTAATAGGAAAATAATTATTATTAATAAAAAATTAATTGATATTTCGAATTAAAATTTAATTATTGTTATGAATTAATTATTATTTTAAAAAATGTAATTAATATTGTGAATCAATTAATATTTCGAATAAAAATTAATATTTCGAAACAAAATTACTATTTCGAACAATAATTAATTAATATTTCGAATAAAAATTTAATTATTGTTATGAATTAATTAATATTTTGAAAAATATAATTAATATTGTGAATCAATTAATATTTCGAATAAAAATTAATATTTCGAACAAAATTAGTATTTCGAATGAAAATTAATTAATATTATAGGAATTAATTAATATTTCGAAAAAAAATTAGTATTTCGAATAAAAATTAATTAATGTTACACGAATTAATTAATATTTCGAAAAAAATTAGTATTTCGAATAAAGATTAATTAATATTATACGAATTAATTAATATTTCGAAAAAAAATTAGTATTTCGAATAAAAATTAATTAATATTATACGAATTAATTAATATTTCAAATAAAAACTAATATTTAAAAAAAAATTAATTAATATTATACGAATTAATTAATATTTCAAATAAAAACTAATATTTAAAAAAAATTAATTAATATTATACGAATTAATTAATATTTCGAATAAAAACTAATATTTTGAAAAAGAACTTAGTATTTCGAATTAAAATTAATATTTCGAGTTAAAAATTAATTAATATTATACGATTTAATTAATAACTCGAAAAAAATTCATTATTACGAAAGAATTTATATTTAGGAGTAAAAATTACTTAATAAAATTACTATTAACTATTTGCAATTAATAATTTCAAATATATCAATTATTAATAAAAAAAAGAGTGAAATTTAAAAATCTCTCTATCAAAAATAAATTGATACGAAAAAAATACTATAAAGAAATTAGAATTTGAAATTTGGAACCCAAGAATTACCTCAAATTTTTAAGTTATCGTTTATAAAAAATATACCTCGTGATTCTTTTTCTCTTTTTGCAAAACGTTGATATCGCCTTGGTGTTTGTGTGTGGCAGCGCCTTTTTCTTTCTTTCTTTCTTTTTTTTTTTTGACGATAAAACTGATCCGGAGATTAAATTACAGTTCGCGATTATCGTCTCTCTTGGCACTCTTTAAATATGGAGTTATTGTGGCGTCCAGGAAGCTCTCTTCTCGTCTTTTAATTTTCTTTTTGGTGTTTCTTTTTCTTTATATATTGCTATTAGGCCAAAGCTAAATCGTTGATTGCTTTTTATCTTTTTTCTTTCTCAGAAAATTTTTTTTTTTGAATTTCTCCCCAAAAAAAGAAAGCCGAGTACACGCGTGTCAAGGCCACAAGGAGGTAAAAAAAGCGTGATTTTTTTTTGGAAGGAGAAGAGGAAAAATTTTTTTAAAAGAAAATGAAGGGAGAGAGAGAGATAGAGATAGAGAGAGAGAGAAAGAGAGAGAGAGAGAGAAAGAACGCAAAGGCGGGCGACAAAGCAGTACAGGCAATGTCAAAAGGTTGGGCAATAGGAAAAGGGGAAGAGGAATTTTAAGTTAGCGAAACGTCGCTTCCGTTCTCTTCGGTTTCACGTCATTTATTCGGCGCTCTCCTGGCTCCTTCCGCGGACGACTTCCGGTACTTCTCTTCTGGAAACATACCAAAAGCGAAAAATTGCGTTACTGCGAATGCAAGTGGCCTGCTTTTTTTTTGTTTTGTTTTTTGTTTGTTTTTCTTTTGCGAAAAAAGTGTCTTAAGATATTTTACTGGATTGTCGACAATTAACTTCTTTTCTTTTTTTTTTAAATTGTAACATAAACTGATTTTAGTATTCTTTTGCCCAACTTGTCTCTCCTTATTGTTAATTTACTTTTCTTCATTATTATTTATTCATTTATTATTTCTAATAATTTTTTATTAATTTATTTCTTTTATACTCATTTTTCGTTTAAACAAATAAAATTCACGATAATTCATTCTTCATTTATTTATCTCCAATTTTTGTTTAAATAAATTAAATAAATAGAGAATGAAAAGTTAACAATAGTTTTTCACTTATATTTATTATTTCTTTGAAACCCGTTTTTCTTTAAATATATTAAAATAAAGATAAAGTAACTATAATTTTTTATTTATTTAAAAAACCGTTTTTGTTTAAACAAATAAAATAAATAAACAGAAAAAAATTAACAATATTTCTTTCTTTCTTTATTATTTATTTATGAAACCAGTTTTTGTTTAAATAAATAAACCAAATAAAGAACTAAATTAACAAAAATGATTTATTCATTATTTATTTAAATATTTGAAAAATAAAATAAATTAAATAAAAAAATTTCAAAGATTATTTATTAACTTATTATTCACAATAAAATTAAAAATTAACAATAATTCACTATCATAAGGAAAAAAAGAACTAAATTATTTGTCAACAATCCTGTAAAAAAAAAAAACTGGAAGAAATATACATATATATATAAAATGTGTGTTTTTATAAACGTGCGCTTGCGTGTATACATAGGCGTGGATTTTTAATAAAGAGTATATAGAAAGGGGGGTCAGGGGGGGTAAAAAGCAAGGTCAGTTTTTAAAAAAGCGCAGATTTACCAATGCAAGCACGCCTATGTTAGTGAAGGCCCGCTTTAATAAAAACTATAAATAAATAGCATAAGCAAATAAATTTTTTAATATTTTTCACATTTAAATCGTGCTTTGGAGAAATATTTCCCTCTCCAAGAATTTTTTTTTTAAATAGCCTTAAAACTAGAAAATAATTTTTTTAATTTTTTCACATTTAAATTGTACTTTGGAGACATATTTTCCTCTCCTAGAATTTCTATGTTTGCTTAAAACTCTTAAAACTAGAAAATAAATAATTAATAAATAGTGCGTTAAATTCCTAATAAAATTAAATTTTTGCAAGTTTCTGAAGACGTCCGCCAGGCGTCCAAAGTGGCGCCACTGGTAACGAGCGTAAAAATACGGTTAATGTCCCCTTGAAAGTGCGGATTTTAACTTAGAATTATTATAATTTTGGTCATTTCAATATTTTCTGTATATTTACTAATTATTACAAGTATTTAACAATTTTTTTTACAATTATTATTTCTTGTACTACTCTTTAAATTTTGAATTAATCAAAATTTTAACTTATTTTTAATTAGTAATTGAATTTTTGATTTTGAATTTGTAAAATTTTACTAATAAATTAGTTAAAATTACTATTTATTAGTAAAATTCATAATTCAAAAGCAAAAATTCAATTATATTCTAAGAATATTGTACTTTTTCAAAATTATTTTCATCATTTCCATTCAATTATTATTTTCTAGAATTATTAACTAAAATTCTTCCTTAAGTCAATTAATTTTAGAAAAAGTTCTCTAAAAAAAAAATTTAAATTTAATTAATTTAATATTAAATTTTTAAATTAATTTGTTTACAAATTATAATATTCAAAATTTACGAATTCAACAATAATTTTTATTATTTCTGAGAATAATTAAATTCTTGTGAAAAATTTTTTTAAATAATTGATTTTCTTCGAAAAATTTTGTGAAAATTGTATTTAAAATCATTGAATTCCTATGAAATTTTTATTCTGTATAAAAATAATTGAATTTTATTCAAATTCTTCTAAATAATTGAATTTCTTTGAAAAATTTTATTACTTATGACAATAATTGAGTTTTTGCTAAGAATTTTATTCAAATTCTTTTAAATAATTGAATTTCTTCGACAAATTTTATTACTTATGACAATAATTGAATTTTTGCTAATAAATAATTGAATTTTTTTTGGGAATTTTTGTAAAAATAATTCTAAATTAAAATTTTTTTAATGTTTTTAACTAAAATTTTTCTATAAATCCATTATTTTTAATAATTTTTAAAAAAGTTTTTTTGAGAATTCTCAAATTTATTTGTTTTTTACTGAAATTTATTGTTAAATCAATTTTTTATTTAAAAATTCAACTGAAATTCAATTATTTAAATGCAAAAATAAAAAATTTAATGAATAATCAAATATTTCTTAAAATTCAATTCTAATAAAGAAATTATATCAAAACTTTTTCAAAATAATTTAATTCTGTCTACGATTTTTAATAAAATTTTTATGAATAATTACATTTTTCGAGAATTTCGATTAAAATTTTATTAAAAAATAATTAAAATTTTGCAAATGAGTTTTATTTCTATTTATGAGAATAATTGAGTTCCTAAAAAGAATTTTAGTATAAATAAAATCTTTCTTGCGAAGAAATTTATAAAAAAAAAAATTTGTAAATAATTGAATTCCTGTGAAATTTTTATTATTTTATGAAAATAATTAAATGTTTGCATAGAATTTTATTAAAATTTTTTTTAAAGAATTGAATTCTTTTTGAAAATTCTTTTAAAACAGTAGATATTGAAAATCATTGAATTGAGGAAAATTTTTGAAAATAATTGAATTTTTGCGAAGAATTTTATTACTTCTGAAAATAATTGAATTTCAGAGAAGAGTTTTATTATTTTCAAAGAAAATTGAAATTTTGCCGAGAATTTAAAAAAAAACTTTTAAACACAATTAAATTTTTGCGAAGAAATTTATTACTTTTGAAAATAATTGAAATTTTGACGAAAATTTTTTTTTTTAATTTTGGAACACAATTAAATTTCTCCGAAGAATTTTATTTCTACTTTGAAAAATAATTGAATTTTTCCAAACATTCGTAATTTCTCTAAAATTCTCCATATCATACAATTTACGAACTTTTTCGTCCTTTTTTCGCGAGAAGAAATAATTATTATTATTACCATTAGTATTTTTTCTCCTTCATTGACAGAAAACAGGGAAAAGAAAATACTTTCTCAAAAGAAAAAAGTCGGTAAACTTTCACCCACGGAAATTCATCGAAGCGTGCATTGCGTTTACGTTCCGTATAGTTGGCAGCACGCGCGCCGATTAATAACAATAATATATATTTTCCATAAATACATAAAAGAGAGAAAGCATTTTTTCAAGAAGCAAAAAAATACTATTTTTGAAGCCAAGAAAGAAGTGGCAATTATATAGTCAACGAACAACTCTCCCCTTTATATAAATATTAAAAATATTATAAATAGCCAACAATCGTGCTCAACGAAAACATATCTAAACCATATATATTTTTTCCTCTTCTTTTCACAAAAATACTTTACGATGCAATTTCCCCAGGATAAATGACCCGCAAAAACGACTTGCGGGTCACAAGTGGAACATTTTCGGATTCATTTCAATAAAAAAAATTTTTCTCTTTCTCTTGATATAGGATGAGAGAGTAAGAATGGTTGTAATGGATGGGAAGAGAGAGAGAAAAAGAGATAAAAATACAAAAAGAAAGGGACAAAGGAAATAAAAAAAAAATCTATAGTGCAATTTTGTGACGTCCACAATTTAAGCCGCTTATATCAAAAGACGTCGGGGTCGTTTTTTCTTTTTTTATTTCTTTTTTCTCTTCTCTTTTTGAAAACAGTTGAAGAAGATTCAAGAGACGTATGTACAAACTAGGATATATTATATTACTTGGCAAAGGATTTTAAAAGGAATAAAATAATAGCTGGGCAAGTCATTTGTTTTGTTATACCTGCGAAGATTTTTTGCCAAGATCTACATCAGAGAGAAGGTCGCAAAGCCGATTTCTTTCCAACTCAGTGTCTTTTCTTCCGTAAAATGACGTTACTCGAATATCCTCATCCCCCCCACACAATTTCCACCCACTGCATATAAAAATGATAAAAAAAAAAAAAAAAAACGAGCAGTGACCAGAAAATAATTTTCAAAAACAACTTCTAACTTTAAAATCACTTAAAACTTTCAGATTTGTCTGTTTTCGAAAATTTTAAATATTGCGCACTGCAAAGAAAGCTAAGAATCAAATCAATTTAAGATACTTAAGCAAAAAAAATTTAGGTTTTTAAAAAAAAGCGATTTTTTTAAAAAATCGCTTTTTTTAAATTACAAACATAAACTAAATTTTTTTTGCTTCTTAAGTATCTTAAAATGATTTGCTTCTTACCTTTTTTTTGCAGTGCGCAACATTTAAAATTTTAAAAACAATTCAAAAAACGCAACCTATTTAAAAATTTTAAATTCCATTTTATCACATGAATGTCAAAAAAAAAATCTACATTTAGTAATTGAGTGAATGTAACAAAAAACAAAGGAAGATAAAAAAAGGAGCCATTTTTTCCCCTCCATTTTGCATTATATTTCTGGTCTACATTTATGTATACAGCAAAGTCGAGAGAGGATAAAATTTAAAGGGTGATAAATGACAAGAGGGCTTTTTTTCTTTCTCTCTCTCTCCTCTCTCCTATAACACATGACGTCTTTCATGGCTTGTATGCGTGCTCATCCAATGTCTGACAGTTTACATAATCGAAAGCATTCTCTTGGAAAGGTTAAAAAATCATTTCCATGCCCGAGATTCCGGTAGGGAATACTTGACCGCATGTATAACGCCCCTCGCACACAGTATTCGCATCATCGAATTTTTTCAATCGACCGTAAATGGCGTCAATGATCATCGATGCAGTATAACCTATACGCCGTCAATGTATAAATAATAATAATAATAATAATTAGAAAAAAAAATAATAAAAATGTTATTAAAATATAATAATAGTAAAGTGGTAATAACAGCAATAATAATAATAATAATAATAATAACAATAATAATAATAATAATAATAATAATAATAATAATAATAATAATAATAATAATAATAATAAAAATAAAAAAAAATTTCCACTTTAAAAAAAAAGAATGAAAACAAAAAAATATATAATAGCCATAAAATAAACTGACTCCTGATACCATTTAATTTTATATATTATAATTTTCAAACGCACCCAAAGTCCTTTTATTTCACTGTTCTCTTTATTTTCAAAGAAAGGAATTTTCAATAAACAATAAATACTTGAAAACAAATATAAAAATACTTTTGAAATACCATTTTTTAACGATTTTTTTATAGTACAGACTTCGCACTCGATAATTCATTTTAAAAAAGTATCAAAAAGAGTAGCTTTCAAATTACAAAAAAGTAGTAAAAAAGTAGCTATAGAAAAATTAAACTTGACGACCAAAAAAACTCGTTATAGACACTTGACAAAACTGACAAGAATTCCATTCTATATTTTATTTTCCTGACTTTTTTCTAAATTTTAATTAAAAATATTTACTTCTTTCTTATTCTGCTAATAAATTCAATTCCTGCAACGAATTTTATTATTCATGAGAAAGAATTTAAATATTTATAAAAATAATTTAATTCTTGACAAAAAATTCAAAAAAATTTTTTTTTATATAATTAATTTCTTTCGGCTAATTTTATGCAAATTCTAATTAAAAATAATTGAATTCCTGCAAAATTTTTATTATTCATGAAACAAAATTGAATTCTTACGAAGATTTTTACAAACAATTTTTTAAATAATTAAATTCTATTTGGAAATTCAAATTTTATGAAAATAGTTTATATTGAAAATCATTGAATTGCGAAAATTATTTTAAAAAAGAATTAAATTTTACAATAAATTCTATTAAAATTTTTGAAAAAAATTGAATGTCTGTTTGGCATTTTATAACATTTCTTTTGAAAATAATTGAATTCCTAAAAAGTATTTTAATATTTATGAAAATAATTTAATCCTAGCGAATGATTTTATAGAATTTTTTTAAAATAATTGAATTTACAAGAAAAAATTTATTACTTTTAAAAATAATTGAATATTCTTGTGATGATTATTGATATTTATGAAAATAATTGAATTTTGCAAGGAATTTTATTAAAATGTCTCAAAATTATTTAATTTTCGGAAATAATTTTTTTATTCATCTTTAATAATTGAATTCTTGTGAAGAATTTTATTAAAATCTAAATGAATAATTGAATGATTTAAAAAAATGGAATTAAAATTCTATGTAAAATAATTGATTTCTTTCGAACGATTTTATATTAAAATATTTTTTAAATAATTGATTTTTTCTAGGAATTGAAATTAAATTTTTAAGAATAATTGCATTTTTTCACAAAAAATTTTAAATTATTTATGAAAATAATGGAATTATTGCGAAGAAATTTATAAAAAATTTGAAAATAATTGAATTCCTGTGAAAAATTTTAATATTTTTGTAAATAATAATTGAATTCTTGCAAAGAATTTCAAAAAAACATTTTTTTAAATTATTGATTTTTTCTAGGAATTGAAATTAAATTTTTAAGAATAATTGCATTTTTCGAGGAATTCCTGTCAAACTGTATTAAAAGTAACTGAAATGAGAAATCCTACTATGAATTTTGTTTTGAAGGAAAATAATTGAATAGTTGCTAAGAATTTTACTAACATTTTTTTTAAATAATTGAATTTCTGAGAAGAATTTCATTATTTATGAGAATAATTGAATTGTGGCGAAAAATTTTATTAAAATATTAAAAATGAATTTAATTTCAGTGAAAAATTTTGTTATTTTGAAAATAATTGAATTCCTAAAAAGCATTTTAATATTTATGAAAATAACTGAATTCTTGCGAACGATTGTATTAGAATTTTTGCAAATAATTGAATTTCTAAGAAAAAATTTATTACTTTTAAAAATAATTGAATTCTTGTGATGAATATTGTTATTTATGAAAATAATCGAATTTTGCAAAGAATTTTATTAAAATTCCTCAAAATATAATTGAATTTTAGAGAATAATTTTGTTATTTATTTTTAATAATTGAATTCTTTCGAAGAATTATTTATGGAAATAATTGAATTCACGGGAAGAATTTTATTAAAATTTAAAAGAATAATTGAATTATTTCAAAAAAATGTAATTAAAATTGTATTTAAAATAATTGATTTCTTTCCAACAATTTTATTAAAATATTTAAAAATAATTGAATACCTGTTATTTTTGAAAATAATTGAATTCTTCATAAGAATTTTATAAAAATTGTTTTTAATATTTAATTGAAATTGAACAATTAATTAATGAATTTCATTAAAATTCTAGAAAATAATTGAATTCTTTTGAAAAATTTTATAACGAATTAAGAAAAAAAAATTGATGTCTTTCGTCAAATTGTATTGAAAATAATTGAATTTTTGCAATAAATTATAACATTTATAAATATAATTGAATTGTTTCGAAGGATTTAGTAAAATTAAAAAAGAAAATAATTGAATTTTTACTTTAGTAAAATTTATTTAAAATAACGTTTAGTTTAAATTAAAATGAAAGAGTATAACAAAAGAAAATCTCTAAAATTTGAAATCTAAGAAATAAAATATAAAATTCTTCAACTTTTAATGCAACGAAGCGTTGACACTTAAAATGAGAGAGAGAGAGAAAAAAAATATACATATATATTGCGCGGGACACAACTTTGTATATATATGAAAAATTGAAAAATCGCGAGTCGTCAATTTTCTCTCAACGACTATAAAAAGTGTTAAAATCCGTCGAGTGTGAAAAGTGACGAATAAACTGACTGGAAATAAGAGACGCACAGGAAGCAGGACGTTGCGCATCACCCTTCGCATCCGCATCTTTTTAAATGCATAAGTTGCGGGTTTCGATCGTGAAGCAGACTTTACGGTCTAGTTACATCGAAAAAGACGATGATATTGTGCATCTTGCGTAACGCCTGCTTCTCTCTCTCTCACTTGTAATGTCAGAATTTGCAGAAGAATACACTTTGTAAAGTGAAACCTCACTTTAAAAAAAAAAAAAAAAAAAAAAAAAATAGATATGCGTAAGCATATCTATTTTTTTTTTTTTTTTAACAACAGGCAAAAATTAACCGGAAAAAGATGACAAAAATAAAGTCAGAGTGAAACACTTTGAAGACAAACTAAAAAATCGCTTTCATTAAATGAAAATTCAGGTTTGGCATAAAATAAAAAAGAAAATTCCCCCAAATTTATATCTGAAATACAACTGAATGTTGAAAAATCCATTTTTCCAATTCAAGCAATGAATGTTATCGATTTTTAAAAGAGCAGCTGTTGTAACGAAACGGTATCTACATACCAAGAAATTTCTTATGGCCTACTGTTAAACCATTAGCCGAGCGATAAAAAGAGTCCCTCTCGCCCCCTTACTTCATGCAGAAAAGAATCTTTCGACACAGAATCCCTTATCGAGAAAGCATTAAATATAAAAATATATACATATATAAATAGTGGTTAGACCCATTAAATAATGTTTCGTGCTCGCAACAATATATATAGCGAGAAGGTCGCGTCGATTAAAGTGCCACGATAAACTTTTGCCCACAAGCATGTTCGAATATTTGCCGCGGTTAAATTTGACGTTTTCCTACTTATGCATCTGATACGTAAAATTATACCCCAAAAACTTTTATCCGATATATAAGTAAATTATAACGTTAATGTTACTTCTGTGGAAACTATTTTGTTTTACCTTTAATTTCCATTGGTCACAC
Source organism: Leptopilina heterotoma (assembly GCF_015476425.1). NCBI lineage: Eukaryota > Metazoa > Arthropoda > Insecta > Hymenoptera > Figitidae > Leptopilina > Leptopilina heterotoma. Next base: position 461,050 of record NW_025110873.1, on the reverse strand, counting down.
ATTTTCATTATATTATAAACACGAGAAACGAAATTATACTGGACAAATTTCATGTTTATTTTAATATAGAATTATCGTCATATTTACTCGAGAATTTTCCTGAACAAATCCTAGAAATCTATTCACTAGATCTGAGTATAAAAGTGGAATTTTCATTCTTTCATGTATTTCTACGTTCTGCTGTACTAAAAAAACTTCTAATAATGTAATTATATACTCCTTCTTCTAATAATATAAGTTGACATTAAAAAAAAAAAAAAAAAAAAAAAAAAAAAAAAGTCAGTGTTAAAATTAAAAATTTAGCTCTAGGCAGCAAATGTTTAACACTTCTAATAATATAATTATATATTCCATCTTCTAATAACATAAGTTGACATTAAAAAAAAAAAAAAAAAAAAAAAAAATCAGTGTTAACATTAAAAATTTAATTCTGGTTGGGAAATGTTTACAATTTAGATACAAATGAATTTCTAACACTCTATTTCTGTCTAGACGGGATTTTTATTTGATTTTTCGTCGTTTTTTTTTTTTACCCTCGTCGTTTTTTATGGTTAGCACAATGATAAACGATGGGGAATACTTATATGAGCAATCGACTAGCCATTTTCTATAATTCACTTATAAACCCCCGCGGGAAAGCTCGTTAGCCACGAAACAACATCGAGTGCAATGAGTGTATAACGAGAAGTAACGTCGACATCGTAGCCGAATCGACTCGAAACAACAGGCCCGTAACACTCGGTTGATATTTACGAAAGCCATTGAGTCAGAGAATACAACACAAATACACTAACAACAAAACAAAAAAAAAGCAAAAAAAAAAGAGGGGACTTTGGCATTTAACATTGTTCTCTATTTTCAAATGTCGAACCAACGAAATTTATAACGTATTTCTCGCGCCAGAGGGCATTTTCATATGGTCATATGGTGCTTGAAGCGTAATTGATGTTATCCAGTTTTAATGTTAGTTTTATATATATATATATATATATATATTTACACATCTACGTATATATGATACATTTAACCAAATTTATATTTATGATTTTTAAAAAATTTTCAACCAAAAAAAAGAGGGACGAAAAAAATAAATACCTCTCGGTGTTATTTTCATGTTGAATTTTCGGCCAATTTCACAGTTTAGAGATAAAGTTACTTGATATCACACAGGTACAAATTATATAAACAAAAACATGAACTCGCGATTATTTGATGCAAATAGACTTTAATTTGCAATTTTTTTAAATGTCGTTAAAGCGAATTTTTTAAAACCAGTTTCTGAAACCTATTAGTGTTAAATTTTTGGCACACTTTACAAGGCTGAAAAATTTCAAATGTTGAAAAAAGGAAAAATAACTTTTGACGTTAACTTTCAGGGACATAAAATTACTAACAAAAACGAAAAATCAAAAGGAAAATAATAATACAAAAAAAATAGAAGAAATGTCGAAAAAACCAAATACTATCAATAGACAGATACCAACGAAGAAAATAAAAAGATAATTACAACATTAAAAACTAATAAACCAAATTTTTCCCTCCATAAATAAATCAAGTTAATGGAATAACGCAAAGGATTATTCAATATTGAAACAAATAAGCAATTCAGAGGAATAGTAAACTGGCAAACTCCTAATAGACGAGAAATTGAAATTCTGTGTTGGATTTGTAGGATAAGCACTATTTCCTTGGATATCCTAGAGAGGAGAGGAGAGAGAGAGAGAGAGACTGATGACAATATATAGTGCCGAAGCGTGTTGCAGGTTCGAGCACGATCGCGTAACTGCGGCTGGAAACCGACTGCATCTGACGTCGTTTACGTTGCTCGTTGATGCATTTCATGAATTCATTCATTCATTCATGCGTTTATCCATTCTCAACCATTGTCGAGCAATGGGATTTCACGGATCGACCTGCCTCGAGATCACTATATCTATATATTCTCTTCTACTTCTCAGAATTTCCATTATTACCATTATATACATTCGCACAAAGACAATATTGCAATAATTAATATATAGCCGAATGTTAATTATCATTTTTCAAATTTTTTCATCTAGTTTATTTCAATTTTTATTTAAGATACGTTAACAGGGCTCGGATCGACTTTAAGATCAAAGGAGCTTTTTTTAAAAACAAATTTTGCGAATAATTTGCAAGTGGTGTGTTAAGGACTTAGTTCCATGACGCGTTCGAAAGATGGCGCCAGTAGAGCTTAAACTTTTTCCTCTAAACGTCGAACCCAAAACTAAGTCTCAGTTATGCAAAAAAGAACCTCTGTATATGGCGCTAAGCAAAAATTTTTCCCCTTTATCCCAAAGAAATAAAATCAAATATAAGAAAAAGAGATTTAGAATTTAAAGAAAAATTTCAATATTCCCGATTGCTATTAAATAGAAATAATTTTTCCCCGGGGGCGAGAAAATTGATTCGCTTCATATAAATGTAGGTGTGCGGTGAAAGTTTTTGATTAAGAGAAACATTGGGGAATTGTTTAAAAGTGGTTCGTCGGGAGAAAATGAGACGAGAAGCTCAAAATACGTTAAAGCTATTAACGGTTATCTAGTCTGTTGGAATAGTCGGACAAGGTTGTTAGCACGGAGAAATACGTATTTCGATATGGAACTTGGGACTATTGGACGAGGTGCTGAAACATGCAATTTCCTTTACCCGTAACATTTCTCTGGCAATAGAGAAAGTACAGTAACTGCTAAAACTAAAGAACATAGATTAACAAACTAAAACACACTTACATTCGCACATACCTACACACACACACACACACACACACCTTGATTCAATTAGACATAAATTTAATAACTTTTGCAAAAAATAAAAATCCTCCAAATTGACCTCGCTCTAAAATAAAACTTTCACTGACTTCCATCTCTCGGTAGTTTTATTTTTCAATAAAAGAAAAAAGGAGAAAGAAGAACAAAGAAACAAAAAAGAGAAAAACTATATTTCAAATTCCGAACTTAAAAATCCGATTTCCAATATATCAAAAATTTTTCTTTACACATTTCACAGTGAAGGCGAAGGGAGGGCAATAAATCAAGATTTTTCCAAACCCGAACGTTTAGGTCTGGCCCAACAAGATAGCAAATTCAAGGTATAGAATGGAAAGAGGGTTTATGTGTGTGGTTTGTCCAGAAAAGTCAGACAACGGAAGTGAAACAGTTATATGGACAGAGAAAGAAAGAAAAAAGAGGGAGAGAAAATATAAAAAAGGGTAAGGAAGCAGAAGCAGACAGATAGGGAAGAGAGCGAAATAGTTAAAAGGGCAGAAAAAAACAACAGAAACTGGGGGGGTCAAAAACGACCGGAGAATTAACGTTGACATATCACCCCAAGGAATGAGAAATATTCCTGCATGGTTGACGTGGGTCAATGCCCCCACCATGCTCTTTGAACTGCGAGAAGCATGCCAAAGCAACTTGTGTGTCACGGAGTTTAAAATTAAAACAAGGAACAGTGCGCACACCACTCGACCATCAAACCATCCATCCATCCATCCATCCACGAAAACGATGATGATGATAATAAAGACTATACTATTTTAGAAACTAGCTCGAAATTATTTTTTTTTCCCTAGTTTTTTTTTAAAGTTAGTTTTGCTCTAGTAAACAGACTCTAAAGCACTCGCTTACGGGGATTTAAACAATAAGATTTGACACTATTCTCAAGTGTCATCTCAACGAGAGGAGCATCGATTCTTCCAGACTTCAAAACTTCCTTACATCATGTCTTCGAAAATGAGATTTAAACCGCTTTCGAGGGATGGGCCATTTTTAGAGGGAAATCTTTAAATTTCGATCAAAGCTTTTCATGACATTATTTGGAAACCAGAATTTGAAAGTGGGATTTAGAATTAAAAAATTGAACTTAAAGAGGTTGATGTTCTAATTGTCTTTTTCATTTCTTCAAGATAACTTTTTAAGCAGAATTCTGTTAAGGTTTTTATGAAACCAGAATTCGAAGGTTGGGTTCAGAATTCAAAAATTGTACGTAGTAATCAAGAGGTTGATGTTCTAATTGTCTTTTTCATTTTTTCAAGATAAATTTTTTAAGCAGAATTGTGTTAAGGTTTTCTTGTGAATTGTAACCTTTCTCTCAGAGTCTCAGCACTTCATTTCCTTTTTCGAAGCCGAAAAGAACTAAACCATTTTTCCGAAGATTATAGGTGCTAGAAAAGTCAAAATTATTAAAATAATGTTAGATTGTTTACAAGATAATTCCAAACACAAACTGTGATTGTTCCCTGATTTTTAAATGAATCTTCGCCAGGCGCCTTGAAACGGCTCTCAACTTTTATATGCTACAGCATAAAAATTAAATTTTTTAATATCCCTTTAGCGTATCGTATCGGTTTGGCAGTAATTTTAAATTTTATGCAAAAACTTTCGATATAAATCCGTTAGAAAAATTATGTACTAAAAATATACACAAAGTATTGAAGGCAAACGTATACATGCAATTGAAATTTAATATTGTATCTAAAAAAATTTAACGTACAAAAGCGCCTCAAGTTAGCATCACCCTAACAAAAATTTATGCTCTCATAGACTAAAAATATTAAATCATTCTTTCAAAACAATTTACAAAATCACTCGATTATAAAACTCTCATAAGAATTCTTATTAGAATTTAATTCTATAAAAGCATTTAGAAATTAAAAATGTATTAAAAAATATTAAAATATATGAGAATAGATACTTTCAAAAGAAATGTTTTTTACTTTTAGTTTAGAAAACCTCAGAATTGAAAGAAACAAAAGTCATTTACTTCCTTTCTCTAAAGAAAAAAAAAGATTCCCTTTTTTCTATCATTTGCTCATTTTTTCGCCGTGGATCTTCATACGCACACTGAGACAGACTTTTTCTTTTCTCTTTACTTGTTGGTGACTCTCGCTTCTCCCCCTCCTCAAACCGTTTACACACTGCACCGACACTCTCTTTTCATCTTTACCCGCGTGTTCCACTTCCTGTGTCTCTAGTCTAACACTCCCTTTTTTTCCTCTCTTTTCTTTCATTCTTTTTCTCCTCTTTTTTAATATATGACCAAGATGCAACTGGTGTACGAGAATTTCAGTATTGCACTTAGTGTCCGAATGAACGCAGCCTTAACTTTTCAGGGAGCTATCGATCGTCTAACCACACCGATGAATATACGCGTCCAACGAGCGTGAGTCACTGCGATTGTAAAATAAAAAAAAAAAGAAGTACTTTAGCCGTCGTCGCAACGCTAAGTCAAGCGGCAATGCGGCGCCTCTCTTTGCTACAAAATGAAAGGTTTGCAATTGCTTTTTTAAAATGATCGGAAATTATCTTTTTTATTTTCTTAAACTAGTAATGTGAAAATTGACCCGTTTTGTGGGACTCCGTACCTTTAAGTAGAGAGATGCATGCAAAATGGGTGTGGTCAGAAATTCAAAGTGAAAGCAGAGAGAGAGAGAGAGAGAAGGGAATTTTACTTATTTAATTGATAGCAACCGGAAGCTACCCCTGCGAGGAGTAATCAAACCCCCAGATGCCTAACCTATCCATTAAAAATATCTCCAAATTAAGAGACCAAAAATAAAATATAAATTTTTACTAATTTTTTCACAGTATAAAAAAGTTGTAACTTAAAATAATTTAAATATTTCATTCTAACAATGAAAATATTAATTTAATATTTATTATATTAAAAATAATTTTCATACTTTAATATTTAACTCAAAGAGAGAATAATGCAGTAATAAATTTAAAATTCAAGTATTGAATAAATGAAATTATTTCAAAATTAAAATAGACGGCGCACAAACTGGTGAAAATTTTCAAATATTGACTCATATGTATATTTATTTGCCTTTTACAAAAATAAAATTTTATTAAAACCAAAAGTATTACTTAATTATAGGAAATAACTCAAATAAATGAAATTCTACATTTTTAATTTCTTTTCAAAAAAGTCAATAAAATTGATATTAATAGAATAAATGTTCATATGAATTTTACGTCATCGTAACATATTTTCAATAAACAATAACAATAAAAGTAACAACAAATAATTGTTATTAACATTTTATTAATTCTAATAGTTTAATCATATATTTTTTTTCAAAAATAATTTTTGATATAAAATGCATTTCTTTTCGCAAAAAAAAAAAAATTTAAAACATATGTCACAATTTTCTATGATTCTCCTTGACCCGCGACAGTATAATTCTCGCGAGTAAAATAACGAACACATTGTTTCTAACCCTTCTTTCTCAAACTATACATATTCAAATCTCAATAAACTCTTTACTCATTTTTGTCGAATTCTTTGTAAATATTCGCACAATGAAAAAAAATTTCCCTCTTTTTGAAATCAAATCTTTTTAATCACGAAATAATTATAATAAAATAATAATTATTAAAAAAGATGTTTTAGTTTTATGGCTTCCAAAAAATATGGAATTATTTTAAAAAAATGATAATATATTAATAAAATTATAATAAAAAAAATAATAATAATAGTGTGTGTTGTCTTTAACACACACCTTAAGCTTTACGCCCTTTAAGCTTTACGCCGATCTCCAAAAAATGTCTTTTCTATGTTTTATAAACATCTCGAAAATAAAATTTGTTTTCAGTTACGTAACAGAAATATTTATCAATTCTGTAAATAATTGTCAACGAGAAAAAGTTAATAAGTCAAAATAAAAAAAAAAAGAAAATAAAAAATGAAGAACGTTCTTTGAAGCGAGTGTTATCGATTAGCTGATACCTGACAACGTTCTCGGAATTAGAGTTACGATCGTTCGTAAATCGTAAATCAGACAAGAGTGAATGTGTATAACGAGAACTTTCTGAAACTCTGCGTCACGAGCAATTCCAATTGGCGATTTTATTCGACCCCACAGACTCTCTTTCTCTCTCACTCTCTCTCCCTCATTTTCCCTAGGCATCGACCTCGCTGACGAACGTGTATACTTTTCTGCCCTTCCCTTTATTTAATGCTCGCTTATTAGACACGATAATCCACCTTACGTCTAATTATCCCCCAAGTCCACTCTCTATTTTTATTCACATTGAATATAAAAAAAACCGACCCCTTATTTAATATACAATCCACTCAAAAATAATTAAAAACACACTAATAAAAGACAAATTAAATTAGATGCCACAATCCTCTTAATTTAATGATTAGATGAACTAGGAACAATTCAAACAGATAAAAAAATTTTACAGACGCGAAATTTTGAAAATAAAATGATTGACACGTTGAGCTTTATTATTAAAAACGTCGAAATGGGATTCGAGAAAAATAATTTAATTTCTAATTTTTCCGTTTACGAGTCAATATTACGATTTCTGTATTTTTTTCAAACCACGATAATTATGAAGAGTATTCAAGTCGAGACAGTCGTGTGTATATACACTAATTGCTTCTAAACGTTTAAAAATTTTTACTCTCAGTGACCAAACATTTCTTCCCACGCATCAGAATTTAAGCCCACGCATCGTTGACTATAATTCCTTCTAGTTCTCTTTTTTATTATTATTATTCTTATTTTTTTCAATAATGAATGTGTCATATGTCTCTAAATGTCCCTCTCTTGAGTATAATTACATATGGAAATCTCACTTTATAAACGATCAATCTCTTTATGGCAATGAAACTATAAACGAAAGGTCAGAGATTAAAACTTTCAAGTTATATTCTTTACCAAAGATGGTTAGACATTTGACTTATTGAAAATTGTGGAGTCATTTAGTGTGTGCAATATTTTAAGAGACTGCTCTACTTTTACTATCAATTTTATTATTAAAAAAAAATTTTAAAGAGTGAAAGAAAAGAAAAAGAAGCCTATTGGCTAGAATTAAAAAAAGTAAAAATAATAGTTACTAATTGAAAATTAAGGGTGGTCTACGTTTTTCTTGAAGATCTTATTTCGCTAGTAATGTGAGTTATGGTTTACAAACCTTTTCCAGTCCTTTGAAATGTCTTTTCAGTTTTTCAGGAACAATTTTTTTTTGTCAGGGGGAGGGGATTACCTTCTAAATTGGTAACAAGAATTACCAACCATGCAAAATAAACACTGGCGCCAAATTCAAAAATTAATAAAAGAACACGTTTCTATATTTCTAAAATTATGAAGATAAAAAACTAAAACTAGACTATTTTTTTGTTGATTTAAAATTCAACAAAAAATAGTTTAATTTTTCCGAAAAATTCACTCTGAGCTTTTTAAAAGGAAAAACTGCGAAAAAACCTTGAAACATGATTCAAACGATATAATTAACAATGATTGTCATAGTTGTGAACTTTTTTTTCGATACAATAAAAGGAAGTGCCGACTAAAAATAAAGAAAAAAAGAAGAAAGAAAGAAAAAGAGGGAAAAAAAACAATTAAGTACAATTTTTATGGCAACTGTAGAAACAGCGAAGCAAGCGCCTTATTACCGTGTCTTACGTAACGAGGACGGTGAAGTCATTTGGCTTCCTTGTTTCCGCTCATCGCAATCTATTGGAAACTATAATATATTATTCACCGCACAGAGTGTGTTAACCTAACCAAAAAAAAATGTTTTCTGTTAAAAAAAAAACCTTAACAAAAAAATTGTTTTCTGTTAAAAAAAACCTTAACAAAAAAAAAAATTGTTTTTTTGTTTAAAAAAAAATTCTAAAGAAATTTTTTTTTTCTGCAAACGAATTGTGCAAGACAGGTTCATAAGCTTTTGTTAAACAAAACTATTAAGTAGAAAAAAACAGAACCGGTCGTAATTTTAAATATTCTACATCCAAATTTCTAGACCCTCTTCTCTCCCCCCCTCACCCCTTCTTCTCCATTCACTCCTCATGAACTATCTTTAAAAAGATGCGAAAGAAAGAACCCGCTTGAGGGTTTAATGGTGCATAAAATGTTTCAGTCGCTGGGGAGAAATGTCGACGTGTCGATATAAGACACGCCCTTTAAAAGTGTCGAAACAAAAAGGAAAACAACTCCTAACATTGACCTACGAACTATTAAAAAAAATCTCTTTTTTTGTACGGAAAATATTTAAATCCATTTTTTAAAAAAATTTAAATCCATTTTTTTTTAAATTTCAATTTATTTTTGTAAACAAATTTTAATTTTATAATATAAACAAATTCGTATTAGCAAAGAAACATAATTTCAATCTAACAATATAAGAAAACAGTTTATTTAGTTCGTCAATAAGGACAAAATTTCATTCAAAATCTAAAAAGAACTAAGAAACTAATTTAGTCATTTATATATAGTAAAAGGAGGTCTATACAATAAATAAACAACAATAAGAGACCTATTGATTATTTAAAAAAAAAGGCGGTACCTGCCTTTTTAATGCACTTTTTTCTAAATTAACATATATTCAAAACAGTTTTCAAGGTTTGTCGCTTACAATATAAACAGCAAAGTGAAGTTATATCTAAAATTTTTATGTTTAACAGTAAGTTGAATATTCAAATAATGAAAATGAGAAAAATAATAAACGAGCAGATAAGGTAATTTGTTTTTCTATAAATATTACAGAAAACAAAAAGGCAAAAAATTTTTTGAAAGAAAAAAAAAACAAACAAACTAACGTGTTTTGTGTTAAAATATGTTAATATTCTTTACACACAGACATAAAAAGAGGCCAAAAGGAAGAGATGACTATTTTGGAAAAATGAAAAGAAATTTACATCTCGTCGAAAAATCTCTCGCATATACACAAAAGTCATAAAAATGAATTACAACCTTGGGGCATGCAATTCTATAATTATTGACCGGAATAAAAAACACTTTTCTTGATTCGTATATATATAAAGATCTGATAATTTAACTATAAATGTATCCATATTTTTATAAAAATATGTAAATATATGTTTAATAATAATATAATTTAATATATAATATATTATATATTATATATTATATATTATATATTATATATTATATACAAGATATAATATGTTATTATTATTTTTTTAAAATATATTTATATTTATGTATTTTCATACGCAAATAATTTTATAAATATTTAGCCAAGCGCCGAAGATCAATAGCGAACGAGTATTATACCTTGATATTAATAAAGAAGAAATTCGATTAAATATTTGTTAAATAAATCACTGGAAAAGAATTTATTTGTAAAAAAATATATATAATACGTTATCTAACAACCTTGTCCTGACATACTTTACAAAACATTATCTAAAAACAATATAAGATCCGTCCATATTTTGCACAAATAACTCTTATGTAATTGTCCCTGTTGGTATTATTTTTAATTTTGAATTTTTTCCCTCTTGACAAAATTCACTCGATAATTCGTATTTATAGAAATGTTTAATAATTTAAATACAAGTAAATAAGAATGAAATCCTTTTATTTCACATTTCATCTTGTATCTACATTATTTTTAAGATTTAATTGTGCAGCGAAAAAAATTTATATTCTAAAATTAAGATTAAGGATATATTCTTAGCGTTTAGTATTAGTATACTAAATTTAAGAATAATTACTGAATATTAAGATTATATTCTTATTTTAAGAGTAGAATATACTAAATTTAAATATAAAAAAAAATATTCTAAAATGGACGCTAAGTATATTACTCTCTAAATTTGAATTAGTAAAAATGTTTACTAATTTGAATTAGTGACTGACTTTTTGCTCTTGAATAAGTAAAGTTTACTAATAAATAGTTATTTCTACTAATTTGTTAGTAAAATTTACAAATTCAAAAACAGAAAGACGGTCATTAATTTTAATTTAAACTAATTGAAAATTTTTAAAATTGTATCTAATTATTACTATTATTATTATTATTATTAATTTGTTTTTATTTTTTACGTTTTTAATTTATTTGATGTATTTATTTATAATTTTAATGACTTTTTTATAAAAATAAAACATTGACCGAGTATTAAATTATAATTATTATAAACCATATTCATTTGAAGTAGTAATTAATTTATAATTTACAAAATTGTTATATTTAGAAAAACATTTTATATTTTCAGTGAAATTTCACAACTTTTTTGTCAAAAGCAATTTCCATGAACATGACAATATGAATAGAACGCGAAACAATAGATGATACGTAATGAGAATATTGATGATAAAATATTAATTTTTAAATTAAAAATTATTTTACTCCTTTTATAAATAGAATTGTTGTTTTTTAATACAAAAATTATGAATATAAAATAATGTTAATATATTACAATATTATTACAATTATTATATAAAATAATAACAAATAATGTTAATATGTAATAATAATAAGACAAATAATTTAAATTAATTAAATGACGATAATAATATAAATAATATCTAATAATAATAATAATAATAATAATAATAATAATAATAATAATAATAATAATAATGATAATAATATTTATAACTAAAATTACTAAAATTAATTTTTTTTCTGCTCCCTAATTATTCAGAACAAAAATATCCATCATTTCATAAAAAAAAAATTAGTTATATCTTCAAAAATTTGATATTCACATTTATTTATTTAGAGAGAAATTTTTTAAAATAAAATATCTTGTTTCTTGATTATAAAGTAGATTATCTGCTATTTAAAACGCGTATATATGAATATTATTATTTAATAACCGATTTCATTCATTTTCCAATATTCGATTTCAACGATATTTATCTTTTGTTACAATTGCGAATCTAATATATAAATGCAACTAGATAGTCAGCGGTGCGTTTCGAGCAGGATATGAATTTAAAATAATGTAAAAATATAACATGTTTTGTAATTATCAGCATTTTTATTTTTTTATTTTTCCATTTTCACAGGGAAAAAATAATTGAAATTCTCATTTAAAAAATCGTTACTTAGTTGCAAGACAAAAATTAACACATTATTATTATTATTATTTTTATTATTATTATGACTATTTTTTTGTTTATTATTTTTATTATTGTTATTATTATTTTTATTATTATTACGACTGTTTTTTTGTTTATTATTTTTATTATTGTTATTATTATTTTTTATGCTTATTATATTTATCATTGTTATTATTATCAGTTTCGTTGCTATTGTTTTTATTATTATCGAGCATTATTATTATTTCTTTGTTAAACCAGGAAACGAGAATGTAAACATTATTATTATTTTTTTTTAATTAAAAAAATTTCCTGCTCCTAATGGAAAAAATTATTTAATTTTAAAAAACTGTTTTATTTAAAAAAAAAAGTATGAAACGAAAATTTCATTTTTGCATTATATAAATTTTATAAATTAATTTACAAAAACAAAAATGAATAATAATAAAAAAACGCAAAAGAGAATAATGTTTACAGTACTATATATATAGAGTTTAATTTAAATAACTCGAACCATTATGAGCATTTTATGAAATAAACTTGGAGTTATTTGACGTTTTGTTTACTTTATGAGACAGGCGGACAACTTTTCATTTAAATTCATTTGTGCAAGCTGGAATGACATTTCGGTCTTCCCCCAATTTATTACAATGAAAACTGTTAACTCTTCTTATATAAAATCCAAATATATACATATATAGTGCTTTCATTGTATAAGCTTAGAAAATTTTTTCATTTTAAGTAATTTTCAAAAAGTATTTTAACTGTCCTTTTGCTCTTCGACGGGCCGAAAATAATTTTTATACTTTGCATCAACTTTGTTTGGAATATTTTAGTATTTTTTATAAAATAATCTAAAAATATTAAATTTAATTTAAAAAAAAACTGTTTGAAATTTAAGAATAGACATGTTCTTAATAAATTTCAACAAGTTTTTTTAATTTTACTTTTTTCAGAGTGGCAGGAAATAAACGATTTAAGGAAAAATTATTATAATTCTTGGGTTTCAGTTTAAGAAAATATCCAGATTTTCTAAACCCACAAGAATTTAAAATAAAAACTAAAACCAGAAATATTCTTATTACAGAAATATATTCTAACTGTATAAGAATAAAACGAATCGATTCTATTCTTAAGTATGAGCCAAGATTATAATCTTAAATTTAGAATACCGTAAACGACCATAAATCTATACACTTCTTCATGAAATTCGTTTTCTAAAAAATATATTTCATATAATTTTTATGCTCAAAGAAAAATTATTTTTTAAATTATTAGTACAATTGCAATTTAAGTTTTTTTTTAAGGAAATCGTAAGGTTTAGCCTCAAACTGTAAAAACAAAGTCAAAGTACTTAGAGCTCAAAACGTGTTTTCTTTTCTTAAATTCAACTCAATTTTGGGCTTAAATTGAAAATATGAAAATTTTAAGTCTTAAAATCAGTATTTTAAGTATTTTAAGTAGTTTAACTTGTTTTAACTTGTTTAAGTCTTGTTTTAAGCCTAAATTTGACTAAAAACAGTTTTTAGGCTTTTTAGGCTTAAAAAAGACTTATTTTTTTATTTTGGCTTCAAATTAACATTATTTAACTTTAGTAAAAGTTAAGAACTTAAATTTTACATTTAGAAACTTTATAATTAATTTTTTTTCATACCTGACGCAAAATATTATTGTAATAAAAATTTAATTTAAAGAAATAAATAAATGTGGTTCATTAGAACGTTCAAAAATTTAGGATCATTAATTTGTTTTATCCTCAGTTTATATTATTTCTGTATTTTTATTATTTTATTAATATTTTAAATATATTTCATTTATTATATTTTATTATTTTATTTATTTATTATTAGAATGATTTTCTATATTAAAAAATTGATATTAACTATTAATTAGCATTTACTTTTCATTTAAGTATAGTAATTTTTAAAAATATTTAAAAATTTATTTAAAGAAATAAATTTCGTTCAAAAATTTAGGACAAATTTTAGATAAAAATTCGAAATTCACTGTTAACTTAAAAGTATCAAATTGCAACGAATTGCAACCAAAAATGTGGATTTACAAAATTGATCCAAATTTCTAATCAATTAATTAATTTTTACTCAATTATTTGATTCACTTTAGTATCAATTTAATACTCTCAAGAAAACTCTGAATTTAGTTTCTAAAATTCTAAACGTTTAAATGAACGAATTTTATTTATTTCTTCTTTAAAGAAAATTTTTATTAAGACCAAAATTTTGTCTCGTATAAAAGAAATAAATTCTGAATTTCTAAATGTTATATTTAGCTTTTTACTATTAATTATTAATTACAATCAGTAATTTAAGAAAATGTTTTTAATAAAAATTTCGTTTCTGTATATTCACCACTTAATGAAGTTAACATATTTTTTTGTTTGTTTTCATTATTCAATAGCATATTTCTCACACTGAACTGTTAATAATTTTCACATACGATTTCGATCAGGGACTCGACACTTGTGAGGTTATGATACCACATGCTCTTGATTTTGTCAATAGAATTCCCACTTTCATTCGCGAAAAATAACACAAAATCTTGATTTACCGTTAATTAGAGTTTTAGAAAACAGAAAAATTTACCTTTATTATAATTTCCCTCCAATTGTTAGAATAAATGTTTTTTTCTTTAAACTGTGAACACTTTAGAAAAAATTTCTAGACACTGAGATATACGAAAAAATACCCTCTGGCTGTTTACTTATTACCTAAACTTTGGCTGCGTTTTTCTTTTTAAACCAAACATTCAGGAATAACGAAAGACAAATAATGACTCACAAATAAAAACTTGACCGCACAATTTCTATCGCCTGGAGAATTATGTAACGTGACGAAAATAGAAACAATGTAAAAATGACAGAGCACTTTTTCTACTCGAGAAATGAATAATTATAAATTTTTGTAAAGAATAATTTTTTCCAAAACGGGGAAAGTAACAAAAATGCAGAGGTGGCAACGCGGCGAACTCCTACACACTATCATTGGAAAAGGCAGATTTTTATCGCCAATGACGTCACACCTAAAAAGCACAACTCGCCGTCGCAGGAGGCACGTCAACTTTGCTGCGTGAAAAAATTGCGCGTTTCGTATTTTTTGAAAAAGAAAATAATTTTTTCTCCTAACCTCAAAAAAAAGGGAAAATTTTCTTGTAAAAAGAAAAATACAGGGGAGGGGAAAATTGGTCATTCGATAGAAAACATAACCTAAGATGCGAAGAATAGAATGCAGAAGTACCTTATGCCGGAACACGAGGTCCGAAGATCTCGCCCACGATGTCGCCGTGAAAGGTTATGTCGAGGTCGTCGTGGTGCGACGAACAGTCTCGCTTTTCTCGGTCAGCGCCGTGGCTGGCGATGTTGCCTTTACTCCAGACTGAAAATCGTCGGAAAAACACTTACTGATCACTTTCGTATGGTCGTCGGTCCGACGTAACATAAAGGAGAGAGGTGATTGACGGTAATTTTTTTTTTTCAAGCACTTAACACCGAAACGCGCACACTGACAATTTTTTTTTTAATCACTTCTTCCTGTCACTTAACGAAGCCAAAAAGCACTGTTCTCCCGACTCATAGCAGCAGCATCCAGTGAGAAGCAACTTCGATTCTCTCGTCGTAAAGCAAATCCAAACCACCCACACACAAACTCGCGAACGGATTTTATTGGGACAAAAAGAGAGAGAGAGAGAAGGAAGTATTTTTTGACACGAGTATTATTCTTTTTTTTTGTGGTAAATATATAATTGCAAACTGTGAATACTCGAATGCGTTTCTTAAATAGAGAGAGGGGGTGAAAAAAGATATATAGGTGAGCGATGCTGGTTAGGCGACGGAATTATTGCGACTGAGCAGCTCGACACGTCTAGCGGGGTCCTGCCTAGCGCGACAGCGACTGTCTGACAGCGATGCCAGCGCCCCTCTTGCTTTCCAGTTGTATTCACGTTTCCCCTCCGGAATAACGCCATGGAGTCATTCTGTCTTTGTTGTGTCTGCGTGGTACTTTTAAGTCACTCTCTGTTGCGCGCACCCGCTCTCACTTCTCTCGATATATACGCGCACATACACTACTGGCAGGTTCACTAATACTAGTTCACATGTAGACTCCGATACATATATATATATATATATATATAGGTTCACATATACATTCGTTCGCAAATATATGTTCACATATACACTCCGACGAATATACACCTTCACATATACACTCCGACGCATATACACCTTCACATATACATTCCGACGCATGTACGTTCACATATACTCTCTGACGCATATACACGTTCACATTTACACACATATACAACGTAACACATGCGCATGTACTTCTATGCGACTACATGTGTCGGTGACGACTACATGTGAAGTTGAGTAAATGTACATGTGCATATTTCGTACTTGTGTGCAAGTTTCGTGTCTCTATGAGACTACATGTGTAGGTGAGTAAATGTGCAGACACATTTACTCACCTACACATGTAGTCAGAGCCACGAAACTTGCACACAAACACACACACACATAGAGACAAAACGATATCGTGAGGAGACGAAGTACCTTTGCCGAACACCCCTCTCCATGGCTCGATAGTGAATATTGAACGCATGCGCGTACACTCGACTTCCCCTCTTTTATATAGTTGAACCCAGCCTCTGCTTCGTGTGCATGCCTGGAGAACCGGCAACAGGGTTAGGTTTGGACACTATCGCACTGGTGGGTGGATGGCAGGGGGGGGGGGAGAGCGAGGGGCAGTGACGCGGATACTGTACATCGACGTAATCTTGTTTCGCCGGACGATAGAAAGGGGGAGAGAGAGAAAGAGAGAGAGAGAGAGGGAGAAGAATTGGAGGGCGCCGAAAATTCTTTATGTCTTATATCTTACCGAAGAATATATAGAAATATGTACAAGAGGAACCAGCTGATTTTTGCAATTCCCCCACTACTAGGTAAGAAAAAAAAATTTATTATATTTATAATTATTATAAAATTTATTTATATTGTTTTCGATAAAAGTAGAATTAATTTTGATTTTTTTGATAAACTCACGGAAGTGTCCGATTTATAATATGTGTCGAGGTTATGTTACCCGGAATACAACTAGTATTTTTAAATTTTAACTCGCCTAGGGTGTAAATTTTTTTAAATAAGTCACAATTTAAAAATTTAGACCCTATAGGTGAGTTAAAATTTTTAAATATTTAAAAAGTTTGACTTACCTAGGGTGAGAAAATTTTTAAATAGGTACTATTTAAAAAAGTTAACTAGCCTAGGTGTGTTAAAATTTTAAAATATTTAAAAATGTTAACTAGCCTTGGTGGGTTATAATTTTAAAATATTTAAAAAAGTTAACTAGCCTAGGTGTGTTAAAATTTTAAAATATTTAAAAATTTTAACTAGGGGCCGTCCATAAATTACGTAAGACATTTAGGGGGGAGGGGGGGGGGGGTCAGCAAGATCTTACGAACAATAGGAAAAATGGCGCTAATGTATGTAAAATATCTTACGAGGGGGGGTCAAATTTTCCAAAAAAATGTCTTACGTAATTGATGGACAGCCCCCTAGCCTAGGTGGGTTATAATTTTAAAATATTTAAAAAAGTTAACTAGCCTAGGTGTGTTAAAATTTTAAAATAATTAAAAATTTTAACTATAGCCTAGAGTGTGAAAAATACCCTAGGTGAATTAAAAATTTTTAAATCCTTGGTGACTTATAAATTTAAAATATTTAAAAATTTTAACTCGCCTAGGGTGTAAAAAATATCCTCGGTGAGCTAAAAGTTTAAATTTTTACATCCCAGGTGAGTTAAATTTTAAAAATTTTAACCCACCTAGGGTGTAAAATTTTTTAAATAGTACCTATTTAAAAGAAAAAGAAACCAAAATAACTAAAAGGTGAAGTACAAGAAAGAATGAAAAAAGTGATAAATATTTTGAAAAAGTACCAAAAGTGCAAAAAAATTAAAAGCACTGAAGAAAGAAACCGAAAGAATCAAAATCCAGCTACAATCAAGTGACACATCACTTGACAACTCGCAATAAGTGAAAAATTACGGTAAATATACAATAAAAAAAAAATTCTTTTCCTCAACAAGATAATCTTTTTCCGTGATCATCACGCTAGTCTTGCCTCAAACATATATAATGTATACAGTATATACACAAAAAAAAACTATATAACCCTGAAGGATATGATAGAATCTGCTCTTGTTTTGACTTTTGGTCTCGGGGAAGTCAGCGGGGCGCGTGATTTTCGCGAGAAAACAATGATCGTGAATGCACCTTAAAAAGACCCTGAGGCAACGGATGTAATTCCGTAAGCGTACCCACGTCTGACCTTTGGCAAACGAGTTTTCGACACGCTTGGTTTCCCTTTCCCTACGTCGCCTCCTCGAGAAATAATTGCCTCGACTTCGAATGTCTTCTTAAATTTCTTATCCAAAGAATTCGATGCTGTCTCTTATATTCCTTTTTTGCAACTCGCGACACTTGAATCTTTAATCGCCATCGCAGGTATATGTATATATATATATATATTCACTCGCAAAACGCATAGTTTCACTCTTTCTTATAAATACCATTAGGACTTATTTCCTTAAGGTCATTTTCAAAGTCACTGATTTTTATCATTTTTATAATAAAGCTCAAAATCATCAGTTTTTCAAGGATTCACAAATTGAGACCATGATTGAGTTCTCCTGACAGTGTCAAATTGATACTAAAGTGTATTAACACAATTTTTCTGCAGATATCAAATTGAGACAAAAAAACGAATAAAAAACGTTGCTTCGCAACATTTTTTATTCGTTTTTTTGTCTCAATTTGATATCTGCAGAAAAATTGTGTTGATACAAAAATTTAGAAACGTAGTTTCGAATTTTAAAAAGACAGTAATGTTAATGTCTTAACGAACAAAAAAAAAGAACATAGTTAATATTTGCGATACTATTTTTACTAAGTTAAACAGAGGTTAAAATTATACGCGTGAGGAATCGTGGAAAAAATTGTTGCCACAATGATAGCATGCGCCTAGGAAATGTTAACGAAGGCTATTAACTGAAGCTAACGAAGGCATCATGAACAACGCTTCGAAGTTTGAAACCAAAAAATAAAAAGGAAAAAATTGGAGAATATGATTCAAGTACGCGCAAAGTTACTAAACGTAATGGCCGTTAACGAGAGGCAGCCGATTTTTCAATGGATCCGAGTTTCGTTCTTATATTCATCAACGAACGTTTAATAAGAAGGTAAGATTTTATGTTATTGGTTTATACAAACTTAAACTACAAGTCTACATATTTTTAAAATAATTAAGTACCTAGTAATTAAATAAAAATTTTATAAAAATTACCAAAAGTGGAGTATAGTGGCCAAAAGTGGTACATTTACCCTATTTATGAAAATAATGGAATTCTTGCGAAGAAATTTATAAAAAATTTGAAAATAGAACTAAAATAGAACTACAACTCTTAAATATTATATATATAATATTTAAGAGTTGTATTTAAGACTCTTAAATATTATATATAATATATAATATTTAAGAGTTGTAGTTATTAAAATTTTGTTTTTTTACACCATATTATAAAATAGTATATGAATCACTTTATTCAATCGAACAGAAGCGAAAAATTTAGTACAACACAAGGTAACACTATATGAAGGTGTGGCAAATGACTAATTGAAGTGATTAGTCATGAAAAGACTAATTGAAATGAATATTGATTTTCGAGAGAGTAATCGAGAAAGAGAGAGAGAGTAATATTAGGCCAGTCGGTGAGTGCAAAAAGTGCACAAAAGTGCAACTGGAAAAGTCTCAATAGTTTCTTGTAGTTTGGGGGCCCCATATAAGAGCCCCATGGTTTGCTCTCGATTTCCGGTTGCAAAAAATAGTGTAAACAATCGTCAAAGTTCGAGAAACGTAGTTTTTCGATGACCCTTGCTTCCGGTTAAATTTTAGAGGAAAAAGTTGTTATTGAAAGTTGTAGAGCCTAAAAATACCTTTCAAATGATTGGTCATACGTTGAAAAAGGTTAATTAGTTTAGTTGCAAATGAATTTAAACCATTAAAAATAGCACTTTTTTAATTGTTTAATAACTTTGTTAATAATTATTGAATTTGTTTACAACTCACCAGGAATATTCTCCTTGCGAAGCTGAATAAATTAAAAAAAAAGTCAACTCGATCGGACAAATAGTTTATGTTTTATTCCATTTGTTAACTAAAAACATGAAATTTTTCAACAGAATTTCCCCACTTTTGGACCTGCGAATTTCGTTTTTTTTTCTTCGAGAGTACAGTTTAGGAGTCAAACTTTGATTCCATTTAAATGGGAAATTGATTTTTCTTATCTAAGTGCATAATAATAGACGTTAAAAAAGGGTATGTTTTTTTGACATAAACAAATGGAATAACTCAGTCAATTTTCACTTTATCGATTTTGTGTAAAGGGATTTAAATTTCATTCGTTTTCACAAAACTTTTCCAAAAAAAAATCCGACCTAGCTTCAAGGAGGGGGGAGTTAGTTTATTTTTTTCAAAAAATTCCTGACTAGTTAATTATCAATATTTTTAATTGCAATTCATACCACTTATAGTTCAATGTATGTATTTTATGAAAAAAAATTGGACATAAGGTTTTGTGCATTTATTTTTAATTTATATCAAGTAAAAGTAAATGTATCCATTTTTCAACCTCTGAACGGCGGAGTGGGGGTACTCGGAGGAGCGTGATTCTCGCCGCCACAACTGAATTTAGCTGTTCAAATTTGCAAAAATGGTCATAACTTCGTTAATTATTTACCGATTTTTATCTTTCTTTTTTTAATTTGATGTATTTTTTTACGCTGAATCCAAAAATAATTTTATATGTTTTCAAAATACAATATTTTTAATAATAAGAAAGAAAAAATTTTTAACAACAAATTTTTAATTATTATTTATCATATTTGACAAAAAATTCTTTTCGTACATATAATTCCATTGAATTTAAAATAATATTATGACATAAAAAAATTAAAATTAATTATATATAAGTGTGTAGGCATCAGGTTCACATATGC
The DNA here is from genome assembly GCF_015476425.1 of Leptopilina heterotoma. Taxonomy (NCBI): domain Eukaryota; kingdom Metazoa; phylum Arthropoda; class Insecta; order Hymenoptera; family Figitidae; genus Leptopilina; species Leptopilina heterotoma. Next base: position 440,145 of record NW_025110873.1, on the reverse strand, counting down.
ACACCTGTTCAACTATCAATACAACGATGCTACACACTTATATATAATTAATTTTAATTTTTTTATGTCATAATATTATTTTAAATTCAATGGAATTATATGTACGAAAAGAATTTTTTGTCAAATATGATAAATAATAATTAAAAATTTGTTGTTAAAAATTTTTTCTTTCTTATTATTAAAAATATTGTATTTTGAAAACATATAAAATTATTTTTGGATTCAGCGTAAAAAAATACATCAAATTAAAAAAAGAAAGATAAAAATCGGTAAATAATTAACGAAGTTATGACCATTTTTGCAAATTTGAACAGCTAAATTCAGTTGTGGCGGCGAGAATCACGCTCCTCCGAGTACCCCCACTCCGCCGTTCAGAGGTTGAAAAATGGATACATTTACTTTTACTTGATATAAATTAAAAATAAATGCACAAAACCTTATGTCCAATTTTTTTTCATAAAATACATACATTGAACTATAAGTGGTATGAATTGCAATTAAAAATATTGATAATTAACTAGTCAGGAATTTTTTGAAAAAAATAAACTAACTCCCCCCTCCTTGAAGCTAGGTCGGATTTTTTTTTGGAAAAGTTTTGTGAAAACGAATGAAATTTAAATCCCTTTACACCAAATCGATAAAGTGAAAATTGACTGAGTTATTCCATTTGTTTATGTCAAAAAAACATACCCTTTTTTAACGTCTATTATTATGCACTTAGATAAAAAAAATCAATTTCCCATTTAAATGGAATCAAAGTTTGACTCCTAAACTGTACTCTCGAAGAAAAAAAAACGAAATTCGCAGGTCCAAAAGTGGGGAAATTCTGTTGAAAAATTTCATGTTTTTAGTTAACAAATGGAATAAAACATAAACTATTTGTCCGATCGAGTTGACTTTTTTTTTAATTTATTCAGCTTCGCAAGGAGAATATTCCTGGTGAGTTGTAAACAAATTCAATAATTATTAACAAAGTTATTAAACAATTAAAAAAGTGCTATTTTTAATGGTTTAAATTCATTTGCAACTAAACTAATTAACCTTTTTCAACGTATGACCAATCATTTGAAAGGTATTTTTAGGCTCTACAACTTTCAATAACAACTTTTTCCTCTAAAATTTAACCGGAAGCAAGGGTCATCGAAAAACTACGTTTCTCGAACTTTGACGATTGTTTACACTATTTTTTGCAACCGGAAATCGAGAGCAAACCATGGGGCTCTTATATGGGGCCCCCAAACTACAAGAAACTATTGAGACTTTTCCAGTTGCACTTTTGTGCACTTTTTGCACTCACCGACTGGCCTATATAGTGACTATAGGCTTTTAATGCGAAACTATTAAATATATCAAGATATTGAACATTGACATTGAGATATTTGGAATTGTCTGTTTGCATCGAGATTCAGATCACAAACAGAGAGATCTATGGACAGAGGGTAACCGCCTATTAGAGCCATTAGACCTGAGGCAGAGGCTAGACGCCAGAAAGGTTACACAATTAGATAATGGCCGGGGTCCAAAATTGAGCCCTACTGTTAGAATATCGCGCGCCTCAGCATCCACCTTCTAAATTCCCAGTATTACAAAACCTTTCTTTTTTTTTTTACTTTTGCCACATTTCTAATTCTTTTCCTTACTTCTAGATTCCAATTTCATAATTATGAAAATCGTATAAATTCACGATCCATTCAAGGACATGTAATTCTTTTTTTTTTTGAAGAGTTTTGGGGTCACTGATGTTACTTTTTCAAAATGATCCAACATGGCAGACGACTTTTTAGAAAAACTGATGCAATTCGATATTTTTGCATTCTTTATCTTTGAGATGCTGTTGATAGATCCGAAACAAGTGATTATTTTTTAGGTACGATAGTATCTTAAAATAAGATGATCGAGTATATTAATAATAGAATTAACAGTAGAACCCAGGTTGGAAAAGTTAACGTTAGCTAATGTTACTAACGTTAGACTAACGTTAGACTAATGTTAGACTAATGTTAGACTAATGTTAACTAACGTTATAATCTGATATTAGTGATCAAAAAATGTCGTTAGACTAACGTTAGCCTAATGTTAGTCTAACGTTAACTTTTCCACCTGGGTAAGTATTAATGATAGTACATTATTAACAGAAGTTAATAATAGAATAAATATAAGGAATAAAGAATAGAGAATAAAGAATAAAGAATAGAGAATAAAGAATAAAGAATAGAAATAATATTAGAAACAATTGTGCCCTAATGGAAGATTTAACAAGAAGTACTTGAGAAAAGGTATATACAAAGAGTATAGGAGAAAGAGATGGAGAGTAAAAAATTGTCAGTATTGCAGAATGGTGTGGGGCTTTCAAGATTTTCTTTAATCATAAGATATTCCCGAGGTATCGTGAGGATTTCGGTGGAAGTACTGCGTATACGAATTATCCGTGGGCTCAGGTTTGCAAGGCTATATAGGTTCTTTGGCCAACTTGTTATCTTATTGTATTGTATAAGTACTGTGTGCGGCGACTTGGAGCAGGTTTCTCATTCTTCTCTCTTTCTCTCTTCTCCACTCTTCTCTTCTCCTTTACCCTTCCTCCAAAAGCCCCTCCAAAACCCATCCCATCACTAAAGTGCGCTACATCAGATTTTTTCTCGCTCCCACTCTCGATTGCCAGGACCGTCTATACAAAACTCGTTCAAGCTCAAGATATAAGGAGACAGAAAACCCGTTCCCTCTCTTCCATATAGCAAACGAAATTAGTTTAGCAACTTGGTAAACCAATTTCCCTTAAAGAATTGCCTTACTACTTAGGAATATTTGTTTACCTTAATAATAACTTTTACTGATTGTGCAAATTTATCAATTTCTAGGGTATATTTTTGAAATTTAATTTTCAAATCTTGTACATATTATCAATTGCAATTACCAATTACCAACACAGTAAAAAGTAAATCTTAATTTAAGAGCTGCCTTAAATTCAACACTGTCTGCTATAATGTTAAAGGATACGAAAAACGTGCGTAAATTCAACATTGACTGTCTTAAAAATGTTGCATCTTAATTTAAGGCAGCTTTCGTGCCTTAAAATAAGATTTTCTTTTTACTGTGAATTACAAATCTTAAATTAAGAAACAGGTTGGTCATAAATTACAGGGTTGCCACAAGTCAGGGAAACGTCAGGGAAATTAGAATTGGTCAAGAAAATCAGGGAAAAGTCAGGGATTTTTATTAAAAGTACTGAAAAAAATTAAATTTTTAGAATTTAGGAGAAAATTACGAATTTTTGTATCTTTTGCTTGCCAAACTATATGAAATGGACGCAAGAATTCTAATACAAACCCCTTCAATTTTTTCTATTTCTGACAATATTTCTTTTTAAATAACTTAATTCTTGAAGAACTATCAACAATCATAAAATTATTACTTAGAAATTATTTAATGAATAATGAATGAATAATTTTAGTTAAAAATTTCAAAAATTAATTGGATTTCAAAAGAGTCACGTTTACAATCTTCATAAATATAGATGAACTTTAAAGGTTTCAATTTGAAATTTTAGAAAATATTAATTTTTAAATTTTTAATGAATTTAAAAAAAGGAAGGTTAACAACAACTAATTACAGAAATTCAATTATTTTCAAAAGTGATAAACTTCTTCGCATAAATTCAATTATATACGTTCAAAAATTTTTAAAAATTCTTGTCAAAATTTCAATTATCTTATTGGAAATAATAAAATTCTTCTCTGAAATTCAATTATTTTCAAAAAAATTTCAATAAAATTCTTGGCAAAATTTCAATTATTATATTCAAAAATTTTCCTCATTTCAATTATTTTCAAATATTTTCATAAAATTTTCCAACAGAATTCTAATGTTTAAACAAAATTTTAATAAAAATTTCACAGTAATTCAATTACTTACCAATTTTTTAGTTTCTTCGAAACAATTCAATTATTTTTAATTTTTTTAATGAAGTTTCTCCAAAGAATTCAAATATAGTCCGAGAATTGAAAAAAAATTAATTCTGAGAAATTCAATTATTTGGAAAATATTAAACAAAATTCTTTTAAAAATTCTATTATTTAAAAAAATTGTTTATAAAATTCTTTACAAGATTTAGTTAATAAAGTTAGAAATTTTAATAAAATTTTCCTATAAAATTCAATTATTTTCAATGTAATTCTTCTTAAGAATTTAATTTATTTTCACAAGTAATACATTTTTTTTATGGCAATTCAATTATTTAAAAAAATTTGAATAAAATTCTTCGCTAGAAATCAATTGTTTTCATAAATAATAAAATTTTCCTTGAGAATTCAATTATTTTCGTAAAAAGTAAAATTCTTTGAAGCAATTCAATTATTTAAGAAATTTTAATAAAATTCTTCCCGCAAGAATTTAATTATTAAAAAAAAAATTTTTTTTTAATTCTTTGTCAGATTTCAATTATTTTCAATTTAATAAAATTTAATTATTTTCAAAAAATTTTTAAAAATTCAGAAAAATTCAATTATTTTTAATTTTTCAATGAAATTTAATTATTTTCAAAAAGTTTTTAAAAATTCTGAAAAATTCAATTATTTAAAAAAATTTGAATAAAATTCTTCACAAGAAATTAATTATTTTCATAAATAATAATATTTTTCTCCGGAATTCAATTATTTTCAGAAATAAAATTCTTCACAGGAATTCAATTTGTTGAAAAAATTTTTTAATAAAATTCGTTGCATAAATTCAATTATTTTTTATAAAAAAACAAAACTTATCGCAGAATTTCAATTATTTTCTTTATATAGGTATTTAAATAAAATGATAGAAAATTGTATTTATTCTTTAATTTTTTTTTTTTAAATTCGTCGAAAGAATTTAATTGTTTTTAAAAATTTTGATAAAATTCTTCAGAAAAATTCAATTTTAGGAAATATTCATTTATTTAATAAATTATTTTTGTATTTAAATAATTGAAATCTAGTAGAATTTTTTAATAAAACTTGATAGAAAATGAATTTCACTTAAAATTTTTAGTTATTTGAATATTAAAAGCATTAAAGCGTGAATTTTTCGAAATAATTGAATTTTGAAAAGGATTTAAATTAAAATCTTCGAAAATTTGAATTTATAGTTACAATATTCTCATAAGTTATTAAATTTGAGAATCTTTATTCCTACAGAAAAATAATAATGATTAAATATTTATTAAAAAAAAGAAATTATTGATGTTCTTCAGGGTGAGGGAAAAAGTGAAAATTTCCTCTGGAAATCAGGAAAAAACAAAATTAAAGTTTTGTGGCATATAATCTAAAACTACAATTTTTATAATTTAGAACTAAAAAATTTCTTTAAATTTCCAATTTTCCCGCGACGAAAATTATCGTAATATTAAATAAGGGGCAATATCAAAACTAAAGACGGCACTTAAAATTTCTGAGGAAGACAGGTAAAAGCGCGGGGATACTATAAAAAACGACAAAAGTGGAGGGGGAGGGATTAAAAAAGTTTAAAAGGATAAAAAGTGTGGAGAGAGGGAAGAAGGGAGGGGGGGGAATGAAAAAAAAACCGAAACGCGAAGGGAAGCGGTGCAAAGGAGCATGGTGTCAACCCACTTGCCGAACAACTTTGCAGACCTCTGCAAAAGAGAGAGACAGTTGAATGCGAACGAAAAGGAGAATAGCTCTCTTCATTATGATAATATTGCTCGATGCAGAAATAAAAAAAAAAAAAAACAGCTGACCAAAAGTGGTCAAAAAATAGATATATAACTAGATATATCGTGGGATGAGAAAATAAAATCTAGGAAGTAAGATATTGTAATTTCTGTGTGTTGTATGTTTTTTTTTTCTTTTTGAATAATATTTGGTCACCTCTTCCCGGTGAATATATATATGTACAGCATATATTTTATAAACCCTCACATTTCTCTTTAAATGAAAAGAACATCCGCATCGAATCTACTTTCTCCGTTTCTGGTCTATATATGTACATATAAAATAATTACATTCTTAAAAACCGTTGATAATTCACACAATTTCTTATGCTTTCTCTCCCCATTTTTTGCTTTTTATCATAATAGTGAGATATGAATTTGCGTTTAAAACGTTTAAGCTGCGAAGAAAACCGTTTTTCTTAAGATTCTCTTCTTTAAGGTTAAGTTATCTTTTTATAGTCAGGGTTGGACCATTATTTTTTTAAGTTATAATTATTTTAAAATAAAAAAAGGTGGGTCGAGGTTGGACCCTACAATCAGGGTTGGACCATTACCTACTTTTTTATTTATAAACATTTTAAAAAAACAAAATATAGTCGAGCATGGACCTTATAGTCAAGGTTGGGCCACTACCTCTTAAGATATAAGCATTTTAAAAGAAAAAAATATAGTCAAGGATGGGACACTTACCTTTTAAGATATAAGCATTTAAAAAGAAAAAAATATAGTCAAGGTTGGGCCACTTACCTTTTAAGATATAAACATTTTAAAAATACAAAATATTACTCGTTTTAGACACTTGACAAAAGTGACAAAAATTACATTCCATATTTTTTATTTTCTCAACATTTTTCTAATTCTCATCACAAATATTTACTTCCTTCTTATCTTGCTAATAAATTGAATTTCTGCAACGAATTATATTATTCATACGAAAGAATTTAAATATTTATAAAAATAATTTAATTCTTGTGAAGAATTATTTTATAAAAAATTTTAAATAATTTAATTCTTTCGACTAATTTTATGCAAATTCTAATTTCAATAATTGAATTCCTGAGAAATTTTTATTATTCATGAAAAAAAAAATTAAATTCTGACAAAGATTATTACAAAAAATTTTTTCAATAATTGAATTATGTTTGAAAATTTTACGAAAATAATTGATATTGAAAATCATTGAATTGCGAAAAGTTTTTTTTAAATAATTAAATTTTCCAAAAGAATTCTATTAAAATTTTTGACAATAATTGAATGTCTGTGTGGCATTTTACTAACTTTTTTTTAAAATAATATTAAATTCCTCCGAAGAATTTTAATATTTATAAAAATAATTTAATTCTTGCCTAGAATTTTATTAGAATTTTTTAAAAATAATTGAATTTACAAGGAAAAATGTATTACTTTAAAAAATAATTGAATTCTTGTGATGAATATTGTTATTTATGAAAATAATCGAATTTTCCAAAGAATTTTATTAAAATGCCTCAAAATAATTGAATCTTTGGGATTAATTTTGTTATTTATCTTTAATAATTGAATTCTTTCGAAGAATTATTTATGTAAATAATTGAATTCTTGAAAAGCATTTTATTTAAATCTAAAATAATAAATATAGAATTATTTTAAAAAAATTTAATTAAAAACCAATTTTATAAAAATATTAGAAAATAATTGAATTGCTGTAAAAAATTTTAATATTTTTGTAAATAATTGAATTTATCCAAAAAATTTTAAAAAATATATTTTTAAACGAGGAATTAAAATAAAATTGTTAAGAATAATGATTTTTTGATCATTTCCTGCAAAATTGTATTAAAAATAATTGAAATTCTGCGATTAATTTTATTATTTATGAAAATAATTGAATTTTGCAAAGAATTTTATTAAAATAACTCAAAATAATTGATTTCCTGTGAAAAATTAGAATATTTTTGTAAATAATGGAAGTCTTTCAAAGAATTTTAAAAAAACATTTTTCTTTAATTAATTGATTTTTTCGAGGAATTGAAATTAAATTTTCAAGAATTACATTTTTCGAGCAATTCCTGCAAAATTCCATTAAAAATAATTGAAATCCTGCTATGAATTTTGTTATTTAGGAAAATAATTGAATAGTTGCTAAGAATTGTACTGAAATCTTCAAAAATAATTGAATTCCTGAGAAGAATTTTATTATTTTTGAAAATAATTGAATTTTTTGGTTAATTAATTTAAAATAGTGTTAAAACTAATTGAAATAAAATTGTTAAGAATAATGATTTTTTTTTTTAAATTGAATTTCCATTTAAAATGTTATTATTAGTGAAAGTAATTGAATTATTGTTAAGAATTGTTTAAAAATGTTGTTAAATTATTGATTTTTAGAAATTTTTTTGAAAATACTGTTCTAAATTAATTGAATTCCTGTGAAAATTTTATTATTTATGAAAATAATTGAATTCTGGATGAATTTTATTAATTCTTTTTAAATAATTGTATTCTTTTGCGAAATTTTATGAAAATAAAATTTTTTGATTTATAGTAGGTAGTTAACAGTATAGGTTTTAGTAGATGAGTGCGAAGCCCGATGTAGTCAAGGTTGGACCCCACAGTAAGGGTAGGACCATATAAAAAACCAAAGCGCATTTATCACTAAAAAGTAGAAAAAAAAAGGAAAAAAATGATTTTCCGTCTACGTAGATAAAATTCGAGAAACTTTCTATGTGAAAATTAAAATGAAGAAATCCACAATTTGAAACATCTTGTCAAAAGAGATGTGAGAGTGGGGTGTGTGAAAATTGCGTTCCTTAAGCATACTTTCGAAGTGCACTTCAAGGGTTATACTCAGCTAGAACGCTGTAACAGCTTCATGTTCCAGAATAGTGGTGACGATGAGAGAAGTAAACGAAAATTCTTGACAAAGGATATTGCTGTGTCACGTAATTTTCATACCCGCGCTATCTAAATTGTTTCCCAAAATTTGTACTTCTTAATTACATTAAAATTCTCTCACTTGCATAGTTCATTGATTTTATTTATATACACACACAGACACTGATTAAATGTTTTCCGTTTATAAGCCATGTATTTTCTACTTTCTTTTTTGAATTTTATTTTAAAGAAATAAATGTATAAATATTGTAAATATTTAAAAAAAAATTAAAGGGGCATATATTCTAAATATTTTAAAAAATTAAAGGGGGTTATATTATAAATATTTTTAAAAAATGTAAAGGGGGATATATTGTAAATATTTTTTAAAAATTTAAAGGGGGATATATTGTAAATATTTTTAAAAATTTAAAGGGGGATATATTGTAAATATTTTTAAAAATTTAAAGGGGATATGTTGTAAATATTTTTAAAAAATTTAAAGGGGGATATATTGTAAATATTTTAAAAAATTTAAAGGGGATATGTTGTAAATATTTTAAAAAAATTTAAAGGGGATATGTTGTAAATATTTTTAAAAAATTTGAGGGGTAAATATTATAAATATTTCAAAAAAATTTAAGTAGTAAATATTGTAAATATTTTTAAAAAAATTTAAGAGGTAAATATTTAAAATATTTACATGAAGAATAAAAAAAAATTTGCCCAAAGTATTATTTAGAAAAAGGAAAAAGAAATTGTTTTATAAAAGAAACAAACAAAAAAAGTACAAACTTGAAAGTTTTTTCATTTCACTGAATTTTTTAAAGGACGTCAAGTTGTACTGAATGTAATGTTATAAAAATTGAACAAAATTTGCAAGAAAGAAAAATCAAAGTCTCCGATCATGTTCAGAAGGGTCTGTTGAGATAAAGATGTGGGAGGAGGTGAAAAAAAGAGAAAAAAAAGGAGAGAGAAAGAGAGAGAGAGATGGATAGGAAAGATTAAGGATAAGAAAGAAACAAAGAAAGAGAGAGAGGGAGAGAAATGTAATACAAGAAGTCAGCAGTTTTTGTTAAAAATGTATTCGACGAGCATTCGCGAGAAATATCACCTTAGCTCTTTCAGACCGGTATCTCACCTCAGCAAGCGCCTTCTTCTTCTTCTTCTTCTTTATTTCCCGCACCCCTTCGTGTATTCTCCCCTCTCTATGCCCTCAGCTTTTTTTCTACATACATTTCTACTTCTTTTTTTTTCTCTCATTGACTCAGGAAATCTTTCTGTCTTTCTGCAGTTCCTGTTTGCTTTTTATTTTTCTTTCATGCGCACTCGTGCATACATTTATCTCCTCTCTTGATTGTATCAAAATTATTTTCTCCTTTAAATTCATTATTGTTTTTTTTTTTTTTTTTAATGGAATACGAAAGCAAAAAGTAGATTTTATAAATTGAAATTAAACTCTGTATTCGGCTACGACTTTGACTCTCAATTCGATTTTGACTTTGATTTTTTTTCAATTATTGTCATAAATAATAAAAATTTCACAGGAATTCAATTATTTACAAATTTTTAAAAAAATTTCTTCGCAATAATTCCATTATTTTCATAAATAAGAAAATTCTTTTCAGGAATTTAATTATTTTTGAAAATTCTAGTAAAATTCATAGCAACTATTCAATTATTTTTCTAAATAAAAAAAAATTCATAGCAGGATTTCAATTATTTTTAATGGAATTTTGCAGGAATTGCTCGAAAAATGTAATTCTTGAAAATTTAATTTCAATTCCTCGAAAAAATCAATTATTTAAGAAAATGTTTTCTTAAAATTCTTCAGAAGAATTCAATTATTATTCGAATTAAATATTAAAAACGATGTTTATAAAATTCTTATTAAGAATTCAATTATTTTCAAAAATAACAGGAATTCAATTATTTTTAAATATTTTAATAAAATTGTTGGAAAGAAATCAATTTTTTTTAATTACAATTTTAATTACATTATTTTGAAATAATTCAATCATTCTTTTAGATTTTAATCCAATTCTTCCCAATAAATTCAATTATTTACATAAATAATTTCTTCGGAAGAATTCAATTATTAAAGATAAATAACAAAATTATTCCTGCAAATTCAATTATTTTGTGGTATTTTAATAAAATTCTTTGCAAAATTCAATTATTTTTATAAATTCCAATATTCATCACAAGAATTCAATTATTGTAAAAGTAATAAATTTATTCTTGTAAATTCAATTATTTAAAAAAATTCCTTTAAAGTCGTTCACAAGAATTCAATTATTTTCAAAAATAGCAAAATTTTTCACAGAAATTCAATTCTTTTTTAATATTTTAATAAAATTTTCCGCCATAATTCAATTATTTTCATAAATAATAAAATTGTTCTCAGGAATTCAATTATTTTTGAAAATTTAAAGTAAAATTCTTAGCAACTATTCAATTATTTTCTTAAATAACAAAATTCATATCAGGATTTCAATTATTTTTAATGGAATTTTACAGGAATTGCTCGAAAAGTGTAATTATTCTTAAAAATTTAATTTCAATTCCTCGAAAAAATCAATTATTTAAAAAAAAAAATGTTTTTTTTAAATTCCTTGGAAGAGTTTAATTATTTACAAAAATATTTAAATTTTTCACAGGAATTCAATTATTTTCAAATATTTTTATAAATTTCTTCGCAATAATTCCATTATTTTCATAAATGATAAAATTTTTTGTTAAGGAATTCAATTATTTTCATAAAAAAATAATTAAAAATTCAAGAAAATAATAATTGAATTGAAATGATAAAAAAAGAATTTTTAAGAAATTACAGTAACAATTTTCTTTATTTTTTAAAAATTCAAAAATTTTCAATTTCATTATCAATTAAAATTTGCAATTGACAAATAGAATTTATAAACACTTGTTTCCTATATTTTTAAAAAAAACTTTTAATTTTATTAAAGCAACTAGTAACAATTTGCGTGGCTAACTTCTTATGTCCATTTTTAAATAAAATTAGCAATTTTAAAAATAATTGAATTTAAAAATTTTTAAATTTAATTTTTTATTGAAAACACTAAAAAAAATTCAATTATATTAAAAATTAAAAAAAAATTCTCGTCAAAAATTCCAATTATTTTTATAAATAACAAAATTCTTCCCCAAAGTTCAATATTATTTAAAAAAAACTTTCTCATTTTAATGATTTTCGATATCTACTATTTTAATAAAATTTCCCAAAACGAATTCAATTATTTAAAAAATTTCTAATAAAATTGTAAGCAAACATTTAATTATTTTTATAAATAACAAAAGTTTCAGAGGAATTCAATTATTTGACAATTTTTTTTTAAATTCTTCGCAATAATTCCATTATTTTCATAAATAATAAATTTTTATTTTAGGAATTTAATTATATTCTATGAATAGAATTTTTCATCAAATCAAACACGAAAGTCAACGATTGTAAAGTTACTAATTAACTAACTTAGTTACTAATTAACTAACTTAGTTACTAATTAACTAACTTAGTTACTAATTATCTAACTTAGTTACTAATTAACTATCTTAGTTACTAAGTAACTTACTTAGTTACTAATTAATTATCTTAGTTACTAATTAATTTACTTAGTTACTAAATAACTTACTAAGTTACTAACTAACTTACTAACTAACTTAGTTACTAATTAACTTACTTAGTTACTAAATAACTTACTAACTAACTTACTTACTAACTAACTTACTAATTAACTTAGTTACTAATTAACTTACTTACTAAATAACTTAATAACTAAACTTACTTATTAACTAACTTACTTACTAACTAAGTTACTAATTAACTAACTTAGTTACTAATTTACTTACTTAGTTACTAACTAACTTACTAATTAACTTAGTTACTAATTAACTTAGGGGCCGTTCAAAAAATACGTAACGCTATTTTTCAGAAATTTGGACCCCCCCTCCCCCCATGTAACGCAATGTTGTATACATTAGCGCCATTTTTTCTGCTGACCGTAACAAATAGCTTGACCCCCCTCCCCCCTAAAGCGTTACGTAATTTTGAACAGCCCCTTACTTACTAATTAACTTACTTACTAAATAACTTACTAACTAAGTAACTAACTTACTTATTAACTAATTTACTAACTTACTCATTTACTAACTAAGTTACTAATTAACTAACTTAGTTACTAATTAACTTACTAACTAAGTAACTAACTTACTTATTAACTAACTTACTAACTAACTTAGTTAAAAACTTACTAATTAACCAATTAACTAACTTAGTTAGTAAGTAAGTTAGTTGCTAAGTTAGTTAGTAAGTTAATAAGTAAGTTTAGTTATTAAGTTATTTAGTAAGTAAGTTAATTAGTAACTAAGTTAGTTAGTAAGTTAGTTAGTAAGTTATTTAGTAACTAACTTAGTTACTAATTAACTTACTTAGTCACTAATTAACTTACTTAGTTACTAATTAACTATCTTAGTTACTAATTAACTTACTTAGTTACTAAATAACTTACTAACTAACTTACACTACCGTCGGTAGTGTACTTATTAACTAACTTACTAACTAACTTAGTTAAAAACTTACTAATTAACTAACTAAGTTAGTAAGTAATCCGTTGACTTGGTTTTGATTTGAAGTAAAATTTCATTTCTTTAAATAAAGTAGGTACTTAAATACAAGATTTGAATATTGAAGATTTATTAAAGATTTGACCATTATGTTTCAACTTCCGTGCAAAAAAACCGGTTTATTAGTAAAAGTTTTTCTTTAAATGTCTATCCGGATAAAATAGTTGAACAAAAAAAAAAATTACCAACTTGGTAGACGCGATTTTTGTCTTCTCTCTATATATGCTCGACAAGGGATATATTTGATTTGTAACAACCTGCTTTGATGCTTTTTGATTCATGATGTAGCGGGGAATGAAGAGGGAAATTTCTATTCATATCAAGATGTATCCCCCCCTCTCTCTTTCTCTCTCTCTCTCTCTCTCTCTCTCTTTTTTCTCGTTTTCTCGCCGAAACAGGATTGAGGAATAAATATCAAGAGTGGACTTCTTTTTCGAGAGACATACGTGTTTTTATAGGGTTGTAGGTAGTTATATACAGAAGGTAAACGTACTAACACATTTGAGGGCAAAATGCGGCACCCCCGGGGGCAACAAGGCCAAGGGCCAGGAAACAAACGCAACAAGGGCCAGAGGGTCACGCGTGTCCAAGAGTTCCTGGACCAGTGAGCTTTACATTTATTTCCTGCTGGGGTCAGTCCTTCAGAGACTTCCCTATTTTTTAAGGTCCATGCTTCTCGATATTTTTCACATATATTCAGTATAATACATATAAACACCTTTCTTCAAAAATCGAAATTTTTGCATTTATATCAAATTCTCCTTTTTGTACGCAACTACTTTTTTTTAGCTGAATTTGAATCAAAAAATAGAAATTATAATTGAAAATCTTATTTTTTGGTTTTAGTAACGTTTTCCCTTTTTTTTAACTCGAAGGGAGGATTTTTTTTTTTTTTTTTTTTTTGCCAGCACTGATACGATTTTGAGAAAAGAAGAATTGAAATGGAGATGGAATACGCGGGAGTATCTTTGATTCTAAGAAGAAGAGCGTAAAACATTTCGTAGGGAATCCGGCTTAGTCATCCGCCCTTACTTTAATGTACCTTACCCCCTAGTGCTCAATTCTGGGGACACCCTGTTACTTTAACGTGAGTCACTGACGATAATTGCGATCGATCGTCGACAAAGACTACGGTATATATAGGAGTCACAGGAAGAGGAAGTACCCTACATGACGTAATCTTGTTAGAAATCCTCCACTATATATATATATAGACATAAACGTAAAATTCATATATTCCACTGACTTCCAACCACCCTATACTTTTTTGCAATCATTATTTCCTAAAGTGCAATAAAAAATTCAATTTTCGTTTTCTTATACATATATTTGAAGAAAAAAATGGGCAAATATTGGAATATTATTTTTTCTCTTCTACATTTTATGGGTGTATATAAAAAAATATGGTCAAGGTTGGACCCTACAGTCAGGGTTGGACTATTACTTTAATTTAAGTTATAAACATTATAAAAATACAAAATGTTGTCAAGGTTGGACCCTACAGTCAGGGTTGATCTATTACTTTAATTTAAGTTATAAACATTGTAAAATTATAAAATGTTGTCAAGGTTGGACCCCACAGTCAGGGTTGGACTATTACTTTTTAAGTTATAGATATTTTAAAAATACAAAATGTTGTCAAGGGGGCCGTTCATAAACTACGTCACACTATTTTGCCTAATTTTTTCACCCCCCCCCCCCATCAAAGGCGTGACGTAGTTTATGGACGGCCCCAAGGTAGGAACTTTTAGTCGGGGTTGGACTATAACTACTACCATTTAAGATATGAACATTTTAAAAAAAACATAATGTAGTCAAGGTTGGACCCTTACTTTGTAACTTATAAATATTTTATAAAAACGAATTATAGCAGATTTCGCACTCGATAATTAATTTTCAAAAAGTGGCAAAAAGTAGCTTTCAAACTAAAAAAAAAGTAGTAAAAAAGTAGATATCGAAAAATTAAACTTGACGACAAAAAAATACTCGTTTTAGACACTTGACAAAACTGACGAAACTTCCCTTTCATATTTTTTATTTTTTCGACTTTTTTCCTAATTTTCATCAAAAATATTTACTTCTTTCTTATCCTGCTAATAAATTCAATTCCTGCAACGAATTTTATTATTCGTGCGAAAAAATTGAAATATTTATAAAAATAATTTAATTCTCGCCAAGAATTTTAGAAAATTTTGTAAATAATTAATTTCTTTCGACTAATTTTATGCAAATTCTAATTAAAATAATTGAATTCCTGTGAAATTTTTATTATTCATGCGAAAAAAATTGATTGCTGACGAAGATTTTACAAAAAATTCTTTAAATAATTAAATATTTTATTTGGAAATTTTATAAAAATAGTTGATATTGGAAATCATTGAATTGCGAAAAGTGTTTAAAAATAATTAAATTTTAGAAAAAATTATATTAAAATTTTTGACAATAATTGAATGCCTGTGTGGCATTTCATTAAATTTTTTTGAAAATAATTGAATTCCTAAAAAACATGTTATTATTTGTGAAAATAATTGAATTCTTGCGAACGATTTTATTAGAATTTTTTTAAATAATTGAATTTACAAGAAAAAATTTATTATTTTTAAAAATAATTGAATTCTTGTGATGATTATTATTATTTCTAAAAATAATTGAATTTTGCAAGGAATTTTATTAAAATGCTTCAAAATAATTGAATTTTCGAGAATAATTTTTTTATTAATTTTAAATAATTGAATTCTTTGAAAGAATTATTTATGTAAATAATTGAATTCTTGGGAAGAATTTTATTAAAATCTAAATGAATAATTGAATTATTGCAAAAAAATGTAATTACATTTTTCGAGCAATTCCTGTAAAATTAAATTTAAAATAATTGAAATCCTGCTATGAATTTTGTTATTTAGGAAAATAATTGAATAGTTGCTAAGAATTGTACTGAAATTGTTTTAAAATAATTAAACTTCTGAGAAGAATTTCATTATTTATGAGAATAATTGAATTGTGGTGAAAAATTTTATTAAAATATTAAAAAGGAATTTAATTTCTGTGAAAAATTTTGTTATTTTCGAAAATAATTGAATTATTCATAAGAATTATTTATGTAAATATTCGAATTCTTGGGGAGAATTTGATTAAAATCTAAAGGAATAATTGAATTCCTGTGAAAAATTAGAATATTTTTGTAAATAATTGAATTCTTTCAAAGAATTAAAAAAAACATTTTCTTAAATAATTGATTTTTTCGAGGAATTAAAATTAAATTTTTAAGAATAATTACATTTTTCGAGAAATTCCTGTAAAATTGTATTGAAAATAATTGAAATCCTGCTATGAATTCTGTTATTTTGAAAAATAATTGAATAGTTGCTAAGAATATTATTAAAATCTTCAAAAATAATTGAATTCCTGAAGAGAATTTTATTATTTATGAAAATAATTGAATTATGCAGAGAAAAATGTTATTAAAATGTTTAAAAAAAATGGAATTTCTGTGAAAAATTTTATTATTTTTGAAAATAATTTAATTCTTCCTAAGAATTTTATAAACATTGTTTTAAATAATTATTTTTTTCGAAATATAATAAATATTACGAAAATTTTATTTTAAATAATTGAATTCCTGTGGAGAACGTTATTTGTAAGAATACCTGAATTTTTCGATTAATTAATTTAAAATAGTGTTATAAAAATAATTGAATTTCTTCAAAGAGTTTTATAATTTATGAAAATAATTGAATTCTTGCTTAGAATTTTATTAAAATTTTTTTTTTTTAAATTGAATTTCCAGTAAAATTAGTGAAAGAAAAAGAAGAAGCGCTATAAACATTTTTAAAATATGTAGTCATGGTTGGACCCTATAGTCAGGGTTGGACCATTACTATTTTTAAGTTACAAACATTAAAAAAATAATCTAAACATACTTTAGAGGTTGGACATTATAGTCTGATTCAAGTTTATAAATTTAGTTTGTATTGAAAAATCGAAAAAATCAAATAAATCAAAGATCAAAGAAATCAAGTCTTGTAGTTTCAGTTTTACAAAAGGTTTCACAAAAGAATTCAAAAATTAAAAATTCAACCTCGAAATACTATGTAAATTTGTCAGGAGCTATTTGGTTCAACGCAATTTTTAGAAGGAAAAATCTAATTTTAATAGATGTGAGTTTTGAAGAATAGAATCGAAAGAAATTTTGTAGTGTATAGAAAAAAACAGAGAAGCTGTTTTTTTAAAACTAAGTAGTTGAATGATGAAAAATTCTCGTTTCGAGTCATTCATCTGTGAATAGACTTGTCTATCTGTTATGGTTGAGCAGTGAGCTCCAATTTCAGATTTATATATGTATATAGTGAACGCGCATAAGTGCACTTGCATAGGTCATAGGCACACTGACATTAATTCCCGTATGAGTGCTAATCTATTCACTGACGGAGCCTCATTCAATTTAGAAAAGATCGTTTCGTGAATTCTGCTGCTGATTTTTTATCTCTCCATTATCATATTAATTTTTTTTTGGGAAGTTTCTACAGAATACGTTTGGTTTTTATCACTACTACTACTACTACTACTACTTCTACTACTACAGTAGTTTATTTTGTATAATAGCTTCATTTAGTATCTACTACTACTACTACTAGTATCATAGTTTATTTGATATCATAGTTTCATTTAGTATCTACTACTATCACTGCTACTACTAATAGTAGTTTATTTAGTATCTACTGCTATCACTGCTACTACTACTAGTAGTTTATTTAGTATCTACTACTATCAATGCTACTACTACTAGTAGTTTATTTAGTATCTACTACTACTAGTATCATAGTTTATTTGATATCATAGTTTCATTTAGTATGTACTGCTATCACTGCTACTACTACTAGTAGTTTATTTAGTATCTACTGCTATCACTGCTACTACTACTAGTAGTTTATTTAGTATCTACTACTATCAATGCTACTACTACTAGTAGTTTATTTAGTATCTACTACCATCACTGCTACTACTACTAGTAGTTTATTTAGTATCTACTACTACTAGTATCATAGTTTTTTTGATATCATAGTAGTAGTAGCAGTAGTATCATAGTTATCGTCAGTTCAGAAAAAAAGGATCTAAAGAATACAAAAAAAACGATGACATCATCGAATGTTGTTCTTTGGTGTGTACGGATTGTATTCGCATAATCGCGAGGTTGCAAGTCGATTACGCACGAGTTAAGAAGGATGTGCGAGTTAACTTGACTAGTTACATTAGCAGAGATGAACTCATTCTGTCCATGTCCCCTCCCCCCTTCCACAAACATGCTACTACACTCCTTATTTTTCCTTCTCTTTTCTTCACCTCTTCTCTACTTCTCTCCTCTATACTCTATCTCTCTTGGTTTTATTTCTAGAATAACATTTCTACATTTTTCTCCTATTAATTTCTATCCCTCCCTTTCTTCACTGCTGACACCCCAACATGGTTCCTTTTTTAACCATTTTTTCCCCCCCAACTATATAACTCGACTGTCCTGGAGACCATTTCTCGTTTTCTTCACCACCCACTCCACACACTCCATATCTGCAACGAAGGATTTAACGAACCTTAAAAATCACGTTTCACCATGTTTACCGAGTCCGGCAAGAAGAAAGAGAGGTTCCCTCTTGGAGTGCAAAAAAAAAAATTCATAGTTAGATTTAGTGTCCCTTTTCTTTTTTTTAATGATAAGAGACGAGAGGGGAACTTTTTCTATTGTTATGTAAATTATGTTTTTTGAATATAATCCGAATGCTTTTAGACTAGTCTAGATGTGATTATTTTTAAGCTTGTTTCTAATTTTCTATTTACCCCAGAAGTGATTTCCAATCTATAAATTACCCAAAAAAAAAAGAAAATACAGAGTTGCCACAGGTCAGGGAATTCAGGGAAAAATCAGGGAAATTAGAGTCGGTCAGGGAAATCAGGGAAAGGGATTTCTTCAAACAATTCAATTATTTTTAATTTTCTAATGAAATTTCACGAAAAAATTCAAATATATTCAGAGAATTCAAAAAAATAGTTCCAACTATTTTTTTTAAATAAAATTACTTAAAAATTTAAATTATAATTTGAATACTAAAAACATTATAGCGTGAATTTTTATAAATAATTAAATTCTGAAAAGGGTTAAAAATTAAAATGTTTGAAAATTTGAATTTATAGTTACAATATTTTTATGATATGAAATAATGATTTTATAACTCTGTCATCTTAAATCGTCTATATTAATAAAATCAGACTTCTGACATTTTTCCAAAAAATTCGAAAAATCAAAAAAATGCAAATTTTTTATTTTTTGTCAAATGAATGCAAAACTATCCTTAGCTAACTTTTTCAGATAAATACAACCCATTTCTACAATAAAATTTTTAAAAAAGACGTATTTTGAAATTTTTTTTCGTTTTTTTAGATCAACTTTTTTCTAAAAAAATAGTGATTTTTAATCTTTAAGCAAGCTTTTCAGGAAAAGTTATTAAAGTTTATTATTAACAGATCAGTATGTAAAGTAAGAAATTTGCTACATTAGACAAAAATAATGAAGCTAAATGCCATAAAAAAGAAGGAAAAATGTTGAATTTTAAGAAATTCGGTTTTTTGAATTTTTGATAATTTTTAATAAATTTAAATTTTTTACCAAAGGATGGAGATTATAAAATAAGTAAAGTATTTTTGAAGAGCACAAAAATAATGAAGCTAAGTGCCTTAAAAAAGAAGGAAAAATGTTGAATTTTAAGAAATTCGGTTTTTTGAATTTTTGCTAATTTTCCATAATTTTAGATTTTTTACCAAAGGGTGGAAACTATTATATAAGTAAAGTGTTTTTGAAGAGCACAAAAATAATGAAGCTAAATGCCATAAAAAAGAAGGAAAAATGTTGAATTTTAAGAAATTCGGTTTTTTGAATTTTTGATATTTTTTTATTTTTTGCTAAAGAGTGGAGACTACTCAAATAGTAATATTATACGACCGAAATAGCTAATGGTAACTAATTATTAATTTTCCGGCCAAATGAAATTCCCGGCTATTGTCTGATTTTCCAGATTGGTAGAAACATTGTTAAATGTATTGGTAGAAACTAAAACCCGTCTTACGACAGCTAGTTTTATAATAATATTTTCAGAAGTTATTGAATTTCAGAAAGTTTTTATTTGAGAATATTAATTCCTATTGAAAAATAATAATTAAATATTTATTTAAAAAAAAAAATTAATGATATTTTCGAATAATTTTACAATTCAAGAAATTCATAAATAAATGTAATAGAACATTTTTTTGAGTATCCAATAATGTTTAGAGTAAATCAGAATATTTTTTTTTGGGTCAGGGAAAAGTTAGAATTTTGTCTAAAAAACAGGGAAAAACGAAATTAAATTTTTGTGGTAACCCTGAAATATTTTGCACATTTTGTTTTTCTGCCTAAGCAGAAATTTTTTTTTAAATGAAATATATATTAAATAAATAATTCATAGCGAAAAGTTAATATGATAATTACTTAAGTCACTTATGAGATATGAATATTTTGTTTTTTTTAACCCTCTTGGCTAGCTCGTAAAATTTACATTTTCCACTTTCTGGGTAGTTCGATGCAACATATACTGTCCCGCTGGGACTTCTTTCACTATACCCGTGTGCCAATTCCTCCCTTGCTTTTTCACCATGTTCTATATCTATAAACATACCTTCATCGGCCGTGAAATTCTGGCCTCGAAAATAAAAAATAAAAATAAAAAAAAAAATGAAAGAAACATGCACTTTATGAAGATTCATTCTGCACTTTTCTACATACATACACATATCAACACCAGATGCGCATTTGCAAAAATGGAAAATTGAATGCAGTATATAGAAAACTATACAAATGCAATTTCAAAGCAGTTACAAAACAGTTAAAGCAGCTTTGAACTGGTTTCATTGCCCCATCATTGCCTTCCATTTACCTGTACTGTATATACTAAAAATAACCGCACAGGTAAGAGGAATCATCAAACAAAAATTAGTTTCTATCAGAAATTTATCGAATTAGAAAATTATGATTATTTTAAAAAGTTAAAATTAAATTAATTTAATAAAAAGCATTATTTTTTAGCTTTTGTAGGAAATCATTTTTTAAAAAAAAGAGATTCGTATCATAAATTTTTTTGATGTTTTGAATTAACAATTAATATCAGTCATTGCATTATGTTTCGATTGTATAACTATCAGTTAAGAACGAAGTAAAAATAGATTTAATTTATAACATTTTATAGAACTTTAAATCCGGAACATTTAAAAATTTAATGGAGAGATTGAAATGATTATAGTAGAAAGCAGACATTTGCTGTATATGTTATAAAAAGTGCGAATGTCTTTCATCGAATTTTGTTTTTTTTTTTTGCCAGCGAATAAAATTTTTCAAGTCTATTATAACGGTTAGCTGTTGTTCTATCTGACAGAGGAGGTCAGATCCTAATCTTGTGAGTCACGAACGCGGTCGAATGATCACGAAAGTACGAATTATTCGTCTCTATACCGGGTCGAAATCATTGGCCCGTGTGAATGAAAAAAGAGAGAGAGAGAGAGAGAGAGAGAGAGAGAGAGAGAGAGAGAGAGAGAGAGAGAGAGAGAGAGAGAGAACAAAACGTTGATCTCCTCGGGTCGATGGACTTCGGATAAATATCGTCAAATTTAAATCATATAATACATTATGTATAATATGGAAGTGAAACACAACAAGAATTTTTCCTCCGCCTTTTAAGAAATCTGAAATTCGATCTCTTTCAAATTCAATCGATATAAAATTCGACTTTAAAAAAATTTGAGAGAGAGAGAGAGAGTTTTTGACTTAAAAGCTACCTTACGGCTTTTTTAGGATTAATTCCGAATCTGAAGTCAGATTTTCAAAATTCAAAATGGCGGATCCAATATGGCGGACAAATTTGTTAAAAATATGGAATTAACTTGTTTTAAGTGAATTTGACAAAATTTTGAAAATAACGAAGATGAAAACAGGAACACACAAGCGGATTTCAACCGTAAAACACGATTCCTATAATATGTACAATTTATATTGTATACATTTATGCATTCATGTGACAATGATGATTTCAACTTGCGGGAATAATTTCGGCACACGTGTTACGTGATAATTGCCTAAATATTTGTACTCGCGAAAGACACCCGTGCACTGATTCGTGTTAATTAAAGAGGGCAATTGAATTAATCGCGTTATGTCTTCGTTAGACGCTCATCCAGCAAGGAGATCGAGCAGCTCCACCCTCGGTATATATAAGTTGGCGTAACATCTTCTCAAAAGCAAGGAGCAAGAGAGAGAGAGAGAGAGAATATAACACAGCTCACACGTATTTGTAACAAGATTGAATGATGAACAAGAGACTCAGCAGTTCACAGCAGTTGAAAACAAGCGGGGAAAACTGGTAACAATGTTATAGTTTTTCTGATATTTTTCTTCACAAGAAGGTAACGCTCTCTAAAAATCCTATTTGCCACAACAATAAGTGAAAGAAAAAAAAGGGAAAAATTGAAAATTAATTCCTTCAGCGTTTACTGCGTGTATGTGAAGGAAACAATATTACTGTCAAAAGAAAAATGGAAAGAATGTTACTTTTATATTTGTAACTATAGCTCATCTCATTTTATTCTGACGAGAAAATTGAATAAAAAAGGGCGTGTAGCGTTGGGAAACGTAGTCAAGATTGGACCACCCTTTAAACTTTGTTTATTTAAAAAATAAATTTTGATGGACCATTACTATTACAGGGTTGCAACAAAAATTTAATTTTCTTTTTCCCTGACTTTTTCCCTGACTGATTTTGACTATTTCCCTGACCCAAAAGAATATTCTGATTTCCACTATAAAAATTATTGGATATACTCAAAAAAAATGTTCTATTACATTTATTAATGAATTTCTTTAATTGTAAAATTTGTTCAAAAACATCCATAACTTCATTTTTAAATAAATATTTAATCATCATTATTTTTTCTATAAAGGAATTAAGATTCTCAAATACAAACCTTCTGAAATTGAATAATTTATGAGAATATTATTATAAAGCACGAAGAAACGGACCATTTTAATTTTTAACCCTTTTGAAAATTCAATTATTTCTAAAAATCCACCCTAAAATGCTTTTAATATTCAAATTATAATTTAAAATTTTAAGTAAAATTCACTATTTAATCAATTTTTTTAAGAGAATTTTTCGAGCATTCAATTATCTAAATGAAAAAAAAATAATTTAATAAATAATTTAATATCTCTTGAAATTGAATTTTTATGAAGAATTTTCTCAACATTATTAAAAATAATTGAATTCTTTCGGTAAATTTAAAAAAAAAATTTAACAATAAATGCAATTTTCTATCATTTTATTTTAAATTGTACAACAAATAATTGAAATTCTTCCATAAGATTTTGTTCCTTATGAAAATAATTGAATTCTTGCAACGAATTTTATTAAAAATTTTTTTAAAGAATTGAATTCCTGTGAAGAATTTTATTTGTGAAATTAATTGAATTCCAGAGAAAAATATTATTATTTATGAAAATAATTAATTTCTTGTGAAGAATTTTTATCAAAATTTTTTAAAATAATAATTCACTTAGGTACTCATAATTTTTTAACATTTTTTCAAAAAAAAAAAAAATTCAATTCTATCCAGAAATTTTATTAAAAAATTGAAATTGAATTTTATTAACAAATTTTTTAAAGAATTGAATTCCTGTGAAAAATTTTATGCAAATTTTTTTTAATAATAATTGAATTTCTCAGAATTCTTTAAAGCTCTTTAAAGCCTTTTAAAAAAAAATTAAATTCGATCGAAAAATTTCATTAAAGAATTAAAAATAATTGAAATCTGACGAAGAATTTTATTAATTTTTTTTATTAAATAATTGAATTCCTTTGAAAATGTTTATTTTTGAAAAGAATTGAATTCTTGGGAAGAATTTTATTAAAATTTCAAAAATAATTTAATTGCTTCGAAGAATTTTATTTTTTACGAAAATAATAATTGAATTGTTTCGAAGATTTTTACAAAGAATTTTAACGATAACTGTATTTCAAGAAAGAATGTTATATTTTACCGAAATATTTGTATTCTATGATCAATTTTATCAGAATTTTTTAAATTTATAAAGCATTTTATTTAAATTTTTCGAAATAATTAAATTTTTTAGAACTATTTTTTTTTTCAATTCTCTGAATATATTTGAATTTTTTCGAGAAATTTCATTAAAAAATATTCAATTATTTAATAAATTATTTATTTTTGTATTTAAATAATTGAATTCTCGAGAAAAATTTCTTATTAAAAATTGATTAAATTATGAAATTTATTTAAAATTTTAAATTATAATTTGAATAATAATTAAATATTTATTTGAAAAAGAAGTTATTGATGTTTTCGAAGAATTTTACAATTAAAGAAATTCATAAATAAATGTAATAGAACTTTTTTTTTTGATTATCCAATAATTTTTAGAGTAAATCAGAATATTCTTTTGGATCAGGGAAAAAGTCTGAAAATCAGTCAGAAAAAAGTCTGAAAATCAGGGAAAAGTCAGAGAAAAAGAAAATTAAATTTTTATCGCAATCCTGTTAAAGTTATAAACAAAATTCAATGTGGTCCAACCTTGACTATGTTCTCAAAAACTATCCCAAAATTTATAGGTTAATTTTAACAGAATTCATAGTAATTTTTTAATGAATTGATTTTGAAAAAAAATATTTGGTACCTGTTTACAGGCGCGTACACCTGTAAACAGGTACCAAATATTTTTTTCCAAAAACCTACAACTGCAAGTGAGAAAAAACATGAGACAGACATTGCTGGACATTGACCCGAACAAAAAAAAAAAAAAAAAAAAAAAAAAAATTGCAAAAGTTTAAAACCAGAGAAGAGATCGTGTTTAATTTTCGACAGTGTTAAGTTACTTTCAAGATGAGAATCCTCGTTGAGAAAAATCAATTCTGTCGCTCTTGTGAAGCGTCTGGCGAACGCTTTCACAATTGACCCCATTCTATCGATTTCAAACTGCTCGAGAGGACTGACGCTGATGTCGGAGGGGAACCTTCTTTTCTGCACTCTTTCGAACTAAGTCTCCTGGACCAAAAAAAGAAAAAAAAACACTCAGAGGTGGGGGAAATAGTGGTTCGACCAAGAGAAAAGGGGGATTCACGCAAGACAGAGATAGAGATTAAAAAAAAAGAGAGAGAGAGAGATGAGAGGGGGGAGAAGAAGAGCCTCTGCAGAAATCTCTGCAGAAAAATGACCGGTTCCTCGCGGACTCGAGACTCAATGACGACAACGACTACAAACATGTGGAAACTGCCTTTAGGCTGATTTAAGCCATACAAACAAATAATACCTATGTCCATACATACAAATATGTGAATATATGTGTGTGTGTGTGAAAAGGGAAGTAAAAAGGGTGTTGAGCGTGAGACCTTTTACTCAAGCAATAATAATTACCCCCAGTGGTCAGTGCTACCAAGAAACAAGCTTTACCCTCGCGAAATTTCTACTTCCTTTAAATCATTCCTTTTCTTCTTTTACTTCTATTTTACTCTTTCTCTCTCTTTCTCTTTCTCTCTCTTATTTTCTTTCTTCCTCGCTCTATCTCTCTTTCGCTGTTTCTCTTATTCTTCGTTGTGATATAATTACTACATCACCGGCCACTTAATGTGCAGTAGATCATTTCAAATTACATGCTTTTTGCATTTGGAAATCGAAAATTAGAGGAAGATAAATGGACGTTTCAAGTGTTGTGTGATTATCCAATTTAAAGTGAACTAAAACTGGTTCAATTGACACAGGTAATTTAGCATTTTTGCAAAATTAAAAAAAAGAAGTAATTTTAATATTAATTTTTAAAAAAAATTCTATTGTCCATATAGCGCCAAATTGATTTTTTAAGCAATTATTTCTGTACTGAATTAAGAAAATATAACTCATCATTTAGAGCTAGAAGCATAATGTTAACTACTAAAATAAGTAACATGGTTGAGATGTAGGGTCGATGTAATTTTATTAAAACAATAATTAGTTTGAAATAATGTCACATTTTTCAATTACTTCTTGAGTGTTAAATTTTAAATAGCAAAAATAATTTTTTGTATAAATTATGTTAAGATCAGAAGTAACATAAGCGACTTCGAAATTTCGATCCTAAAATTAATTTCTCAATATTATGATCCTTCTGTCTTTCTCTCCTTCTCCCTCTCTCTTAGGAAGAATCTCTCCTCTCTGAGAGCCTTCATATCCCAAGAAAAATATCTTTCTCTTTGCTCTTCATCTTCCTTGCACTGAGTACAGATCGTACCTGAGAAATGGATGGCAGAGATAAAGGATCCTTTTCTCCTCCTCAGCTTTGCCTTTATCCCTCTTTGAACATTCATTCGAAAGAGTAATGCCGCGGAGTGAAAGAAAGCGGAAGAATGTAAAGATGTTTTTTGGAGAGAGAGAGGTCGAACGAGCGAATGTTGCTCTAAAAGTTAAAGAAGCAAAAAAAAGAATAAAAATAAATAAACCCAAAGAGAAGAGAGACAGAGGCGCCCATAGTGATAGTTACATTTATTGTCCACGATTATCACACATATACATTTCGTTATCATATTTCCTTGAATCATAATTCATAAAGAAATATAATTTAATTTCCAAAGTCCATATCTACTTTATCTCTGTACTTTGTCTTTAAAATCCAACCACTCGAATACTTTATGCCTCGCTTTATGCAAATGATAACGTTTAGGAAAAAATACATCTTATAACAAATTCTTAATATTCTGAATTTATATATTTATATTTAATCAATTGAATCATACCTGGTTATTTTTCCCTTACAGATCTATATGTAAAACAATTTACTCCATTTCGATGTTATCTTTTAGAGTTTTACTTCCTTATGTTCAAGAAGTGGGTTCTTAATATCTGAATGATTTATGATTCATAATCAATTGAGAGAAGCGGGAAAATCAACTTTGATCTTTAATCGTGATTCACTAAAAACTACTTTGTTAGTAAATTCTAAAGGGAACCTGACTATAGGGTCCAACCTTGACTACATTTTTTTTTGAAAATGTTCGTAACTTTAAAAGTAGGGGTCCAACCTTGACTATAGGGTCCTACCTTGACGATGATTTGTTTTCTTTTTGAAATGTTTGTAACATAAAAACTATACC
Organism: Leptopilina heterotoma; assembly: GCF_015476425.1. NCBI lineage: Eukaryota > Metazoa > Arthropoda > Insecta > Hymenoptera > Figitidae > Leptopilina > Leptopilina heterotoma. The sequence goes on along the minus strand of NW_025110873.1, from coordinate 412,752 downwards.
AACCCTAACTATAAGGTCCACACTTGACCACATTTTTCCCTGACCTGTGGCAACCCTGAAAAAAAAAATTTTTAACTATTCTGTTATTTAAAGGTAATTAATTAACTTTAAAAAATATAATAGTTCCAAAGATTATAGAAAAGAAGTTGAGAAAATAAAACAAAAATATTCGAAAAAATAGAGGTGGACCTATCGAAGGAAGGACATGAACAAATTTTACAGAAACAAAAAAAAAGAAGAAGAAAGAAAGAAAATGTAAATATTTCCAATTTTAGAAAGATTGAAATTCCGAAAGAAGTATTGCTTCCAGTGGGAAATGTTTTCGATGGAAATAATTTGAATTCAGTGTGCGCTGCATATTTCTAAGTCTTATCGACAGAGTGTGTGATTGAGAGAGACAGAAAAACAGGAAGAAATGGAGAGAGAGAGGAGGGGAGGGGGCGTTAGATATTGTAAAAAAGAGGCCTCCTGACGACAATATCGGACACCAGTGTCGTGTAAAACGAGCGGAACCGATAGCAGCGACGAAGGGTTGTGGTGTCTGTGCAAGCATGTGTTTCTCGGTCTATCTACGACGTTTTACGCTCACTAATACAAACGCACCTTTATTATATATATAGATCGTCCATTCACTATCAAAATCTCCTCTCTCCTTCCATTCACTTGACCATTTTCAATTTTTCTTCTTTATTATATTTATTCACTATCAAGCATTTTTTTTTTATAGTCAACTTTCCTTACTTGGTGTAATGATTCATGATTCAATAATATTGAAACTAACAAAGCAAATGATAAAAAACGAAAAAATTCTTCAAAATAATAATTAAATTGAAATGAAGAAGAAGATGAAGAAGAAAAAGAACTTAAAGTTAGAGAACAACGAATTTATCGAAACTAAAATTTCAATATCCCTCCCATCTCTGTTTTACCGACATCATAACTAATAACAAATAGATAGGAAACTCACTGGAAATATTTTTCCCTACCCTATCCGAAAGTGAATCACAAACGTGTTTTTAAACGATAACCAATAATATAATTGTATCAAATATACAAGCTCGTGAATCATTCAGAAAGCAAAAGATGATAATTGCCCCGAGTCCATAAAATCTGGGGGGAAAAAAAAGAACTATTTTTCCCCTTAAAATAATAAGTAACATCTGCAGACAGCTTTTAAAGCAATCCGTTATAATGTACCTACACGCACGTAAATCGATCATAAAACGTTCAGTGGGGAAAGAAGGTGGTGCAAGGGGTAGAGGGTAAAAAAAGTAAACGTACATAAAACGAATTATAGCCTTGAAAAAAATGTTATTATGAACTAATTTGAAGTAGAATTTTTTCGGGGGTTAATTTTTTACTATACGATGATGCATATATCGTATATTCTCCTTAATGAGAAGATTAGGATAGTGGTTTCTATATATACATAGTATAGGAGTGTCTTATGATTTTATGAAACATTACATAAAGATGGCGAGTCTCTGGAACGAATAAAGATCCCGTTTTCCTCGACGAGTTTACTTAACTAACTTTATTAACGGAGTGAGATGATTCACGCGATATTAGTCTCTCTCTCTCTCTCTCTCTCTCTTTCTCTCTCTTACTGTGTTGGAATTCGTTTTGGTTCAATTACGCCACAAAGTTAAAATGACGATTAAAGTATATGCACTTTGCCTTAATTATACTCGAAGAAGAAGAAGAAGACTGCTTTTTTACTAGTGAAAAAATAATTTGGCACACGTGACGTGTGTCACTTTGGAGAAGAAGGAAATTAACTTTCCCAAGCAGGATCCATGAGGGAAAAATTTTTTTTAGGTTATGTTAGTATATTTAAGTCTTTTGTTAACAATTGCGATAATGGGAAATCTTTAATTTAATTTCTTGACAAATTTTTTAATAACATATTTTTTATTTTTACAGATGCTGCGGGTGTCAATGCGGAAGAGGGTTCGATTTCTGCAGTGGGATAAAAGTTATTCTTGAAAAATGAAGACATTTAACAAACTAAGATATACTTTTCTTGAAACAAGATCTACTTGACTTGTTAAAAAACAAAAAAAAAAATTGTTCTTGAAAAATGAAAAGACATTTAATAACAAAAGAAATAATTTTCTTGAAACAAGATCTACTTGACTTGTTAAATAACAAAAAAAAACATGTTCTTTAAAAATGAAAAGACATTTAATAACCTAAGAAATATTTTTCTTGAAACAAGATCTACTTGACTTGTAAAATAACGAAAAAAAAACATGTTCTTTAAAAATGAAAAGACATTTAATAACCTAAGAAATATTTTTCTTGAAACAAGCCTTATTTCCTTATGGAAATTTGTCTAGGTAAATTCTTTTTGTTCACAATGAAAGAATTATACTAAATTTCAGTATAGTAAAAGGTCTTCACATATAAAAATACTTTTTTTCCCCATTAAATTAAGAAAAAAAAAATTTCCCAAAAAGAATTTACAACTTTCTTTCATTGGCGAGAGAGCTATATTTGCGTGGATTACTATAGTGTTCTATACAGGAACGAGACTATCTGGGTCAGACCTTAATTGGTTTATACAACAGCCGTCTGTCCGCGTGTCTGGAGTATATCAGATTCTCTCGTCGTCATACTCATTCAAATTAGATCGTGTGCCGGCTACAGAAATCATGTTCCTCGAGCTATAGGGCATTTAATTATTTTTCTCTTCCTGCAAGCGCCTTACGAGAAAAATTTTATTGCACAACCTTTACGATTCCTCGTTTTCATTGTCATGCATAAACATATGTGTGTGTGCAGTCCAAATAACGACCAAAGATAGTCATGAATCTTTCATTATTTTCCCCTTTAGAAAAAGTTTCTTTTTTTGTTTTTCAAATTTCATTTTCCTTAATGCTTTTTTTACATTGCACTTATCTCAAGCTTCTAAAATAATATAATCAAAAAAAAAAAAAAAGATTCGACTTCTAAAATATCTAAAAAAATTGAATTTCTTATATGATACAAAGTACACACGAGATTTATCTAAACAAATATTGAACATCAAGTACGAAAATAAAATGAAAGACTGTCTCAGTGACATTGTGGATGAAATTTTGAAACGGACATTGAATTTTAAACTGATATAAATTTACGAATTTACTGACGAGCCCAGATGTCGTGTCATTTTGCTATATAGCAGATATGATGCTTTTGCTCACTTTCATAAAACTATTAATAGTTTAATGAAGGAGTTATGAGAGAGTGAGAAAGAGGAGGAGAGATATTTTACGGGACTGGAGCGATAGAGCACGGAAGTTGAAAAACGAGAGTCTGCCAAAAATTATTTTGCAAATGGCACCATACTTTGGCAGTTGACAGTTTACGTTTCATTACTCGATCCTCACCGACTTGCCAGTGACTAAACTTTTCATTTTTATATTAAATTTTTTATTTTCGTCTAAGTTTTCGAAATCTAAACAAATTTTTTCTTTTTATAAAAAATCCTTTTTCTTTTATTTCCGGTTAAAATTTTCTGTCACGAACAAAAATGTTATATTTCTTTATTACTCTTAGGAAAAAAATTAACAACATTCATTACTAACTTTTTATCCCTTTTATAGTTGAATGATTAAAAAGTTTACGATATTTTTCTGAATGCAAGAAAGAGAATAAGAAACGAGATTGAATATTTATTTTGAAATATATATTTCATTGTTACTTTTGAAACATGCACCATAAAGTTTTGAAAATGATAAATATTTTCTTTCTTTTTAACTTTGTTTTCGCATTTTATATATATATATTTCTGTATTCCAAGGGATCTTTAACTTTTGTTTAGATTTCGTGAAGCGGAAGTTTTAACAAGTTTTTTTCGGTAGAGCATGTCTGCTTACATTAATTACAGGTAATTAAAGTTTTTCAAACTTTTGGACAAATACTCTATCTTTTTCTTGTGCCGATTAGAAAATTGTACTTCTTTATTTCTTTATACTTGTGGAAGAAGAAAGAAAAATTATAACCTACTTAAGGGAAACTAGTGAAAAAAATTAAATAATAATTGGTCAATGACAGAAATATTTTTCGCCATTTTTAATTCTAAAAAAATCCAATAAAAGGTAACCTATTTTTATCCCAAATTTCTCAAGACTACGTCCGACTTTTTATTCCTTAAACTAATTTCGAAGAGAAGAAGAGGCTCCTATTGACTATATGTATATGTATATAAAGAAGAAATCGTCGAGAATGTTTTTTCAATTTAAATTTTAAGATAGGTCCTTATATTTGAGAGTTGGTTTTACACCTGAGTAGAAAGGCAAATTGCTCTTTCTCTAGTCAAGTGTACATATCCTTCTTCGTATATATTCTCTGCATCTCTCTCTCTCCCCCCGAGGGGGGGGGATGAACAATCTTGAGAGAGAGAAAGAGAAAAAGAGAGATAGAATGAGAGAAAAAGAGAAATATAGAGAGTGAAGGAGAGAGAAAGAGAGAGAGAGATTGCTCAACATTGTCCCTAACGTAAATACTAAGAACGAGAACTGACTCTAGAATGCGAATAAAACTAAGATTAAGAGAAAGAACCTTAAAAAGCGTCTGGCAAAAGTTTGCCAGAAGGAAGAGAGAGGACTTTTAGATCGACAGACAATATTAAAGGAGGGCCACCGATGCATTTCGTTCAAGATAAAAAAGTAAGAAAAAAAAAAAAAAAAACACGCTTGAAAAAGTACAGCGCCTCTAGCCGGTCCTTACTGGCATTTCTTGAGGACGAATCGGTTCGTATCCTCTCATTCCCCTTCCCTTTCCTTTCCTACCCCCCCACCCCACCATTTTTCCCTTGCCCCGGATGTTATTCGTACGTGAGCCATGACGATCCTTTTGAACATTGCGTTACTTCTCAGCACAGTGCTTGTCCTCCCCCCACCCTTCCCTCCACCTACTATCTCCCTTCTCCCTTATTCGTTTCCTTCCTCTCAAAGATATTCACGAGGCAGCTTTCTTTTGCAAAGAAAGCTCTCTTTCTCTCTCTCTCTCTCTCTCTTTCTTTTTTTTTCTTTATTTTTACATGAATTATTCCCTCATGAAATAGTCTCAGTTTATCGATTCATCATTTTTTTCCTATAGAATAATTGTTTTTTGTTTATATTGTTTATTTTAATTTTTTTGTTTTCTATTTTGTTCCTGTAATTTTTTTCTTCTTGTTGTTGTAAATTATTTTTAATAACATATTTTTTATTTTTACAGATGCTGCGGGTGTCAATGCGGAAGAGGGTTCGATTTCTGCAGTGGGATAAAAGTTGTTCTTGAAAAATGAAAAGACATTTAACAAAATAAGAAATACTTTTCTTGAAACAAGATCTACTTGACTTGTTAAATAACAAAAAAAAACATGTTCTTGAAAAATGAAAAGACATTTAATAACAAAAGAAATAATTTTCTTGAAACAAGATCTACTTGACTTGTAAAATAACGAAAAAAAATATGTTCTTTAAAAATGAAAAGACATTTAATAAAACTAAGAAATACTATTTCGAAATAGGGCGTTAGTAGGTAAGTTTTTTTTATGAACAGAATATTTTGGTGGTGGGAAATAATTTTACTTTTACCTGGTTAAAATAATTAATCCTTGCTTTTAAATTTTTATTTGTTTAATTTTTACATTTTTTACTTCATTAATATTTTTCAATTGATTTTCATTTTTTAAATTAGTTTCTATTTTCTAATTTACTTTCAGTTTTTAAATTAAATTTCTATTTGTTAGTTTAGTTTCATCTTTTAAAGTAATTTCTATTTTTTAATTAATTTTCATTTCTTTAGATTAATTTCTATTTTTTAATTTTCATTTTTTAAAATTATCATCTACTTTTTAATTAATTTCTATTTCCTCTTTTTTCCTGTTTACTATTCATATATATATATATATATATAGTTGGGAGGAAAAAATTTCGTCCATAAAATATATATCATTTATTATTTAGAAATTTTTAAATTCTTTTAACATCGTCCTTTGAAAGTGAATTCTAAAAGCGCATCTGCTTAAATTCTATTTATAACTGTGTGAAAGGAGGAAGAAATTATCCTCTGACGGAAAAAGAAAATTAATTACGTCCAACAGTTAAACCAAAAAGGATCTTATTATAAAAATGTAATTAAATATTTTCCAAAAAAAAACCCTTCCCACTCTCTTCACTTTTCGCATATATCTTAGACAAAAATTATAAATTAATTAAAAAGTATTAAATCAACCAAAGAGACTTAATTTTGATGAAACTATTCTTAATGTAAAAAACTATTCTTATTGTAAAAAAAACATTCCTTTTTGTGAAAACAATTTAATAATTTATCAAAATTTGGAGTAAATTACTAGGTATAATTTTCATTACTCCCTACTTATTATAATTAACCCTTTTGGGGACCAAATTTTTTCTTAAAAAATAGCGATTTTTGATTTTTAAGCAAACTTTTCAGGGAAAGTTATTGAAGTTTTTTACTTGAAGACCAGTGTCTGTCATACGAAACTTTCCAGACTATGTGAAAATTATTGTTTCAATAATAATATTAATAATAATAATAATAATAATAATATAATAATAATAATAATAATAATAATAATAATAATAATAATAATAATAATAATAATATTTATAATAATATTGCCTAAAAGCAATACACTGGTCCTCAAAGGGTTAAAATACTAAAATTTGTTAAACTATGTATATAAATTGTTTTTTGTATACTGATAAAATGAAAATATAGGTCAACAAAATTTTGTTAGATATACTTTGGTTGGTTTAATGGGATATTTTCAAGTGGAGTAATTTCGAGGCAAATTTCCTGGTCGAGTGATCTTGCAGGACGTATGCTGAAAACTTTAGGTATATATATATTTTTTGATGGCTATGTGTGCTGTCCCTGAAACTAAAAAGACCAAACTGAAATTATAACTAGTCATATGTTCAAGGATTCGTCGGTAGCTTTTATAGCTCACAAAATGTAGTTTATAACACCCAGTTGAAGCTATTTTCACATTCGAGACGAGTGCCAAAAGTCAATAGACTTTATTTTCTATATATTATAGTCAAAATGAGGCGATGTGTGTACAACAACATTTTTGCCCCTAATTGACTTTTAACATCTTAATATCTTAATCCTCCCCTCTCTCTCGATTATAAATATTTTTTTCTTTATTTTTATAAAAATATAAAAATAACATCTCTTTACTTCTCCTTTAATATTTTATATTCCTTTCTCGGTAGAAAATATATCCAACTCTTAAAATATATGAATTTTCGTTATTTGTCGATCCTTTGAAATTTCAATTTACATAGTTTGTTTCCTTTTTGAATTTCTATCTCTGAAGAAAAGAATATTCTATCTCGATTCATTGTACAGAAATCCTTTTTGGAAATTATGATTCAATTTTTGAGAATTCTGGCGTCATTTATAAACTATGGCAAAATATGGCACTAAGTTTGACAAAGTATTTATTATTAATAAATTATTAATAAATAATATTTGAGAAATTCAGATTTCTTATTGTTATATTATTATTTTTGAGCTAATTGATTAGAAACAAAAAAATCCATGTCAACTCAATTTGCATTTAAATAGAAAAAGTGTAAAATATACATGTATACTATAATTTCCATGGGCAATGATATTTGTAATGATTGCTGTTAATTAGACTTTATTCTCTTTAATGTATAATGCATATTGAAGGTATATCAGTTAATTAAGGAAGATAAATGGAGTACAGTGTTATATCGGTTACGTGTTATTTTTAGACCCTATCATATGGCACTTATCCTGCATAATTTTCCATAAAAGCTTGCTTCCTGCTTGACAATTTGCTATCATGAGTATGGAGCGTTATTATCGGCTTTGTTTTATATGCTGGAACATTATGGAGGCATGGAATGCTTCTTTAACAGAGTTAAATGAGGATTATAGCGTTCGAAAATTCATTTTATGTACGATGAGGGATGCTTTTAATTATCTCTCATAAACTCCATTCTGATTTTACCCGCACTTATATTTCTTTGAAAATATCCATCTTCCTTTACAATGTTGATGATGATAATTTATAAGACATTCATCAATTTTTGCTTAATTCATTCCAATTTTTTATAATTTAGATACAATTTTGTATCGAATCTAATTTATTCAATTAGATTTGATTAGCATTAAATTAGATTAGATTGACACAGGTCAGGAAAATCAAGGAATTTAGGAAACGAAATTAAATTTTTATGGCAACCCTGTAACATTAAATGGTACCTACTTGTAGTCAGAGTAGGACCCTTTCTGAATAAGTCAAGGTTGGACCTTTTATTTTTTTAAAAAAAGTTACAAAGTTCAAATGTGGTCCAACCCTGACTATATATTTCCTACCTAATCAGATTAAAAAAATATGTCTTTAAATTAAAAAAAGAAGAAAATACATTTAGAATATTTAGGATTTGAAGTATGATTCTTTTTTACCCGGGGTTCAAATTAGTAAAAGCATTTTTCGTACGTCTCAGATCATATTTTCTTTTTTAGATTCTGTTTAGTAGGAGTCTGAATGTGTTTGGATGACGTTTATTGTTCGGAATGATGCATGTAAAGTATGGTTTTTCTTTGATGTCGAGGAATATTGGCCATTTTGTGTAGACATAACTTTTGAGTTAATAACTCTCACTGAAGATTGTTACAATACATTTGGACAATTCAAGTGAGCTAAATGTGTGGCGAGAGAGAGAGAAAGAGAGAGACAGAGAGTTAGCAAAGTTTTGTGAAAAACATCTTTTGCGCTTTTAGCACATCCATAAGTATTCATTTGTAATATGGCAAAAGCTTCATTCTCAACTAAAGTGTGTGTTTGAATTCGTTGCCAAACAGTGTGTCTCATATTCTTGAATTCTGGCTCGTGGAACTTATTGCCCTCATATAAAATTGTCTGGAAAATAAATGGCATTTTAACCTCTTTTTCTGATCTCCGATCCACTTTTCGTATTACTTGTGAAACAAAAGTTCAATTTTATATATCTTCGATGAAGAGAAACATATTTTTATTCGGTTCGAACCTCTTCCGGGGAGGGGGGGGGGGTATTAAGAAATAAATTTATGAATTTTATATGAAAGGTGCGATTTAAATAATAAAATAAAATAATTAAAAAATAAAAAATGGAACTATTTCCAGCAGGGGTGGAAATGATTCTAAATTGAAGGTGCGCAGTGGGGAAACATCATTCGAGGTTTAAAGACATCATTTAACGATGGCATGTCTGGTCCAGTGTGTATGGAAGTTGCTCATTGAAAACCATGAGTGGAATTTTAATTATAATGACCGAAAACTCTTTCCACTCGTTTTACAGTGCATGAATCGTACGTGACTTTCAATGGTCGAGTGTATTTTGTACGTCAACCACGTATGTGCAATACACAATCACAAACTCGAGGGAGCACTCGATAATAATGAATTCAGCATAATTCGTAGCATGAGTGATGGTCGATTATTGACGTTCAGGCGACACATTGTTGCCCCCCTTTTGCATAAACTAGGCAACTGACACGCTGTTACTTCCGTAATTAATTCTTACCATCTCTAATTGCCAATAGCAATTCAAAATTCGCGCAATTAAAATAAAAAAGAAAACCAAAAATGTACAATAAAGCAAAGGGTACAGTATAGTAAACAGTATACAATACAGTAGTAAGTACAATATAGTAAAAAGTACAATATAGTAAAAAGTTACAGTTAAATCATAATATAGTGAAAAGGACAGTATAGTACAAAGTACAATACAGTAAAAGTACAATATTGCAAACAGTGCAATATAGTAAAAATTATAAATTATCAAAAAATAGAGTAAAAACTATAATATAGTGAAAAATATAGTATAGAAAAAACTAAAATATAGTCAAAAATACAGTATTGCAAAAGTTTAAAAAAATTTTAAAACTGGAGTATAGTGAAAACTACAAAAAAGTAAAGAGCAAAATATAGTTACATTCAAGTGCAATTTATCAATTTTAATTATATACACAACACAAGACAGTATGAGATAATAAACATAAAATTATAAAAAGGGGAAGTTATTAAAATAATTGGGGCCCATAAAAGTGGAATAATGTGATGGAATGATGTTCATTAATTAGAAAACACGAGAAACTTGGAATTTGAAATTAACCTGAATTTTCGTTAAGCCGCTATTTTAAATCCTATCCTTGCTTGCCTGTAAGTATCAACCTACGTTTTGCAGATAAAACGCGATCACAAACTTAATCTTCATTTCCTCGAGATTCGCGCGCGAAGAGGCTGTCCTAACCACACTTTATCCTCATCAACGATCGTAAAATGTACTGTGAGCACCAATTACATTCTGAGTACTTTCTAGTATGCTGACCGAATAGCAAATAATGCTACAAAACATATAGATATATATACAATTCTCAAATTTATATACTGCAAATTGCCGGTTTAGATTATTATATATATACCTATACAGAAATCATTGTTCGTCTTATAAATTGCTTTATCACATAGGTATATCAGGGTTGACACAAAAATTTAATTTTGTTTTCCCTGACTTTTCCCTGATTTTCCTGACCAATTATAATTTTCCTGACTGATTTTTTTTTAAAGTACTATTATTGTCCTTTCTTAAAACGTCTCAATCGCTTATTATGTTCATCAAGGACTCAATCAGATCATTTTAATGTTTATTATTAGAGTAAAATATAATCATTAGGAAAATCCCCGTTTAACTATAAACTGAAAACTATCAGGAAGCTTGCTGTAAGTAGCAAAATCTTTTTGGCCGACATATTGGATCCGCCATTTTGGATTTCTAAAATTCGACATATGGAGAATACTAAACGTCACATAGGTGAATTTGAAATGCCATTATATTGTTGAATTTTATTACGGGTTTAAACAACATTAGCAGGTCACTCCAAACACAATATAATATATGTCTTAATTTGAAAATGAATATGACATTAGACGTGATTATACAAAAGCGGTACAAATCAGACTTGTGCGGTGAGAAACTGAGTGTCAAACTTGTGAAATTGACACTATATACACAACAGTTGATAATGTACATGTCATATCGGTGACAAGATGAGAAAAGACCCTTGAGATTTGGTTGGGTTTTCAACCACGATCAAAACCGATTCCGGAAACGGAGATCGTGCACACACACACACACACATACACACAAATAGAAATTGTATGTAGAACCAATGGGAACACAGTATAAACCTATATATATATACACCAAGTTGCCGAGTTGAATGGCATTAATTAGGTGGAATACGCAAATAGACGAGGGACTAGTCAATCGATTCTCGAAATTCCTCTCTATAGGCATTAGCCATGCGTATGTGCATTGTGTGCATCTATAAATACAACTTGTATGTACAGTGCGATCAAATTTTAAGTTTCAAAAAAGAGGAGTGGAAAGGAATAATGATTTCCTTGTTTCTCACGAAACGAATTTTAACTATTAGAAGCCTTTTAACAGTTGAAAAAAAACATTTTTTTCACGCGATTTTGTTGGATTCTGTAAATTTACTTCACTTTCCTCTCACTTCACTTTCACTTCATTTTCACTTTACTCTTACTTCATTATCACTTCATTTTCATTTCACTCTTAATTCACTTTCACTTTATTTTCACTTCACTCTTAATTCACTTTTAATTCATTTTCATTTCACTCTTAATTCACTTTCACTTCATTTTTATTTCACTCTGAATTCCACTTTCACTCTTACTTTACTTTCACTTTATTTTCACTTCACTCTTAATTCACTTTCACTTCATTTTCATTTCACTCTGAATTCACTTTCACTTCATTTTCACTTTACTCTTAATTTACTTTCACTTCATTTTCACTTTACTCTTAATTCACTTTCACTTCATTAACATTTCACTCTTAATTCACTTTCACTTCATTTTCACTTCACTCTTAATTCACTTTCACTCTTAATTTACTTTCAATTTATTTTCACTTCACTCTTAATTCACTTTCACTTCATTTTCAGTTCACTCTGAATTCACTTTCACTTTACTCTTAATTCACTTTCACTCTTAACTTACTTTCACTTCATTTCCACTTTACTCTTAATTCACTTGCACTTCATTTTCATTTCACTCTTAATTTACTTTCACTCTTAATTTACTGTCACTTCATTTTCACTTCACACTTAATTCACTTTCACTTCATTAACATTTCACTCTTAATTCACTTTCACTTCATTTTCACTTCACTCTTAATTCACTTTCACTCTTAATTTACTTTCAATTTATTTTCACTTCACTCTTAATTCACTTTCACTTCATTTTCAGTTCACTCTGAATTCACTTTCACTTTACTCTTAATTCACTTTCACTCTTAACTTACTTTCACTTCATTTCCACTTTACTCTTAATTCACTTGCACTTCATTTTCATTTCACTCTTAATTTACTTTCACTCTTAATTTACTGTCACTTCATTTTCACTTCACACTTAATTCACTTTCACTTCATTTTTACTTCACTCTTAATTCACTTTCACTTCATTTTAACTTCACACTTAATTTATTTTCACTGTTACTTTATTTTTGTTGAATGTCACCTTATTTAAATTTCAAATTTTCTTAAGATTTTGAAGTTAAGTTAAATTCATTAAAAATGAAGTGACAATGAAAATGAGCAATCGATATCTTCATGTTTTATAATAATTAAAGATAACCGAGTGATAAAATAATTATTTTTTATTATAAGAAAATTGTAACTGTAACTTCTTCAAAATTATTTTCATCATTTAAATTCAATATATTATTTTCTATAGTTTTTGATAATTTTTTCTAAAAATAAATGTTTGCGTAAAATTTTATTAAAAATTAAAATTTTAAATTAAATTTTTTTTTAAATAACAAAAGAAAATAATAAATAATAAAATAAATAATAGTCAAAACGTAGGGAAAAACGTATATATATATATGAAAAATTTAAAAGACAAAGTTTCAATTATGAAGGTTTTTTCTTTAAAAAAAATACCAAAAATTCCTTCGATATAATCAGTTTGTGTGGTGAACAATCTCAATTTCAGAGTATATCAGAATATACCCCCCCCCCACTGAGAATCAGTATTGACTCTTGTTGACTGACCATTGTCCAGGTTGTTTACCATTACTCGAAATAGGTACTATTAGTACGCCAATGGCTGTTTACTCACTGTCTCAAGTAAACTCCTAATCCATATTTAATATGCCAATTTCTCGAGTATGGCACTCACGAAAATATATAGTGTTTCCTTGAAATGGGGGAAAATTTCCATTTTTTCAAAAATTAAGGATCTTTATATAAGTGTTAGAATTCTTATTACTACAGTTACAAATTTTTATTATTCTATACATATTTTTGATGTATTATATTTTTTTAATGTATTGTACTTTTTACTATACTGTACTTTTTAGTATACAGTATTTTTACTAGACTGCACTTTTTACTATACTTTATTTTTAGTATACTGTACTTTATAATATACTATATTTTTACTACATTGTACTTTTTACTATACTGTTTTTTTACTATACTGCACTTTTTACTATAATTTACTTTTAGTATACTGTACTTTATAATATACTATATTTTTACTACATTGTACTTTTTACTATACTGTTTTTTTTACTATACTGCACTTTTTACTATAATTTACTTTTAGTATACTGTACTTTATAATATACTATATTTTTACTACATTGTACTTTTTACTATACTGTTTTTTTACTATACTGTTTTTTTACTATACTGCACTTTTTACTATACTTTATTTTTAGTATACTGGTACTTTATATACTATATTTTTACTACATTGTACTTTTTACTATACTATATATATTTTAATATATATATATATATATTTTACTATACTTTTTAGTATACTGTACTTTATAATATACTATATTTTTACTACATTGTACTTTTTGCTATACTTTTTGCTTTTTTTTTGTTTACTGTTCGATATTTTTTCTATATTGTACTTTATACGTTATTGTTTTTTTACAGTACAGTATAGTACTGTTTACTACAATTTAGTAAAAATATTGTACTGTAAAAAGTACAATATATAGTATACTAAAAATATGGTATAGTAAAAAGTGCAGTATAGTAAAAATATAGTATAGTAAAAAGTACAGTATAGGAAAAAGTACTATACAGTAAGAGTACAGTATAGTCAAAATATAGTATAGTATAAAGTACAGTATAGTGTAAAGTACAGTATAGTGTAAAGTACAGTATAGTGTAAAGTACAGTATAGTGTAAAGTACAGTATAGTATAAAGTACAGTATAGTATAAAGTACAGTATAGTAAAAATATATTATAGTAAAAAGTATAGTATAGTAAAAAATACAGTATAGTAAAAAATAGTCTATAGTGAAAAGCGTACGATAGTAAAATTTCTCCTCACATTGTTGCATTATTTTCCTTATACTGTACTTTCAACAAATATTAAGGAAGGAGAGAAAGTTTTTCGAAAAGAAAAGAAAACTTATATTGAAAGTTTTATTTGCATTTGTATTCATTCTCTATGTTTATACAGATCGCAAAAAGGAGTTTTAGATGAGTAGAGAAAATACAATACAATTGTGGATAGAAACCATCAAAATGAGTTCCATACTTGTCTCGGATCTTGGAGGTTTATTCGGTGTACTTTAAAGTCCCTCTTGTGGGACGAGTGAACTTTACACGAGGGCTCTTCTCTAAGCACAGCAGTTTTTCCTTAAGAATGCTAGAAAAAAAACACAGAAAAAAAAATTCGCATATGCAGCATTCATCCTTTTGCAAATGTCATCTGTATTTAAATTTTTCTTGTTATTTTCTAAGCAAGCATAATAATTGTTAAATGAATTGGTAGAATCTTGCAAAAAAAAAATATTTTCATGAATGAATTTCACTTTCTCTTCGAATTTAAGTTTTTTTTCCAATTTTGAAATAATCTGAAAGTAGATCGTAGTTGGTATTTTTTTTATTGGAAAAGTATAACAATTTTTTTTTCCAATTTTGAAATAATCTGGACGTAGATCGTAGTTGGTATTTTTTATTGGAAAAGTATAATAATTTTTTTGGTTTATGGAAAAAATTTTTTCAAGATATAGGGGCTGAAAAAATGGAAATACAAATTTTAAAACACGATTGGATATTCTTCGTGTATTCGACGAATCACGAACGAAGAAGAAGATGCGCATTTCGTGCCGTATAAAAGGACACGTAGAAACGTAACCCCTTTGCGGATTTCAGTCATGTGACCTACGTTTGTAGCATGATGCATGGAAGGTCCTCCTGCGGGATTCAGATTGTACGCCTTTTGGATATATACAGAAAGTAGAATTACATAGCCATGGTCGTGATAAAAATTTTCAAGTATCGGCCGTTCGACGCTCAAGACATCAGGAATTATAAGAAAAAAAAATATATGTATATATATATGAGACGGACATGCCGGAAAAATGTCACATATTTTTCTCCTTGCTATAAATGTACGTAAAAAATTATTTTTAAAAGAATTAAACTGCAAGATTTCATAAAAATTTTTTTACACTGTAGCAATAAACGCATCATGCAAGGTTCCTGCAAGATTTAAGTAAAACATTGCTGCAAGCTTTCTACGATTGCAAATTTTAAAGTGAAATATCCCTAAAGTCCGTAATTTCATTGAGAAAGCACGAAAAGTTCGTAAATTGTACGATATAATTTGGAGAATTTTAGATAATTTACAAATGATTGGAGAAATTCAATTATTTTCAAAAATATTTTTAAAATTCTTTTCAGCATTTCAATTATTTTCAAAAATATTTTTAAAATTCTTTTCAGCATTTCAATTATTTTCAAAAATATTTTTAAAATTCTCTTCAGCATTGCAATTATTTTTGTAAATATCAAAATACTTCGCTAAAATTCAATTCAATTCAGGAATTTTAATAAAATTCATTTTAAAATTCAATTATTTTCAGAAATAATAAAATTTTTGCAGGGTTTTAATTATTTTCGTACGTAATAAAATCTTTCCCAGAAATTCAATTATATTCAAAATTTTTTTTAAAAATTCTCCTCACCATTTCAATTATTTTTTTAAATATCAAAATTCTTCGCTAAAATTCAATTATATTTAGGAATTTTAATAAAATTCATTTTAAAATTCAATTATTTTCACAAATATAACAATATTCATCACAAGAATTCAATTATTTTCCAAAATTATACAATTCTTCGCAAAAATTCAATTACTTTGAAAAAATGTATAATAAATTCTCGTCAAAATTTCAATTATCTCTAGAAATAATAAAATTCTTCTCTAAAATTCAATTATTCTCAAAAATTTTAATAAAATTCTTGGCAAAATTTCAATTATTTTCAAAAAATTTTTCTCAATTCAATGATTTTTAGTAAATATTATTTTAATAAAATTTTTCAAGAGAAATTTAATTATTTCAAAAAATTCTAATAAAATTCTACTCAAACAATTAATTATTTTAAATAAAATAATACAAATTTTCCAGGAATTGAATTATTTAGAAATTTTTTATTAATTTCTTCACAATAATTCAATTATTTTCATAAATAATTTAAATTTTACAGGGTTTGAATTATTTTCATACATAATAACATTTTTCCCAGAAATTCAATTATTTTCAAAAATTTTTTTTAAAAATCCTCGTCAGCATTTCAATTAATTTTATAAATATAAAAAATCTTCTCTAAAATTCAATTATATTCAGGAATTTTAATAAAATTCACTTTAAAATTCAATTATTTTCAAAAGTATAAAATTCTTCGCAGAACTTCAATTACTTTTAATCTTTAAAAAAAAAAATCAAATGTTTTAAAATTTTTCAATAAATTCTTCCCAGAAATTCAATTATTTTCAAAAATTTTTTAAAAATACTCGTCAGCATTTCAATTATCTTTATAAATATCAAAATTCTTCTGCAAAATTCAATTATTTTCAGATACTAAAAAAAAATTCATTTTAAAATTCAATTATTTTCATAAATAACAATATTCATCACAAAACTTCAATTATTTTCAAAAGTATTAAAATTATACAAGAATTCAATTTTTAAAAATAGAATTTGCAAAAATTGAAAAAAAATTAATTGTATGAAACTTTTTTATAAAATTCTTCGCAATGATTAAATTATTTTCATGAATAATAAAACTCATTGTAGAATTTTAATTACTTTTAAATACAATTTCAATCGAACTCTTCAAAAATTCAATTATTCTTAAAAATTTTATTAAATTTCGTCAAAAGAATTAAAATATTTGAAAATTTGTTGATAACTGAATTCTTGCGAAGAATTTTATTAAATTTTTTTTAATTAATCAACTAATTTTAATTAATGAATTAATTTGTAAATTAGTGAATAATTGAATTTTTTTTTAAATTTAAATCTGAAATTATTCAAAAATTTATATTTGAAAATAAAAAATTTTCTAATTTGCATAATAATAAATTGAATATCACGTTATTTAAAAAAAATATACTAAAAATCATAGAAAAAATTCAATTATTTAAAAATGTTATTGATAAAAATTCTTTATGAAAATTGAATTTTAAGCAACATTGAATTATTCAATAGATTATTTATTTTTGTATTTAAAATTTTAAATAATTGAATTCTAGAAGAATTTTCTAAAAAAAAAAATGATTTTCATTTTATAAAAATGAATTTCAGTTAAAATTTTAGATAATAATTGAATAGTAAAAGCAATGTAGCGTGAATTTTTAGAAATAATTAAATTTTGAAATTAATTTTTTTTTTTAAAAGTTAAATTGAATTTCTTTTTTATATTATTTGAAGTTTTTATTTTCTAATTTTTATTTAATTGAAGAATTTACGAATAATTGAAATTCGTAAAATTGAATATTGTAAAAGATTGGATTTTAAAATTGTCAAAGAACTTTTTCAAAACTTATGAAAAATAATTGAAATTCGTAAAATTGAATATTGTAAACGAAATAATTTGAAAATTGGCAAAGATTTTTTTCAAAACTTATTAAAAATAATTGAAATTCGTAAAATTGAATATTGTAAACGAAATAATTTGAAAATTGTCAAAGAACTTTTTCAAAACTTATTAAAAAAAATTGATTTAAAGAAGAATTTCAGTTAAAAATTCTTGAAAATAATAATTGAATTGAAATGATGAAAATAATTTTGAAGAAGAATGTTCTTATAGTGTAAAATAATTATTTTATCAATTTACCATCTTTAATTATTATAAAATATGAAGAAATCGATCACTCTGAGTCGAAGACTCGGAGTTATCGATATCTTCATGTTTTATGGTTCTTTATTTTTTTAATAGTTTTTTTACGATTATTTAATTTTTTTTATATTTTTTAAGTTGTTATAAATAAAAATTTAATTTCTAGTTTTAAGTAGAATGTTCTCTTATTTGACTCAGACTGGTTATATTTTTGTCAGTAATAATTGGTCTGTAATATTTTTTTTTTTTGATCCGTAAAGTTCATAATTTTTAAATATTTTCACTAGTTCAAGCCCTGTTATATTAAAAAAATGCCCTGTTTAAAAAAAAAATTATTAAAGAATACTAAAAAAGTAAAGAAACTTTATTATTTATCATTGGGAATAAAACTGTTTGTTTTACAAGTACAACACAGAGAAGAAATAAAATATGCGGGTAATAGTTGTCAATAGGATAACGAGATGAGAATTTCTATGGATGTGTGACAGTGATTTGTTAGCCGAAGAGTGCCGTTCACGATGGAGCATTTTCGTATAAATGACATAATTTGCCGAAACGTGCTCCACTTACTAGTCCAGCAAGAGCCCAAGCGTATAAACGAGTCAGTCCTAACCCCTGGTTTTGCTAATGATATAAATAAAAGATGGTGGAGCTTGTTTGAGGTAATGATGCTGGGCGTATAAAGACCAACTCACTGGGCCCTCTTGTCCCTCGAACCCTCTTCTTCATTTTTTCCTCTCCTTCTCTGTTTTACTCTCCATCTCTTTTTTTCTTTCCTCCTTTCTTTTCCTTCCCTCTTCTTCTAGATTTTTATTTTTTTATATTTTTTTTCTCCCGATTTTTTTTTCCATGAAATATAATGAAGTTATAAGTGACATTACGCATGCCTTCTAAATATGTTCTCAAATATTATCAAAATTTTTTTTTTTATTTTCTTTTTCAAAATATGGGCAAAGTAACCAATTGGCTTTGTGTAGCAAATTTTTCCTTTAAATTGAATTTATTAATAGTGGCTAGTGGGTTAAGGGTGGCCGCTGATAAATAAAAGTGAGTTATCATTTTATTCTTATCTTAATACAAAAGACAGTGAGAGACGACATTCAAACAGAAGAACGAGGGAAACGTGACGCTTAAGCGAGCGACTTTTTAATAATAAATCATTTTTCTCTTCTCTTGCTAAGATTTTCTGTTATAGCAACGTAACTCTCTCTTTCTCTCTTTCTCTGAGTAACAGTTTATCATCTATTTGAAGAATGAAATGAAATCTGAGAGGTATTTTTGTAATTATTATATCGCTCATCTCTATATAGTTCACTTTTCTCCTTTCTTTGTCTTATCAAATAACTTTTATTCCCTGTGGTTTCCAGCAGATGACATAGATTTTTTTTTCCTCTTATTTTTACTCTCTTTCTCTCTCTCTCTCTTGCTCCTTTTTTTCGGAGGAAAAATGCGGAAAAGCGGACGACGGAGCTTACCTCTACGAGTAAATAAGGGATGCTGAGAAAGAGAGAGAGAGAGAGAAGGAAAAGAGCAACTCACTTGATCTAGAACATTGGCGTAGTTGACAATATTCTCCATTTCAATTTTCTCTTTTAGAATTAAAAAAAAAAAATATTGCAATTTTTCAAATTGAATGGTCAAAGTTGTGGTCAATGTCATGGTCGCAACGTTAAGGTCATGGTCAAAGTTAAAATTAAAGTCATGGTCAAAGTCAAAGTCCTGATTAATATCCAATTCAAGGCCATGATCAAAGTTACAATAAAAATCAAAGTTGTGGTCAAAGTCCTGGTCAAGATGTAATTCAAGGTCATAGTCAAAGTTAAATTCAAAAGTCAAAGTCAAGGTCAATTTTTAAAAGTCAAAGTACTGGTCACATTCAGATTCAAAGTTAAAGTCGAAGTCCTGGTCAAAAGTTAAAGTCAAAATCAAAGTCACGGTCATTTGTTAAAGTCAAAGTAATGGTCAAAATCAAAATCAGGGTCTAAGTTAAAGTCAAAGTCCTGATTAAATTCAAAGTCATGGTCAAAGTTAAAGTCAAAATTCAAGTCATGGTCAATTCTTGAAGTCGAAGCCAGGGTCTAAGTTAAAGTCAAGGTCAAAATCAAATTTATGGTCACAGTTAATGTCAAAATCAAAGTCATGGTCAATTGTTAAAGTCAAAATAATGGTAAAAATCAAAGTCATAGTCTAGGTTCAAGTCATAGTTAAAGTTAAAGTCAAAATCAAAGTCATGTTCAATTGTTAAAGTAAAAGTAATGGTTAAAATCAGAGTTAAAGTCGAAGTCCTGGACAAGATCAAAGTCATGATTAAAGTTAAAGTCAAAGTCATATTCAAAGTCAAAATCTTAGTCACAGTTAAAGTCAAAGTAATGGCTCAAGTCAAATTAAAGTAATTGTCCAAATCAAAGTCAGGGACAAAGTTAAATTCAAAGTATTAGTCAAAATGTACGTCAGGCTGAAAGTTAAAGTCAAAATTCTGGTTAAGGTCAAATTTAAAGTCATTTGCAAAGTCATAGTTTAAGTCAAACTAATGGTCAAAATTTTGGTTACAGTTAAAGTCAAAGTAATAGGTAAAGTTAAAGTAATAAGTAAAGTCAATGTCAAAATTAAAGTCAGGGTCAAAGTAATGGTCAAAATCAAAGTCAGGTTCCAAGTTAAAGTCAAAATCAAAGTTATGGTCAATTGTTAAAGTCAAAGTAATGGGCAAAGTTAAATTCAAAGTACTGGTCAAAGTTAAAATCAAAGTCATATTTAAAGTCAAAGTCAGAGTCAAAGTTGATGGCAAAGTAATGGGTAAACTCGAAGTCAAAGTAATTGTCCAAATCAAAGTCAGAGACAAAGCGAAATTCAAATTAATAGATAAAGTTATAGTCAAAATAAAAGTCAGGGTCAAAGTTAAAGTCAAGGTCATAATCATATTTGTGGTCAAAGTTAAAGTCAAAGTTCTGTTCAAGATAAAATTCAAAGTCATGGGCTAAGTCATAGTTTAAGTCAAACTAATGGTCAAAATTTTGGTTACAGTTAAAGTCAAAGTAATAGGTAAAGTTAAAGTAATAAGTAAAGTCAATGTCAAAATTAAAGTCAGGGTCAAAGTAATGATCAAAATCTATGTCATGGTCACAATCAAAGTCAGGGTCAAAAGTTAATGTCAAAATTAAAGTCATGGGCAAAAGTTGAAGTGAAAATAATAGTCCAAATAAAAAATCAGGGTCCTAAGTTAAAGTCATAGTTAAAGTCATGGTCAAAATCTAATTTATGGTCAAAGTTAAAGTCAAGGTAATGATCAAAATCAAGGTCTTGGTCAATTGTCAAAGTAATTGTCAAAGTCAATGTCAGGGTCAAAGTTGATGGCAAAGTAATGGGTAAAATCAAAGTCAAATAATTGTCCAAATCAAAGTCAGGGTCAAAGTTAAAGTCTAGATAATTGGTAAAGTCCATGTTCTGGTCAAGATCAAAGTCAGGATCTAAGTTAAAGTCAAAGTAATGAGTAATGTAGAAATCAAAGTCATATTCAAAGTCAAAATATTCGTCGCAGTTAAAGTCAAAGTAATGGATAAATGCCAAATTAATGGTAACAATTGAAGAAGTCTGGGTCAAAGTTAAATTCAAAAAAATGTTAAAAGTCAATGTGATGGTCAAAATTAAAGTCAGGGTCAAAATTAAAGTCAAAGTAATAGGTAAAATCAAAGTTCTGGACAAGATCAAATTCAAAGTCATAGTCATGGTCATAGTTTAAGTCAAACTAATGGTCAAAATCTTGGTCACAGTTAAAGTCTAAGTCAAAGTAATGGTCAAAATCTAAGTCGGGGTTTAAAGTTAAAGTCAAAGTATTGATCAAAATTAAAGTCAGGGTCAAAGTTAATGGCAAAGTAATAGTTAAAGTCAAAGTAGTGGTCAAAATAAAAGTCAGGGTCAAAGTTAAAGTCAGAGTAATGGTCAAAATCAAAGTCAGTGTCAAAGTTGATGGCAAAGTAATGGGTAAAATCGAAGTCAAAGTAATTGTCAAAATCAAAGTCAAGGTTAAAGTTAAAGTCAAAGTAATAGGTAAAGTCAAAGTTCTGCTCAAGATGAAGGTCAGGGTCAAAGTTAAAGTCAAATTATTGGATTTTTTATTTTAATTTATGGTAAAGGAGAAACTTTTTATATTTTTAAAGTTTATTATCAAAATTTTCAACTTTAGACAAACTGTGGAAAGGAAAAAACCAATTTTCTGTATTTTCAAAATCATGGACAAAAAAATGTCGAACCATGGTAAGAAGAGGAACAAAGTTTCCCATTTTTTTTATCCATTTTCCACGTATGGGCTATAACGGTAATATCGCAAGAAATACATCTTTTCTTTTTTTCTTTCGATGCAGCTCTTTTGTTAGATTTTTTTTTCTCCTGTTTTTTTTTTGTTCGTAATGCCATGCCGCGAGGAGGGAAACAAATGGAAGGAAAATGCACGCAAGCCGACTTTGAAAAGGCCTATTCGCCACACGAGTGTATTCACAGTCCTCCTCTCTTGCCAACAAGGCATATATACGAAAAAAGAAGTCATTTATATTCCACCAGCGACGCTCAATAATTCTGCATGCGTTATTTTATCGTTCAACTCCAATATATGAAGACCCTCTGTGTTCCGCTTTTTTCCAACAGCGGACCGAGGAAATTGGGTTGCGGAAGCAATGGCGGAGTTGAAAATGTTTTTCAAATATACACACAACAAACTTTCTTTCTCCTTTTTTTTTCTCAATTTTCCTAAATTCTTAAAATTGAATTTTTTTCCTATCAAATAAAAACAAAATAATTTATCGCTATTCTAGTTTGAACCGTCTTTATTTAATTGTTTAATTATTTATTGTTAATTTTTTTTTAACCGAAATATAATTGTTACTTTAAAATTTTTTTAATTTTTCCTTTTTTTTTACCTGCGTATAAATCGGATCTGACTTTTGTGAGTGTCATAATTCTTTTTAATTCCCTCTCGTCTAGTTTTCTTTTCTTCTTTTTCTCCCCCTCCCCTCCCTTCCCTCCCCCTCATCTGCTCATCTCACTTTAATTCGTTTAATTTTTCTTGTAATTTCTTAATCATTTAATTGATCCAATGAGGCTTTTGTTATCAAACTTTTCTCTTCCTCTCCTTATCATCTTTAACTTTTCCTTATTTCCTTTATCTTTGTCAGACACGAGCAATTTATCTTTATAACTCCTTAGATTCTTTCTTCCTTATTCTCTCTTTATTATTATAATCTTTATCCTTCTAAATGAAATGAAACTAATAATTTATAGCATTAAGATGATGATATATCGCGGTGAACTCTCTTTTCTCCCCTCTCTTATTCGGACAATTGAATTAGATTTTTATTTCATTAAGAATTCTACTGAAAGAGAAAAGATCTATTCACTTTAACTTTCTCTTTGACTTTGACTTTCTCTTTGACTTTGACTTTGACTTTGACTTTGACTTTGACTTTGACTTTGACTTTGACTTTGACTTTGACTTTGACTTTGACTTTGACTTTGACTTTGACTTTGACTTTGACTTTGACCATTACCTTGAATTTGATCTTGACTAGGAATTTCACATTAGCTTTGACCATGACTATGATCTTGACCATGACTTTGACTTTAACTCTGATTTTGACCATTAATTTGACTTTAACAATTGAACATGAGTTTGATTTTTACTTTAACCATAAACTAGATTGTGACCTTAATTTTAACTATGACTTTAACTTAGACCCTGACTTTGATTTTGACCATTATTTAGACCTTAAAAATTGACCATGACTTTGATTTTGACTTTAACTTTGGCCATAAACTAGATTTTGAACTTAATTTTAAATATGATTTTAACTTAGACCCTGACTTTAATTTTGACCATTATTTTTACCATTATTTAGACCTTAAAAATTGAACATGACTTTGATTTTGACTTTAACTTTGACCATAAACTAGATTTTGACCTTAATTTTAAATATGATTTTAACTTAGACCCTGACTTTAATTTTGACCATTATTTTTACCATTATTTTGACCTTAAAAATTGACCATGACTTTGATTTTGACTTTAACTTTGACCATAAACTAGATTTTGACCTTAATTTTAAATATGATTTTAACTTAGATCCTGACTTTAATTTTGACCATTATTTTTACCATTATTTTGACCTTAAAAATTGACAATGACTTTGATTTTGACTTTAACTTTGACCATAAACTAGATTTTGACCTTAATTTTAAATATGATTTTAACTTAGACCCTGACTTTAATTTTGACCATTATTTTGATCATTATTTGGACCTTAAAAATTGACCATGACTTTGATTTTGACTTTAACTTTGACCATAAACTAGATTTTGACCTTAATTTTAACTATGACTTTAACTTAGACCCTGATTATTGATTTGGACCATTATTTCGACCTCAACTTCAATTATTTCGACCATGACTTTGATTTTGACTTTAACTTTGACAATAAATTTGATTTTGACCTTGACTTAAACTTTGATTTTAAATTAGGCCGTGACTTTGACCACTATTTTGATTTTAAAAATTGATCTTGACCTTGATTTTGACTTTAACTTTGACTTTAAATTTATTCTTGACCATGACTTTGATTTTGTCCAGGACTTCGACTTTAACTTTGAATCTGATTTTCACCAGTATAGTTTGACTTTAACAATTGACCTTTACTTTGACCATGACCTTGAATTTGATCTAGACTTGGACTTTGACCATAACTTTGATTTTTATTGTATGTTTGAACATGGCTTTGAATTGGAACTTGATCAGGACTTTGACTTTGGACCATGACTTTGATTTAAACTTTGGAGAAAGAAGAAAAACTATTTTTTTTATATTTTCTAACTAGAAAAGTAGAATTTTTCCAAAATATATTTAGAATTTCGAATTGATTAAAGAAAAAGAAGAAGAAGAAAAAAAAGCATCAACTAAAAATTCAATTATGTGTGAATATTGTCACGTGACGAATTGCCAAATGATCGAAATAACTGTGCTACAAAGAGTAACTCAATGGCATTTTCTTCTTTTGCAAAAGAACGAAACTACAGTGATAAATCCATTGGGATTCGGATCATAAATTTCATCGTATTTCCCCGAGAACAATATTAACCCGCTGTGGCGCCCTAGCGACCTCGAAAGTTTTTCAATCTCCAAATAAAAATTTCCAAGCTTATAGATGTGTGATGATTCATTTTGATATTCCTTTGGTTTTTTTTATAGATTTCAATAGGAGAGAGAGAGAAAAAATCGGAAAATTCAAATCATGTATATTTAAATATTTTATCATAACTATTGCCTCTTATAGGGCTATCAAAATATTCGTCTTTTTAATAATTTTTTGAAAAATTATTTCAAAAATTTTTTTTTTCAATTTAAAAGTAAATTATAATTAAAAAATTATACGATTTTGTAATTTGACATTGACTTTAAACATAATTAAATTTCTGCGAAGAATTTTATTACTTTTTTGAAAATAATTGAAGTAATTGAATTTCTGCAAATATTTGTAATTTCTCTAAAATTCGACAAATTATATCGTACAATTTCACGAACTTTTCGTAAATGCAAGTAGCATCAGTGATGACATACATAACTAATTTTAAGATGAAAGCGATTTTGCCAAAAAAAAGAGACAAACACAGGAAGGAAAAATGCGGACAAAAAGTGAGGAAGAATGTAAGAATTATTTAACAAGCAGCATCATCGCTGTTATAGTGTTACGATCATGAGTCACAAACCAGTGTTAGCTGACAGTCATTTGTCATGACTCGGTGCTCGGTAACTTTAAGTTGCTATCTTTTCTAAGAGTTTCTCTCTCTCTCTCTCTCTCTCTCTTTTCTTTTCTTAGACGACTTTTTGCCTTTTTTTTTATATATATACATCATGCGCCTACACTCTCGTACAATTCCAGATTCTCCCATTCTGTTTACGCTCTATCAGTTTTCTTTTCCCGCCTCCAAAGTAATGTATCGTCGCTTCATTGGTTACAGTTGCATGACGTGAATACTTTTCTCAATATATACGATTACATTCTTGTATTGCGCGAATCTATCTATATATATAAATATGTGCGTGATTATATTTCACGCACGCGTCGCAATTACTTTCTTGAACAAGAGACTTTAATTTTAAGTGAATGCTGATCATGTTCAATAGAAAATTATTGTTCCCCTCACCACGAATATGTATACAAAAGATTTATGTATGTTTTTTTTTTAATTTATAAAGCATAACGAACCGACTACGTATCTACAGTTATTTTTATTTTTTTTACCCACGGTTTTTTGTATTTAAAAAAATTAAAAATGTCCTGTTCACTTTCACATCACTTTTCACTTCACCTTCACAGTCACTTTATTTTTGCTAAATTTAACTTTATTAATTAATATTTCAAATTTTCTTAAGAGTTTGAAAATAAATTAAATTTAATAACAGTGAAAGTGAAAGTGAAAGTGAAGTTACAGAATCGACAAAAAATGTTGTGTAAAGTTATAAATTCTTTGCCACAAGACACTTAATAAGAAATATTCAAAAAAATACCTTGTAAAAATAATTATACGCGAATTCAAGATGTCGAAAAGTTAAAAATATAAAACTTTCAAAGATCGAGCGCATGTTCGAAGTAATTTACAACTCTTTTTTTTGAAAGAGAACACTGATCTTCTAAATTGATCAAAAGTTTTATTGACATTCGTGTAATCATCGCCCACCCTAAGATTCATTTATGCCAAGAGGTAAATTAACGCGCGAAGAATCGACCAATTAGTCTGATTCACAGCTTTAGTAATATAAAGTTTATAAATATGAATGAAATCCTCCCTTCCTCTCTTCTCTCCACTCCCTGTATTGATAGTGCTGAACTTTATTTATAGAACTTATGAAATCTTGCATCTATTTTTAATATAGATTTCAAACACCTCGAAAAAAGTATTTTTATTTTAATTTACAACCCATCGGCAAAGTAAGGCGAACGTTAGAAAACTATAATCGACTTTTAATCATAAAAATAAAGTATTTATGTATCAAAATGCAAAAGGATTTTTGCATTTTTTTTTCATCAAAAAGCATAAATTTTTGCATTTTGATAACACGAAGTATTTCGATATGAAAACAAGCAATATTATCACCTATTGAGAATACAAGTTGGCTATATGGAACATCGCAGTATATAATCTTAAGGTGGAATATCTCTTGGATACGCCTTAAAATAGTTTACGTCATCGTCCAATCGTCCGACAACAAAGTTCACGATCCCTTCCACCACCTTTGCCCTTATACACGAGTAATAGAATCGACGCGACGTGAATTATGCGAATTGGAGGGTCTTTCGGTTCGTACACGCTTATAATCGAACAGTTTATATTGGTAGTGCGTGCATGCGATCAGTGCCCACTATACGTACACACACACACGCCTCCAATGTACATCTATCGGTCCCCTATACATCAAAATACCCTCTCTATAAACGCCTTGATCGTTATCAATGTCCGTGAAATTTTCAATATTTATCCACAAAAAAAAGAATCAACCTGTTCGAGGAGTCAATTTGTAAATAAATGTAATAGAACATTTTTTTTCAGTATCTAATAATTTTTAGATTGAATCAGAATATTCTTTATTGTCAGGGAGAAGAACTATATTTTAAAAATAAAATTGTAGTTTCCTATCTTGTTATAAGCTATATAACTGCAAGTGCGCTTTTCACAACGAACTTTCAAGTGTTCTGCATTGAACGCAATACAAAATTTTATTTATAAACCGCTTGTAGAATAAAAAGAGCGGTTGCACAATACGATACAAAACAAATCAATTATTTCCGGTTCTTCAAATTCGACTCGATGAATTGTGCTCTTAAGAAAAGTTGTCAGGTAGTAATTTATTTGTTTGGTGTGGTCTTTAAAACGAACGCACATCTAGATTGGAGGGTAAAGAAAAGGGTCTTTTTTTCAGGCCCTTTGAGGATGAACACGTGCCAAATGACATATCACTTGTTATTTTGTCAGCAACTAAGATTTTGGGTCTGGTTAGAAAGAAAAGGAAAAAAAAATAGTAGATCCCTTTTGTAGATCATGTTAACTGTGAACTAACATATCAACCAACCCCTGTATATCTATTTTCATTTAACAACATCCATCTCTCGGTAGGGTGCAATCGGTGTGAAAATAAGTGTGTGCATTAGCATTTCGAAGAAAGAATTGTAATTAGATTTCTTTTCCTTTATCGTGAACTAATCAGCATCCAGTGGTGAAGTTTTTTGAAATGAGAAACCAATTTCCTTACTTGATGAAATAATTGAACTTACGTTCAATTATTTCACCAAGTAAGTAAATTGGATCCTCTTGTCCACTGGGGGGTCGATTCTGTAACTTATCCACTTTCCACTCTAACTCTCACTTCCCACTCCCACCTTCCACATCTACTTTCCACTCTCACTTCCTATTTCCACTTTCCACTACCACTTCCAACTCTAACTTCCCACATTCACTTCATATTTTCACTTCCCACCACCACTTCCTACTCTCGGTTTCCACATTCACATCCCACCTTCCACTTCCCACTCTCACGTCCCAAAATCACATCGAACCTTCCACTTTCTACTCCCACTTTTCACTCCTTCTTACCACTCTCACTTTCCACTTCCACTCACATTTCCCACATTCACATCCCACCGTCCACTCCCACTTTTCACTCTCAATTCCCACATTTACATCCCACCTTTCACTTTCTACTCCTACTTTCCACTCTCACTTCCCACATTCACTTCTATTTCCACTTTCCACTATCACTTCCAACATTCACATCATATTTCCACTTTACACTTTCTACTACCACTTTCCACTCCCACTTCCCACATTCACATTCCACTTTCTACCTTCCACTTCCGCTTTCCACTCTCACTTCCCACATTCACTTCCTATTTCCACTTTCCTCTACCACTTCCCACCTTCCACTTTCTACTCCCACTTTCCACTCTCACTTCCCACATTCACTTCTAATTCCACTTTCTACTCCTACTTTCCACTCTCACTTCCCACATTCACTTCTATTTCCACTATCACTTCCCACATTCACATCATATTTCCACTTTACACTTTCTACTACCACTTTCCACTCCCACATTCACATTCCACTTTCTACCTTCCACTTCCGCTTTCCACTCTCACTTCCCACATTCACTTCCTATTTCCACTTTCCTCTACCACTTCCCACCTTCCACTTTCTACTCCCACTTTCCACTCTCACTTCCCACATTCACTTCTAATTCCACTTTCTACTCCTACTTTCCACTTTCACTTCCCACATTCACTTCTATTTCCACTATCACTTCCCACATTCACATCATATTTCCACTTTACACTTTCTACTACCACTTTCCACTCCCACTTCCCACATTCACATCCCACCTTCCACTTTCTACCTTCCATTTCCGCATTCCACTCTGTCTTCCCCCACATTCACTTCCTATTTCCACATTCCACTACCACTTTCCACATTCACATCCCACCTTCCACTTTCTACCTTCTATTTCCGCATTCCACTCTGTCTTCCCACATTCACTTCCTATTTCCATTTTCCACTACCACTTCCCACTCGTACTTTACAGATTCAGATCCCAACTTCCATTTTCCACTCCCACTTCCAACATTCACATCCAACCTTCCACTTTCTACTTCCACTTTTCTCACCTACTTTAAACTCTCACTTCACACTTTCCACCTTCCACTCCCATTTCCCACTCTTACTTCCCATATTCACTTCCTATTTCCACTTCCAACTCTAACATACCACATTCACTTCATAGTTGCCACTTCCCACTTTCGCTTTCCACCTTCCACTTTCTAATTCCCACTCGTACTTACCACATTCACATCCCTCACTTTCCCCTCTCACTTTTCATATTCACTACCTATTTCCACTTTTGACTACCACTTCCAACGCTAACCTCCCACATACACTTCATAGTTTCAACTTCCCACTACCACTTCCCACTCGTACTTTCCACATTTAGATCCCAACTTCCACTGTCATTTTCCATTCGAACTTTCCACATTCACATCCAACCGTCCACTTTCTACTCCCACTTTTCACTCCTACTTCAAACTCTCACTTCAAACTTTATACTCTCACTTCCCATATTCACTTCCTATTTCCACTTCCCGCTCCCCACATTCACGTCCCAATGTACATTTTCCACTATCACTTCCTACATTCACGTCCCAATGTACATTTTCCACTATCACTTCCTACATTCACTTTCTACTTTCCACTTCCCACTCTCACTATCCACTACACCTTCCAACCTTACACTTTACACTGTTACTTCTCACTTTCTCCTCCTAATGATGGAAAAGTTAAAAGTTGGAATAGGAAGTAAGCGTGGGAGTTGGAAGTGTAAGTTGGGATGTGAATGTGGAAAGTGAGAGTGGGAAGTGGGAGTGTAAAGTGGAAGGTGGAAAGTAAAAAATGGAAGGTGGGAAGCGGTAGTGGAAAGTGGAGGTGGGAAGTGTAAGTTGGGATGTGAATGTGGAAAGTGAGAATGGAAAGTTGAAAAGTGGAAGGTGGGAAGTGAAAGTAGAAAGTGAATGTGGACAGTGAGTGTGGAAAGTGGGAAAGTTACAGAATTGACCCCCTGGAATATAAACACTCCACCACTGCCACCTATGGGAGTTCCACCTTTAGTTGCATTATCGTAAAACCTTCCACCAACGACGTTAAATGAATTCCACACGTTACCTCCTTAATGTCATTCTCAACTCCTAATACTCATGAAATTGAATTATACAACAAATAAAATTTAATAAAAAACCACCTTCCGTCAGGCGTCATATATCAAGTTATGAATCATCATTTTGTCTCGCATTTATGTGTGAGGACCATTTCTCTCAACAAAGTACTAAAACATCCGCAAAAGTAACTATTATGGATAAATCTAGTTCGCAGTATTCTTTTTTTTTATGGACTGCTTGTCGAAAGGACGAAACACCATTACTTCAATGTGAAATTGTTTCTCGCGTGTCCAAGAAAAATAAAGTCGATATCACTCTCTTAGTGGCAAAAGAAGAAAAAAAGAAAAGGTTTATTACCGATATTAAATTGTGACCTAGCCCATCCGGAATCTTAAGCTTTAGACCATTTCGAATTGGACCAGATGGTTCCCCCTTGTTTTTCTCTGATAAAAGGTATAAAGCTCAATTTCCAAGAAAAAGAGACACAAAAAGGGAGAAAAAAAAATCCGTACCACACGGAAGACAATGAGAAAGGAGGGAGAGAGAGAGAGAGGGGTCGATTTGATGGGCACTATGGGGAGTATGAGAGAGAGTAGGTTTGTACCCTTTTAGCTGTTAGGCCACCAAAGGGATCAACCACAGAAGATGCAATAAAATGAAATTAGCAAAGCTCTTCCACACCCTGAGATCGCGAACTCAAGGGAACGTTGTTGAACAAAAAGAAAAAAAAAGGAAAATAAATAAAGGAAAAGGTCCCCAAGGTACAAAGGGTAAGACCGTCCTTGACTTGGCACATCGTTTGATTAAGATTCAAACTACTATTGCCATTCTCAAGCATCGAAGTACTTTGAAATGACCCCTACCACTGGCTATACTACCCAGCATTAAGTCCCAAGTCGTAGAATGAACTTACTCTGCTTTTTTTTGTCTACTTTCAAAACATGCTATTGACATCGTAAATGCTACTACTCACATTTTCGCCTCCTAAAGGGAATTACATTTCCCGACTTAAATACTTCGATTCGTTTCCTTTCATGACCCGTCATGACCCCAATTTCTTTTTTTCAACTCTCAAGTCTAATTAATTTAAAATCGATTACCGTCATCTCATGGAATATAAATAATAATTACTGATAAAAAGATTTATCAGCCTGATGCAAATTAAATGTAAAGGGGGGTTTTTTTTTGTTGGAATGATCCGGTCATCGGGCAGAAAGTAACCTTTCGCAATGGGCGCGCTGAACAACGCTTTGCACTTACGGTTGGTTTCGATTAAAGTCATTTCAGAGAGGGGGCCGACGCGACCAAACGGACCATCGCGAAAAGGTCGAAATAAGAGTGAGGCAAAAAAAAAAAAAAACTTCCACTATGCTACTTTCATACGTTTACTTCGACAAAAATTGCTTTTCAAAATCTTATATACTCGAGAAACTGGATTTTTCTATTACACCATATTTTCACACCCTTACTCCGCAAAAAAATCAAATGACTTTTTATCACATTACATTCAATGTTAGTTGGATAACTTTAAGATTCTATCACAGATATAAGCAGTCTCGAAAATACGTGTGCCTGTTTACTTTTCGAAAAAGGGAGAAATTTCATCTGATATCCAATATTGTAATGCAATAAAGGTGAATGAATGTAATTTTAATTTAAGGTTATGTTCTTGTTTCAAATACAGTTGCGCAGTTTCTTAATGGCGAAAAAATGAATTTAAATTAATATTTTATAATTAAATGTTGTATAAAAGGAAATTTTGTTTCAATTTGATGGTTTTAATCCCGCTGATGACGAGTGCCACCTTCGGGAGTAAGAAATCCCAGAAGATGACAATTAGTCAAATAGATAAGAAATTGCATTCCATTTGCTGATTCTAATTCCGTTGATGCTAATTGTCACCTTAAAAAAAATGTAGATGATAATAAGCATCAAGAGAATTTTAATTATTACTTTTTTTTGGTATCAACTTAAGAATCGGAGTCCTACTTCCACTGATGGAGATTATAATCTTCGGGTGTAAAAACTCCTGAAGTTGACGGAAAAAAATCTTTGGGGGTACTTAACATCTACAAAGGACTGTAGTCCCAATGTTAACTTGGAAGTAAATTTAAAAGCAAATATCTACTTTCTAGAGAAAACACCACACTACATAGAGAAATATCATCGATTTATCAAGTCCCGAAGGTGTCAATTGGCATCAACTAAATTCTCATTACTTACCAGCATAAAAATTTTCCCAATCGCAATTAATTATTTCCTAATAAAAAATATTCCCGCTATGAAAAAACCTTTTATAGATTCTGTCTCCTACTTTTTTTTTTAATCCCGTCTTCCTCAAACGATACAAATGAGCTGGCAATTTTCTCAGACCTTGTAGATGGCTGAGGCATTTTACAATATCGTGGCAGACGCGATAAGTGTAGACAAGACCTGAGATTAATTCGATTACAATCTTTTCTTCTCTTTCTATTTTCGAAACGAGACATTTCCTCCCTCTCTCACTCTCTTGTCTTTTCCTTTTCATTGTTGCTTGATACTTGGAAGGCGGTATACCTCTTACCATTTCATATCCAACCCAAGGAGAGAGAGAGAGAGAGAGAGAGAGACTCTCTCAGACATAGAAGGCAATAGATACATATATAGCAGCAAAGTGGAGTGCTTTCTATGTAAATCGAAAACATTTAACGTTCCTCAACGGTTATTTAAAAGCAAATACCCATGGCCTCCCGTCCGTTTATATTCGCCTTTCCATACACTAACCGATACGTATGATACCCGTTAAAAATAATACACCTAAAATTAGCCATACCATTTATTCTATACATATCGTTTTTCTCTATCGTCTCCTTTATCGCAAAATCCTGAAATTCATTTTGTTATATCGCAAGTGATAGAATGTTCTCAAAAGAGAAAAATTAAATTAACAAAATGTAGGATATCCCAGTTGTCATCGATAGAAATTTTTGGATGAATCATGGCAAGAGAAAATAAACCGCAAATGGTGCCCCCCTCCCCCCTACCGTCTCGATATCATAGAAGTATGAAAAAAAGGGATATAGGATTAGAATGAATCCAAAAAGAACGAGCATAATTTAATTTGTTCATTTGCCGGAAGCCCTCGAACCACACTCCTCCCTACGGTTAATTAATAAAAGTAAT
Organism: Leptopilina heterotoma; assembly: GCF_015476425.1. Classification (NCBI taxonomy): domain Eukaryota; kingdom Metazoa; phylum Arthropoda; class Insecta; order Hymenoptera; family Figitidae; genus Leptopilina; species Leptopilina heterotoma. The sequence continues at coordinate 378,647 of NW_025110873.1, read as the reverse complement.
CGAATGAAATGCTCTGTAGCAGTGCCGGCATAGCATAGGCATTGGCTGCCAGCGGCAGGTGAGCAGCTGCTCTGAGTGGATTAAAGTGAGGTAATCAACGCAAATTGATAATCCTACTTTCAAGCTTCGTACTAACCCTCCTTCCAATGGGCTTTTCTCGAATCCTCCCACTCGACCATCGGTAGGAACGTGAAAGCTGCAAACTACTCCATGATATAAGTTTTCTCCCTTAGCCGCTTTCTTCTTCCAATCTGATATTTTCTTTTCTTTTTCTACTTCTTATTTTTTTTTCTCTTTTCTTCTTTTTTCTGCCTCTTCTTCTACTTTTTCCCACTACTTTCACCTTTTTTTTTTAAATCATGTACTTTTTCCAACACTGCTTTTAAACTTTCAACATCGAAAACGATCGTCTTCGCACTAAATCCCACTACGTTTTGTGATCCAGGTTTGAATTTCTTTCGATCTCAACTAACGAGCGTTTCTATCGATTTTTCGGGTCCCTGGAGTCTAACCTGAAGGTGGGGTTTTGTACAAGAAGGATGATTCGAGGGCATTTGGTTCTGTTTGATACTTCATCATGATACCTTGGATTCCGCACTCAAAGGTTGTGTGGGGTTAGTAGAATAAAAAAGAAAATATAAAATAATAAATTTAAAAAACTGGTGACCCACTGAAACCCGTAACCCTTTCCTTGAAAATCTGTAAAGATACGATTCCGTAGGTGCCAACTGTCACCTTCGGAAGTTTTACTACGTAAATACTATCCCGGACCCAGAATTCTAGAATCGATGGTGATTTGAACAATAAACGAACCACAGAATTGTGTTTTGGTTTACTAACCCAAGAATTCATCATCACTAAATTAGTATTTGATGTGAGGTATAAAAATGATGATTGAATATAGAAACCCAAAGATGAAGGGGTCGAATGAGAAGTTGGAAAGGGTTGTGCCAGTGAGAGACGAGGGGAAGAAAGGGTGTCAAGAGTAGATGGGGAAAAGGCACGTGTAACTTAAGAGAACCACATGTTGCCTCGTTTATGTTCTACCTCCATATCACTCACAGTTTCTCTCTTTCTCTTCTCTCCTCCATTTTCCTCCATCACTGTCCTTTATTTCTCTTCATGTTGTGCTGTATAATTTTCTCCCTCTCTCTTTCTCTTTCCATAAATTCTTATATACACACATTCGTATAGCTGTCTCTCTTTCTTTTTCCACTTGTACATTAGTTCTCTTGCCGAGCCAACTTAGTAGAGCAGTGATGCAGTAATGCAACAACGCCAGCAATGACAGGCAAAGAGATTGGTATGTCAAGTCGTTTCCAGAAGAGCTTCATCTCTTCCTCTTTTACTCACTTCTACCACCCACAAATTACTTTCTTCTCGTGTTAACTATTTTACCCCTGAGCCCTTGGATTTTAGCTTGAGCATTCCACTATACTATTCTGATTTTTCAAAAAAAAGTTTTTGCTTCTCCCCTCTCAAAAACTTTTTAATATTTTGAAAATACCACTTATATTCAAGTATTTCTCAATTTCTAAAATGTATCAAGTAGTTTTTTCGTTTTAATTAGTATTTCGCATTAACGTTAAATGTACACATTATGGGTGAAAATTTTAACAGCAGAATATAAATCTTGGTTGAAATTGATGATGCAATCGATTTTTAGGCTCGGGGAAAATTTACAAATTGGTATTTCCATGTGAATTAACGTTTTCCAAAGCCGCGCCATTACGTTCAAACCATCGGTCCACGGCAACATACTTGAATATAGTTCACTAACGGCGTAAGCACCGTGGTGTTTCCAGTTTAGGTAACCGGATTAGTGCAAACCGATTCTGATCCTAGTCCATTACCAACTCAAATATAACCACTAAAATCCTCGTACCACGCAGATTTGCCTCACCATAATTTAACGGATGAAAAACTTCTATCCGTGAGTAGAGTAGATATCTTTTGAGAAAAAAAAACGATTTTCTTTCTGTATAATTTCATTCTGTGCCAATTTGAATTATCTTCTTTTAGCAAAAAAAGCTGCTAAACATTTAAATTTTTTTTAATCGCGAGCCATAGTTTTATTTAAAAACGTTTTTCTTTTTAAAGGGGCAGTCACGAGATGTGCCCACAATATGAATTTTCAAAAACTAACGTCAGATTCGTAATCAGTGAACCAAAAAACCCCCTTCGAAAAATTTACAAGCGAATTGCATCAGGTTTTCAAAAAGTCGTCCGCCATATTGAATCCGCCATTTTGAATTTTGATAATCTGAGTTTAGATTCGTAATCAGCGGTCCGAAAACCCTCGAGTAACAAGAATGTCTTCCTTTACCTAATTTGCATATCTACTCTTTTCATAAAAGAAAATAATCAGTATTATTTTATTAAATAAATGTATTTTTAAATGTTGTTAATATTGAGGTTTTAAAAAAATATACAAACAAAAGAGTATCTGAGAGACTTTTGTTTACATCACGTGCGGCAGTGTGTTAACATTCGAGTGAGAACAAAAGAGACCCAAATATAGCAGGTCATAACCGGTGAAAATTGAAATTCAGAAATATAATATTATTGGGAAAATACATTTTGAACTCAGCAGTTTAAATTTGTGAATCGTCCTGTTAACATGAACATAAATTCTCTCGATGAAAATAAATTCATGTCGTGTGTGTGTGTGGACGCACGTTGAAATTTCACATTAGCTTGCGCTATGTCGATAAATACACACATTGTCGTAAACATAAAATTTTTCCAAACGCGACACATTCGCGTCACACGTGTCGCAAAAATGTTTTCCTGGAATTAAAAATTTAATAATCAAAATTGTTTTTCAAAATTCAATATTGTAACTTTATCTTCGGGAGTTCTCTTTTTTAAAATCTAACATTTGTATTCTAACTTCTAGTCCCAACTCACGCATGAATTCATCGAAATCTTGTTCAGGTTCTTATTTCAAATTCTAATAATGTATGGAACCTTTTTTGGTTTTACTGCAAAATTAGAGAAAACTAGAGGTAAAAAAAATTTTACCCCCACGGTTGCCTTGTGAATATTGATGAATTTATAATTACTTGATCGTTGTTCCTCTTTCGCCTCTTGATTATATATCTATATAGAGGGAAACTTTTCCTTTTTTCGGGGGAGGGGGAGGATTTTAACTCGTACCGTTGTCTTTATACCTACACGACGATCCTGATTCGAAGGGACTAGGAAAGTTTTGAACATTATTCGTGAATGTTTTACGGAAGTGTCCCGGAACCATTACAAATTTTGCAATTGATGTTCGCAAAGTTCGAACTTCCGTAGGGAGCTGATGATAGGTAACGAGCTGGCAGAAGAGCGAGAAGGAGAGCAAATTTGCATAGAGCGCGTCCTAGCTGTGCTTTTCCCATTGTCACAGACAAGCGTCGCGACGCCTCGTGTTACCCAAGACATAAAAAGTGGACGACGAGTAATTTTAACGCTCATGCCTAAACCTCTTATTGGGAGTCAATTTTCAAAAAAATTATTAAGGGACATTTTTTAAAAAAGAGTAACTGTTAGATTGAAATTAAATGATTTATTTGAATCCTTTACAATTAGAATCAGAGAGAAAGAGTAGATCCAGATGTCTTCAGGAACACTGAAAGAAGTTAGAAGCAAAGTTAAATTATTGAATTCCAGACGGTATTAATGAAACCAATTTACACTTTAATATTAATTTTTCTTACTGATTGGGGTACTAATTGCTAATTTGAAGAATCAATCGAGAATTAAATTGGGGACAGAATTAAAAGTATTAGTTACTTAGCTTTTAAAACTATTCTTAGAGTTTTAGACCCAACAAGCGATACCTCCTTCAGTGTAAGAACTGAGAAATGACGTTGTCTAGCGGAAACAGAGAATGCAGTAGATTTTCCTCCAATTGTTTTCAGGATATCTAAATATCTAATAAAAGAAAATAACATTTCTTTCTGAAAAATAAATAATCACAATCATATAAAGAAAAATGTAATTTTTCCCTTCCTTATTAAAAACAGAATGGTTCAATTCATTTCGAAAAAGGATTTTTATTTGTACTTCGACGGAAAGCAATATTAAAATGAATGTTGCAGAAGTTGCAAGAAATAGGGGAACGAAAGCAGAGATATTAATAAAAAAAAAAATTTTTTTGGCATCGAGGGAAACAATAATAAAAAAAGAAAGCAACAGCAGAAGAAGAAGAAGAAGAAGAAGAAGAAATTCTATTTCGAAGTAGATATTCGCGTACCAATGTCGTATGCACATGGCATCAGTGGTGGGAGAGCGACATTTTCATTGGGGTTATGAAACTTTTGCATCATACACTCTCGTCGCGTCGCACCGCCTCTCTCGCATCTCATCTTGAGGCGTGGGCTTGATGCCAAGTGGGTGCTCCTATAACGGCTGTAACCTTAGTTTGTCTTTTAGTGGCTTTACAGGAGTCTCGTGCGAGTTTGCCCAAGTTACGCATGCAGTTATAATTGGTCTACACTCCCAACCATAATGCTCCACAATTGCCCCTAGCTTCTGTGAATTCTCACCCATAATGCCACAGACGTGAAATGATGGAAGCGGTTTTCTGGTGCATATAAAGTAAGGTTATCTCGCGATGCAAGGTACTTCTCCGAAGGAACTTTATGAAAACTATCGTCATGAGAACGTTAACGACAAGAGCGTTAAGGTCCCTTGCTTTAAAATCTGCCAGATGTCAAACTTTTTAACTACCCCTTTCAACATTCACATATATTTTCAGAAAATTTCACATCTAATCATAAATCTACTTTACAACTTCTTTTTTTTTTTTTTTGATGCAAAAACAAAATTTTACATAAAAAAAAATTTGTTTAAATGAAAAACCGTGAAAGGGGTTTGTTAAGTCAAGTCGATGGGAATGAACTCCCGACGAGGGGATATAACAAAATACTCGAGTTTTCGATTACAGGGGAATAAGAATCTGGAGTGAGAAAGCAAATAGAAAAGAAGAAAGATTGCGAATGAGATGAAGAAAGGAAGGGAGACAGAAAGAGAGATCGAAGGTGCCTCCTGAGGTTATGCGGATGTAGACGGTCTCACCATTCAGTTGCATTCTCCATTGGTCCACGGAATCAAGATTAATGGTTGAGACGCGTGTCCCTGTGGGTCTCAAGAAAGGAAAGTCACAGAAATCGCACTTGCATTCTGAAGAGTAGAGAGAACCGACGTAATGTCGTGCATACTTCCTTTTTTGAAAACGACTTTCAAGCCGTTGTAAGCAAAAGTATGTTCTCTCTCGGTTCCTCGAACTCTCAATGTATGCAGACACATCGTCAACGTTCATCCATCTAAACGAGGAAAATGTATCTTTCACTGATAACGTCTTCACCTACGAAAACGAGAAGTTCAAAAAGCCCCCTATAAAATGATAGCAATGCTTTTTTCCAATATGCTGATAAATTGCCATTTGACGTCTCGTTAAAATACAAAAAAAAAAGGAGAACCATGAAAAGGAAAAATTTTCCACATATTCTTGTTGGAATATTGCCAAAAAAAAACTAAATCTGTTTTCTGCTCACGACTTCTTTTTCTATTCTCTTGTGTAATGGCGGATTTTTATTTTACTTTTCGGAGTTGAATATTTTTATTTTGAATTTTATTTTTATTACGAAAAGAGGGAAGAAATCCTTAGTTTGCTAAAGATTAATGTTTAAATTCTCATCAGTCTATCCTACCAAAGATTAGGAAAACGCGAATTGTCCATTTTAGCAATCCTTTTCTATTGAATTTTCTTCCTCTTTATTAATTTTTGAATCTGCATTAACCCCATCTGAATTAGATTTCGATGTTTTCTGCGTGTTTGGATCTTTTTCTTTATGCTCAACCATTTTTGTTTTCTAAAGACGTTCTAAAGATAATTTGAAGGAAAAATTAGTCATTGATTTTCAGAATTGTAGTTTGCATATGTCTAAAGTGAGAAACATGGTCCAGTGATCGATTAGGAATTCAGAATATCTTATCAGAAATGCATTCCACAGAAACAAGTACACCTGGTCGCTCATCTCACCCCTTACTTATTTTTTTTTTACTTCTCTTACTCTAGCGGCCCTTCAACGTTATTACGTTGATTTATGGCGAAATTCGAATAGCGTCGTGTCTCGAAACGTATTAACGACGTGCCTCTGCTCCAAGGAGACGAGTGCTGCATATCGAGACGAAGCGACGCTACTACCGACATTACTATTCGGTGCGACCAAGTTAAAATGGCGTTAGTATGGCTCGACGTGAAAATAAGAGAACCTCGTAATTTCGCTTATTACACCAGTTCGTTATTTATTTAGGAACGATATTTCAAGTGAACGACTCCCGCACGCGCCGTCTCTTCCTATATTTGCATTTTCCCGCCACTGCCTCTGCAAAAAAAAAGAAAAGAAAGAGAGAGAGAAAGTTACCATCTCTCCTACTCAAGGAAGATGGTTGGAAAGGGGTTTTGAGGCAGATGCAAAGTTATAGATGCAACAAAGACAGAAAAAAGGAGCAGGGAGTAAATTGGAAGAGGGGGAGAAAGTGAGTGGTGTGGACGAGAGAGAAAAAGGGCTGAAAACGAGAAAGACTGGAGGAGAGGAGAACTAGAAGAAAAGTCGGAAGGCGAAGGACGAAACGATAGCGCCTTCTGGTGTCCAAGAGGGACAGCTGGAGGGTTGATTTAGTAGCATTTTCCCGGGAATGCTCGTGCGATAATTCAGGAGGACGCGCGGCGAATACTTACCACCCACTTCTTACCTTCAAGCTTCCTTTACCTTCTCAGTCTTCTCTTTTCTTTTATTTTCCCTCTCCTTCTTCCTCAACACAACTCACCCTTCTCCACTGCTATTATTTTTCTTTCGCGCTCGCTTTGCATTTTCTTAGGGCAAAATAAGGTCTCCTACCAAGCAAGAGTTTTTTTTACTGCCATTTTATTACCAGATACCTGCGACCCTTGGAGGTTAGGCGAGTTTACTTCTCTCAGGGATGTAAACTTTTCACCTCGTGACTGCTCCAGTTTTTTTTCTGGATATTTTAAGAGTAACGTGAGGGTTGTAATCTCTTGATGATTTGTAGATGATGTCTGAAAAAATACTTCTTCAAGTGATCATAAAAAAGGAAAAATATATTTCCGTATGCTGTGGATAAAATAGTTTTGCAAATCTAAATTTACTAGGTATGTTCTTGTTGGGAAAAAAAAACCTTAGAAAGATTGCCATTTCGTAGAAGTTGAGAAAGGATTAAAGTTGTAAGTTTAGAGGTGGGAAAAGAGAAGTAAAACTAAATGTGTGGGTGAGATAGATCAGAAACAGGTGGATCATTTGAAATGCGATAGCCAACGGTTACAATCGTTCTCTCATGTAAATATAACATCTCGACACAATTTTACTTGAAAAGCTTGCACACTTTGATGCCGGAAACTGGCCGGGTTTTACAAACCCACAAAGTAATCCTCTTAAAACCGAGCTTCCAATGGTAGTTGAACGTTTGACTGGTCTTCTAGTCAGCAAACCAACGTAAGCCATACATTTCTCCGCAAAACAGTATTCCCTCCACACAGAGGATATACACACACACACAAAAAACCACTTCAAAACTTTTTAATACTGTACCCATTTTCAAAGCTAATTACAAAAAAAGCTAACATACTGTCTCATTCAGACTTTCAAAATTGTATAATAAATCTAAAATCTTATTTTATAACAATACTTCACTTTATAACAATTTCAAATTAATAATAATTTGAAGTATAAAAGATTTGTCTAATCAAGTGAGCGGAAACTTTTTTAATCTCCATGAGAAACTTGATACATTTGTAAAAAAGTTTGGTTATCTTTTCAAAAAAATGTAAACTTTAATCAACATTTTTCTTTTCCAGAGCTTTAATTCAGTTTGTGAAGTGCTACTGAATATAAAACGTTAAACATTTTAAAATTATATTAAATCCATTATTCTACTATTATTATTATTAGAATGTCTCTAATTATTAAAAACTAATTAAGACACAGTATTTGACAACCGACTAAAGGAACTTTCGGCAAAACTCAACTATAATTATTAAACCAATATTAAGATTCCCGAAACTTTAGTTTTGCAAGAAAAAAAAATAGAGAACCCAGAGTTTCAAACTTGATTACTATTTGATTAGTATGCCAATCAGTGATAAAATTTTCTCTCGAAGAAAAGATTTGAATTTCTTAAATGAACAATTGAAAATTTGTTTCAGTAAAGCGGAAGTTAACTCAGAGTTTGCATGCATATTGTATCGTTTGCACAAAGTTAAAATGATCCTTATTATTATATAATACGCTATTCAGACAGCTTTTACAGGACTATAAAGTTAGTGGAATGCTTAATAAGCTACTTGATGGACACAAAAGCACTTCTCCGTCTGAAATCCAAGTTATGCGCGCTATAATTAATAATCTTCCCATTGCTAGAGAGTGAAAATTTATTTTCATCTTTTGTTTGTCTCGAAAATTCCCAGTCTAGTATTATATTTATTTCACCAGCCTAACGTTAGTTTTTTTTATTTTCATCTTGTGGAGAATAGTTTTTCCAGAAAGTGAGCACATGCCTTGACATCATGTCATGAAAAAAAAACGAAATGCGAATACAAAAAAGTTAAACTGGTCAAAAATTAAAAACATCTAGAATTGAAGAGATGTAGAATCTGGAGGCAGAAAAGAAATTATTTCCAAAAAGGGCTAAAGACACCAGTAATTATTTACAACTAAATTCCCTTGTATTCTTGTTGTTCTAACTAGTTCGATCCTTTGGCGCGTGTGGCATCCGAGAGTTAAGGCTTCGATCAAAGGTTGGCATTGTCAACCGAAAGCTATTATGCCCCTCTCCCCTTCTCCACGACAATGAACGACTTGTTGATCGGATACTGATGACAAAGTTTTCTACATAGTTTAGACTTGTATTTTAATTGACAAACATAATTTTTAATTTTTTTTCCAAAAAAAACTTTTAAATAACTGGAGAATTAAATTTTCAAGGTAGAAGTTCAATTTTATTTACGATCTATAAAGAAAATTGTTTAAATTAATAAAATAAAAAGCAAAACTTCTTCGTTTCTTTAAAGATAAAGTTAAAGCAATATTGTTTTGCATAATATGCAGCTTGTGGAGTTGAAAATTTTTTTTCCTGACACCACTGCGCATAGCATCGCAGTGCTGAATATCATTTATTAACGCCTGGTGTTTTGTCGCAGTTGAACAGGACGTGCCACGCTGCTGTAATGAGAACAAAACCTGCTCATGATATTACTACGAATCTCAATTTTATTTTCTCATAAATTTTCATTTCCAGTTTTATATACAAAACGCTTTTTGACACAAGTGAGTAAAAATGCTGCTGGGTTAAAATCAACTTGAATGGGGAATAAATTTTATTTCAAAGAATAGGAGGTGAATTTTTTTTGCAAAAGTACTTCTAGAAGTAGATTAGAAGTTTCTTTTTCTACACTATTTTTTTTTAATAATATATTCTATTGATTGAAAATTAATTTAAACAGAATTTTAGGATTCAGTTTCGGTAGAATTAAAATTTTAGAGTAATTTCATGTTAGTTTAGAGTAGTAGTAGTGTAGGGAGAAAATAAATATTTTAAATTTATAATTGTCTATTTTGTGAATTTGCGAACATTCCTGCTGAAGATGATAATTATCATGGAATGAGAAAACAACTTTGTCAATTTATCAAGAGACACTTAGTTCGTGAAAATTTAATAAAGCCTTTTCGTGTTACTTGATAAAGAACGGCAGTTATTGATCATTATTTTACTGTTCTGCACTTGAATTTTTCTCAATTACTTCGAAAACAAGAGGGGAATAACTGTTTCGAAATAAAAGTTAACAAATGTTTTAATTTTACAACAAAGGTCATACTTCGAACTTTTACATTCCTAAAAACCTTTTAAATTCTAAAAGTAATTTCTAAATTATTTGGATTATCGGATTGAAATAAATTTGAAATGAAAGGCACAATTAATGTAGCGATGATTGTTTTTTTTCGTTCAATTGTTTCCATTTTGTGAATTGTGGGGAGAAGAGGGAAGAAAAATTGAAAAATATTTTTTTTTCAATGCACTAGACTGAAACAGATTTGGATTATACAATTTTGGCCTGGCTGGCGATTGTTTGACATGAAACGATGGGTGACTATGTCTGACGCTCGCTAGCGACGTCTGACGGCTGAACAGATGTCATTTGGCCAACGTCCAAGTAGTGTTCAGTTTCGAGTTTGCTTTGGAATTTGGATTCCAACGGGACGAAGCGACAAATTTACACAGATCTTTTTTTTCATTTCCCCCTCTTTTATTTTTTTTTGCAACTTTTCTTTATACCTTACTCTAAAATACTCTTTTTTCATCAAACGTTTTCAATTTGAATAGTTGTAAGATAAATTTTTGAAAAAAGAAATAGATGGGAGAATATGTTTCAAAAAAATATGTTTTCGGAAATAGTAGAATAATGGTCTTAATATAATTTCTCAAAAGATTTGTATATATCTGGATTAAAAGTTGTTATGATACAGTTGGACTTAAATTAGAAAAAGTCCTCACGCAGATATTTGTTGCAAAAAATATATTTTCGGCTGAAATAGTAGAATAATGGTTTTAATATAATTTCTCAAAAGATCTTCATTTGTAAATCTGGATTAAGAGTTGTTTTTTAAACTCGCACTCACGATCATGTGGTTGCTGTGCCACAGGCGTCTTACAAATGAGACGTGGAGTAAGTTTCAATTATTTCTTCTTCTTTTATCTAAGTAGGAAAAAAACGTAAAATTTATTGATCAATTTGCCTGAAATGTAACCAAAGTGATAAAGTTGGTGTAAAATTCAAATTTTCCCCGAATGACATCAGAGGAGATAAAAAAAAATTTAATTACAATCCACCACTAAACCAATAAAATGATAAATGAAGCCATTATAGAAATGAGCAATGGAGATTTTCATGAGGGAATTCGTATTCACAACAGTGTGTTAGAGAGAGGTAAGAGCCATATTGTGGTATTCAGGCATAGGTGCCTTAACTTACTGAAAACGTTTTCCAGACAATAAAGCCGAAACAGAAATTTTCTGAAGCGTTTTATAATGTGAAAGCATATTTCCCGGCTAAGCGGAACTCATCGTATTCACCATCCTTACCACCACCACCACCACCAGCAACATTTTCCCCTTCTATACCCTTATCTTACCCGGCGTTTGTGTTCAGAGGGTGTGTTTCTCCAGGCTGGCAAGGAGAATGAAAAGGGTTTTGCAGCAGCGGCACATTGCTATAGTTATATATATCTAACAGCGTGTACACTCGCTCAACTCTACACATATAGTTTACCCACTAGCGACATCGGCATAATCTGGGAATTCATCCAAGTAGGTTATACAATTCTCTGCGATTTTGGATTTATCTTTGTGCTTGATGTTTTATCAGTATTCATATCTGATTTACATTCTCTTAGTTTTCTAGTATTCTGTTTTAAAAATTGTACACAATTTCCCTTTATCAACAGTTACATATTTTAATTACACTTATCACTTTGACGTTTAATTATTCCCCTTGAAATTTTTTTCTAGGAAACATGTGTCCTTTTTGGTGACCAATGCAGTGGGATGATAACGGATACTGTCCAGCTTCACTAAACATATGGCTGACAATTTTTTTTCGATCCAGGGAAAAAATTAACGACTAGGGACTCAAAAGACTATTTATAGTCGTACTCCTATTAAGGACAATTATTCACAATTGTCAAGAATCGTAACAGATTATAATTTATCGTCAATTCCAAAGGTTGTTAAATGAGGAAAGGATGCAACTAACAAACCCAAACTGGTATTGTTTACAAATTTAATTGTAATAATTGGTCTGACACTTACATCGATTAATCAGAACGTAGTAGGTCGCCAGCTTGTTAAGCTTAATATTTTATTTATTTTATATTATTTTTTATTTTACAAACTCCACATAACCTTGGAGTGCGGATTCCAAGGTATCTGCATGCAGATTTCCAAAAAATCCCTAAGCAAAAAATCTATGAGTTAAAGTCTAGGAAGTAACTATATTCCTATTTGGAATATTTTCCACTTTCTAAACTTGAGCGATGATTATAATTCCCGTATCGAAAAATATAATTCGTTTTTGAAAATAGTAGAATAATGGCTTTGATACACTTTTCTTTTGCATTCACAACATTTCATTAAATCGGAGATGTATTTCCCGAGTTCAGGATCAAAGGAAGGGATTATAGTTGAGGGATGTTTTAAGATAAACCGATAAGTGTCAATGTTTAATCATCAGCGTATAGTGTGTTACATTTCGTGTGAAGTCTGTATACAAATGCATGAGCTTTCGTTGTACTGTCAGAATTAGAACTATATAGCATTGTATTTCCCTAGAGGGGCTTACGTCGTTTCCATGTATCGTTACTGATCAGGATTACGCGTGGTTATCGGTTTAGTTGGTGGTTGTTTCTGACCATATTCTGACCATAGTCCCAATTCTCCAAGCTCGTGCGGACCCTGATAATTTCCACCCGATTTCGCAAAGGAATTTCGAAATTCAGCTTGTTTCAAATTATGCACACCCACATGTGGTACAATAATTTTGATAGGGAGGTCAACCTATTACGGGAACCTCACACACACACACACTGCTCTCTCGTCTCTCAGCTTGGCAAATTATCTCGCATTCCTTTAATATATTATTTCAAATTGAATGTCTGGAAATGTTTAAAAATTTAAATAGAGAATCTACTATATTTGATGTTAAATGATAAAAATTAGTTGTAGGAGAGTTTGCTATTTTATTAGAACAAATTTCGTCAGTCGTTGTTGGATGTTATTTTAATGGAAAGAAATTTTCTTTTTTTTCTACTTGGGTGTTGGAATTTTTTTTCTTCGACAGAAAAGAGGAGAAGAGTCAGTTAAGACGGAGCCCAGCGGGCTTTTAGGCGGTCGTAAATTCTGATAAAGTGAAAATTGGGGCCGACCTAACGAACTTATGTGGCCGCGTGCAGGGGATCCAAGCCAGCCACATATTTTCCTCTTCTTCTCGGGGCAAAGAAAACTGCTTTTGTTGCGATTTTCAACTGCGCATTCGGGACTTGGGAAGTTAGTATCGTGGAAAAAGTCGTATAGAATCACCTCTTGGAAAATGTATTGGAAGTGTATGTACACCTAAAGGCATTACCAACATCAAACTCTTTAATTATTCATCTTGTACCACTGTAATTGACTGCGCCGTTTCTAGAGGCTAATTGGGTAATCAATTAAGTGAATTGCAAAAGTTCTCAACACGATTTCACATTTTACTTTGGCAATAAGACGAAAGCAACTTTTCTCAAACAAAGTTACCTATTTATGGTACATTTTTCTTTGGCCTTTGATTAGCAAAAATTCAATTGAAAATTCGTCACAATGTTTTTGAATTTCATTTCCAGTAATTTTTGATTTTCTTGCTCGCGAGGGAAGTATGTTTGTTATAAAATAATTAGAATATAATTCAACACTCTCGACTATTGTCTACCGGGAATAAGTCATTGACAAACTCTCCGAGGGCGCTCTCGACAGATGTGCGGCATTTATTTCTCATTCTCGTTTTGGCTTTCATTATCGCTCGACCTGCCGCTGGAAATAGTTCTAAGGATCTATTATTATTTAATTAGTGCAAACAAGCCGAATAGCCATAAAGAGACGTCGAATAAAAAAAATTATTATTAGTGTGTTTCTTTCCTTACTTTTAATTAATCTATCACGAATATTTCAAAATGAAATAAAACCATACATTTTTTTATAAAATACATAAATATACGGTTCTAATAAATACAACAAACATTTGTACATTCATATCGTTAAAAATGCAGAAAGCTTTTAGTAAAGTTAAAAGAAAATGAATTGCTTTTGTTTTACGGATATGATATATTTTTGTTTTAAACCATTCGTTACGCTGAAACAAATCGGAAATAGAAGAATTTGAAAAAAACAAAACAAGTCGTAAATTTTAATTGCAATTTGCGTGAAATACACTTTTCTGTTTTCAATTTTCAGTGAATTTAATATGCAAATCTAAATAGTAAAAAGTAAATCTATAAAATGCTGAATAGCAGTTTTTAAGTATTTAATAATTAAATATCTAAAGGTAGAAAGTTTTTTAATTATCAATGTTTATTTTCACATATTATGGAATAAAATTGAATTCGTATGAAGTTTGCGCCCTAAAGTACAGTAACTTGGGAGAAATTTACCACTTTACTTGATTATAAAATTGTTAATAAATTTCTTTGATCTCTTTTTGGAATTTAAACAAGCATCTCGGAATATTCAAGCACAAGTCAAAGTTAACTCAAGCATAATGAACAAGTTTGAACCACTCGACACATCAGTGGAAGCTTGTTAATTGTGTCCGCTTTTGCTTTGCTTGAGAAATAAGCTACATGCTTGTGTATCTATCTGTGGATAAGCTTCCTGTGCTCTAGGGATGCTTTAGTGTTTTAGTACTTTGCAGCTTTACATGTACTATGTCGATGTTGATTCGAAGTCAGATGCTTCCTCTTAAATCAACATAGATGTTAATTTTCTCTGTCGTCGCGAAATTTTCATGAAATCGCAATAAAAAGGAGAGAAATATTCTCGATTGGAGGTAGCCAGCATTTGGGACGGGAAATAAATTTCTCAAAAGAAATTCGATGTGGAAAAATTGATTTGCGATAAGTTTACTTGTATCTTTTTGTTTATTTTTTCGCCGGAGGGATTTCCTCTTATTTATATGAGTGTTGAAACCAAAGAGGGAAGTAATTTGGAAAAGTTGATAGCGACACTAATGAAAATTACGGCACAGAAAGACGTGTCTGTCGCAATTAGAATTAGAAAATCGTTCGATGCTCTAGGACGAAACTTTGAAAAGTTACAACTACTGACAATGAATACGCATTTCATTATCAAGTACGCTGTGGGTTTTCCGAGAATTTCAAATACGTAAAACCTAAATTTCATTTGTTTCACGAACTTAACAGTTTGGGAAATTCAATTCCTATCCCGGCAAGTTGTCGATTAAAAATTGAAATTCCACTCGAATGTTAAAATTTGCAAGTGAAATTTTTAGATTATTTTTTTCCATTTCTATTTAAATAATTATTTTTTATAGTAAAGATAGTAGAATAATGGTTTTAATATACTTGTACCTGTGTACTATTAAAATTAATAATTTCCACTTAGAAAAGTATTCAATTGAAAACTATTTCCAATTTTCTCTTCTCTTCTCTAAGTACACTATTTTTTTCTAAATTCCCTCTTATTTCTAAAATGGGAATAGAAATTGTCTGACGGATTTCATCAATATGCAGGGATCCACCCTCTTGAAAAAAAAGGTAAATCTGGTAGAAGTTCATTGAATCAGTTTTTCTTTTCCCCCTTCCCATCAAATAGCGAAATTGGCGTCGAATCGTCTCTTAAATGTTTACCTGGAAACGTATTACTATATCAGTGTGTTCAAGACAAGCAATAATTCCTCGTCTGCGATTCCCAGGCGGGTATTTCTTTGGCTAGACTAAAGAAGCAATCGAGAGAAGGTTACGTCGAAATTAAGTTTTTTGTTAGGGGGCAAAAGTCGATGTTGAACATTAAAGTAAAACCTGATGTTATTTTTTTATCAGATATTTTTTTTCCTGAAATAGAATTCCACTTTTGTTATACACACAAATTAGATACAATAAATGAGAATAATAATTCTTGTTAGCCTCTTTAAAAAAAATTTTGTTAGCTTCTATATAATTTGGAAATAATAAATTTTGTTTTAGTGTGTTTATTTGTAGAAAAAATTTTTAAACTTAATTAAAATGATAACAAATGTAGAAATGAAAAAAAGGCTAGTGCCACTTGATGTGAGACTTAAGACTCGCGGCTTTATAAAACAGAGATAAATTTTCAAAGCGTCGAGAAGTTTGCGACATTATTTTTCTAAATAGTATTTTGTGTAATAAAAAGTTTGAAGTAACTACCAAACTTTAGTCTCGTTTAGGGAATTTATTTCCTCATTCTATAGCTTGTTACCTAGGTGCGTTCGAATTTTCCTCTTTACCTTTCCCCTTGTCTCGTTTGCCCTCCCACTTTTCCTATCTCATATTTTGTCTCTCTCTCTCTTTCTCTCATTTTACATAATTTTCTCTCATTCACGCCTCTCACTCTTACTATCTAATTCTTCCAGTCATCCACACGGCCCATCCCCTTGAGTCCTTTGCTCGTAATTTTCACACTTCAAATCTTAACTTACAGTCTTAACTCTAGTGTTCTTATAATTAAGCATTAGTTTTAAAAAGATTCTTCAAGATTTCTCCCTTCCAAACTTGTTGGAAAATACTTCTTTTAGGAAAAATTAATTTGTAATCGCAAAAAAATTAATTTTATCTTAGAGTTAAATCCTAATAGAAAAACAGCTCATTTTTCTGGCCGGATTTGATAAGATGACGGTCATTATTGGTCAGAAATCATAGCGATGACGCTTGCTATTGGTTCATTTTCCGTGTTCAAATGTTTTGGTTCTATTAATTTTTAATAGTAATAATAAAAATACCACTTAAAAATTTCTTTCGCAAATACTTCAGAAACTAAGTATGTTGCGATTTTAATATTCTACAGAAACAAATTTTTAAGTTTTCATTTGAAAACTTCTTTAAAAAACTAGGTTAGTGGTCTTTGGAGAAAAAAGCGAAACAAAATTTTAGTTCCTGTTACAGAAAACAAGTTATTTAAAGTAAATTTTTGAAAAGAATTCACAAAAGTTAGAGAATAAATTAGTCTCAGTTCCTATTGGTACAGAAAAATTTTTTTTTATAATAATTGTTGACCACTTACTAATTTTTTCATTAGGGGGAAAATTTTTTATTTTCTAAAGTTTTAATTTTGAGGAAAACTTTCTTTTTTAATTATGAATTGTGTTCCATTAGGAATAAATAAAAAAAGGGCTTCTAAACGGAAGCACAACCGTTGACCCAAAATGAAAATAAAGATAAAGAAAAATTTTTTTCGTAATCTTAACTATTTCCACTAGTGAGATTCTGAAGACTTTGCGGCAGCCGGATGGAATTCTTTATAATCCAGGAAGTCGGCTGGTATTTTCACGCGGCACACCGCACACTTGGCTTTTCACTGAAATAAATGAACATTTTGATAATGAGAAAACTGTCACGTGTACCCATTTTAATAAAAAATAAAATAGAAGAGGATTAGAATTATGAGCTAGAAATTTCTGCTTATTAAATAAAAAATTAAAATTTTATAACAATTCTCAATTGTTTTACCCTTTAATGGAACACAATACATAAGTATTTAATTATAAAAAACTATATTTAAAATCAAGAAGTAAATAAAAAATTGCCTTAGCCTAAAATCTTAAGTACCAAGAGGCATGTCATCTTTTTTAATTTAAATAATTAAAAATATTTCAAAATATCTTGTCGTGGTGGCGGGGCTTTTCACTAAAGAACAGAAAAAAACAAAATCAGTTTGTCAAGTAATTAATGACAAAAAAGCAGTAAACAACTTGTCCAACAAGATGACCTTATTCAATGCCCCTAATTGATCTGATAAACCCTCAAATTTGTAGTTTTAATTTTTTATTGAAAAATCTAGATAATTTATCATGCAATTGTTGGAGAAGATTTAAATATGTTATTACTTTTCAAATTGTGATATTTGCATCATTTTCTGACACATTTATCATTTGAAAAGCAGACACAGTACGTTGACTGTAAGAGAAGCTGGAGATTTTGAAATATTACTCTCTTGTTGAAGAGAATAGACTTCTTTCAACTTTTTTTTTTCTGTTGACTCTGAAGATATTTTGATTCGAGGTAAAATAAGATAAATAAAGAGAGGGGAAAATTCAGATACCACTCTTCTCTTTTATGCCATAGCGAGACTTTCGGATGACGAGGATAATGTTCCGCCCTGCTTCTTCCGACATGGTCGTTTATCATCCACAGGGAATGAGAGCCTCTCTATAGAGAAGAAAAGGAAAAAAAGTGAGTTGCTTGAAACGATAGATGCGATCTGTTGCTTTTAAAAAAAAGTCACAAAAATGTCTTTTCCAATTCGATTATTAAACGAAAAGGTGTTTATTAAAAAGAGATCAGATTTTTTTTATTTTGAAAAAACTATTTTAATTTTGACTAAAAAATTATTTTCCCATTGTCAGTTGGGGTTTAAATTGAATATTGTTATTACAACTCAACTGGGGTAACAAATCTTGACATAAAAACAAAAACCACTTGCCCTAGGATGAAGAAGTTCCTTTGATTATATTAGAGGAGCAAAAAAAAGAGCGAGATTTTCTACTTTCAACGGGAAAATTGCAAGAAGATATTCCAGAGTGTTGGTGGAGACCCTTCTTCGAGTTGTTGCCGAAAGCGGTCGGGGTGGAATTTGAATTAATTACGAGAGGAAAGAGAAGAGGGGGGAAAGGGTGAGTGAACAAGCTAAGACCGCGTGCCAGCAATGCGGATGAAGAGAGAGTAAAGAGAAAGAGGGTGAGTGCATAGAGATGGAGAAATAAATATATATATGTGAGTTGAGAAAGAGAGAAACTAAATTGGAAGCAGGGAAGAAATGAAGGCTTCGTAAGAACAGGGTTTGGGTCTGGAAAGAGAGAGAGAGAGAGAGACAGAGTCACAAGAGGGATGGAAGAGCACAAGAAAGAGAGGTTGGAACTGTGGGAAACGATGAGGGCGGATGTTGTGAAATTGTTCTTCCGTTAGCAAGTCAGACGCCTCCCAACTTTCACACCTCAAGTACCTTGAGGTAAGTACGGAACTAATTCGGAATTCCGTCCTGAGTGGCCTCTCATTTCGCGGAACCTTGTGCTCATTCGGATATCCTGATATTAAATAAAGTTTTTGCAAATTAAGTTACTTAATGGTTGAAATAACCGTCTAGACCCTCCCTTCTTTTATGGAATTTGAAACATACTCTTTCTCTTCTCATTCAAAAATTTATTTGCGGTTGAATACTGGGCTTGAAAAAATATTTTTTTTTTGGAAAAATTTGATTAGATGATTGTGTAGACGTTGAAACCTCGTTAATATACAATTAACGAAAACATTTCGCAGAAAGTCGTACGTTCTAGACAGAATGGAATATAAACGCGTGAAAACGGGATTTGGGTGGAGTTCTCTTGAATTTGAATGGGTGAGTTTCTTCCATTTGCGCGGTGTAATCGTAGAGTGTTAATCGTGTCGACCTGGCAGATACGGCATGCTTTTGCTAAGAGAATAAGAGAGGTAAGGGGGGTTTTGTTGGAGAAATAGGATGGACAGACAATGAAAGAGGCAGGAGAGCATCACCTCATGTTGTACGGGTTTGGGTTATAGTGAGCAACCCCTTGCTATTTGGCGTATCAACGTGTAGGTGGTCTGCTAGTTAAAGCTGACTAGAGCTACTTGCCAGGGGTTGGGTTAGTCTTCTCGGCAGTAAATGTTCAACCGGGTACAACTTCACGATACGGGACGTAATGCACACCAACGACGACAATTTCACTTCCGTTTCTATACTATCCTTATAGAATTTTAGCCAGAGTTATTACTCTCCACCACTGGGACTTTCATGATTCCAAATTGACTAACAGTATTTCACGTCAGAAAAAAATTACAGCACTTCTCCTTCCCTACATCAACGATAAAAAAATTTATCAATTAACCTTATTGTCAACTAGAACTCCTATCTTACCACCCACAAATAAAAATCGCTCCCTCCCTATATCAACAGCAAAAAAAAAGTTTATCAATTAACCTTATTGTCAATTAAAACCATAGCTAACTTACTGCTCATAACTTAACCCACAATTTAAAATTGCTCTTTCCCCATATCAACGGTAAAAAATTTATCAATTAACCTTATTGTCAACTAGAACACCTATCTTACCTCCCACAAATAAAAATCGCTCCCTCCTCATATCAACAGCAAAAAAATTTATCAATTAACCTAATTGTCAATTAAAACCATAGTCAACTTACTGCTCATAACTTAACCCACAATTTAAAATTGCTCCTTCCCCATATCAACGGTAAAAAATTTATCAATTAAGCTTATTGTCAACTAGAACACCTATCTTACCTCCCACAAATAAAAATCGCTCCCTCCTCATATCAACAGCAAAAAAATTTATCAATTAACCTAATTGTCAATTAAAACCATAGTCAACTTACTGCTCATAACTTAACCCACAATTTAAAATTGCTCCTTCCCCATATCAACGGTAAAAAATTTATCAATTAAGCTTATTGTCAACTAGAACACCTATCTTTACCACCCACAAATAAAAATCGCTCCCTCCCCATATCAACAGAAAAAAAATTTATCAATTAACCTTATTGTCAATTAAAACCATAGCCAACTTAATGCTGATAACTTAACGCACAATTTAAAATCAATACGTGTGAAAGTGATTCGCAAACCTTTCCGTCTTTAAAAATTCTCGTTAAATGAGAGTGGATAGTGGAAAAAAGCATTGAGAAGGGCAAACGACTTTTACCACGACAGAATATAATGTTAAGCGCTACCAATAAAGTTGATAGTTTACTTGCGAGTCTTCTTGCAAAGAAGGAGGGTAGTTGTCGCGTCTGGAGCCCAGGAGACTTTATGCTAATAGAAGTTGTTGCAGAATGTTGTCCCTAGCCACCCACTAGATCCCTCTTTCCATTCCTGGTAGTCATTTGACTATGTGTACACACACAGAGCAATAGGAAACCTATTCTTGGAAAGGGCAAATAGTTTTCCGGTGGGGTGCTAAAGGGTGGAGAAACGAGTAGAGGAACTCATACTCAGTTTAGAACACCGATTACTTGGTTCTAAGTGCAACTGAAACATCACAAGTGGGAGACTTACACGCAACACTTGTGCTCGCTAACCAATCTCTTAATCGCTTCCATCTGATTACTATCTTTGTTTATTTTGACAACCCTATCAAATTTGTTTCTTAAGCAATATTTCGTATTACTCGAGTTGATCCTTAATGAAATAGGATCATCTGACAGTAACTGAAAAACAAATGCCCAAAACGAAAAATATTATTGTTTTTCTTTCCTATTCTATTTTTGATGTCGGACAAATATACTACTAACGACGTTAGGATTATGACTACAAATATTTAAAGTCAGTGTGGTTAAAGAAACACCTAACCTTAATTTGTCACCCCTCTGCGTGTTGAATCTTCAGTGCCAAGAACCGTGTAAATTCTTAACAAGTCTTGTCTTGCGGTGCTTTTCCCTAAAGAACATTCAAAGAACAAATTGTAAGAAAAGTAGTATTATAAAAATTATAAATAGTATAAAGAGGTTTTTTTTTGCTTTCTAAAAATTTTATTTACGATCGTCTTTACGAAAGAAGTTAATGCGTAGAAGGTATTTTTTGTGGAGTTTTAAAGTAAAATCCAAGAAGAAACATTGCAAGTAACCTGGACAGTTTTAACGACGGATATCGTCCTTTCTGCGGACTCTTGGTCAACAACGGGATTTTGCGAGGAGGTATCTCGTTAAAAATCCTTAAAAAATATCCGGAATCCTCTTATTCGCAAGCCCGTAGCTTTTATTAAAGCTGCAAACCCACGGTATAAAAGCGTTATGGGCAGTTGTTTCTGATGTCGCAAGGAAGAGATTACAGACTTTCACCCTTGTAAAGGATTATGCAGTTTTATTCCGTTTTTAATTTTTGACAATTTACTTATATTTAGTAGTTGATAATTTGTTTCTATAGATTACTATATTAATTTTTAAAAATAGAATTCCTTTTTTTACAGATTGAACTTAGTTCGATATTGTCGGGAATCGTTGGTAAATACTTCCTCTTATTTTCTTGATAGAAATTATTTATTTTGCTGTGGGAAACGTGATAGTTTAATAAAATAACTCAATTAGAAGTTACGGATTGTAAAGAAAAAAAAATCTTTTTGTTGATACGAATGAAGCAATTCAGACGACATTAATCGATTTTCACCGCGAATTTCTATCTATTCTTCGGGTATAGGTGTTACTGTCGATTTCGATTCGGAGACTCGATTTCACATGGAGTTCGATATTAACACAAACAACATACAAACCTCTCTCTTTCTCTATCTCTCTTTTAAAAGTAATTCTTCGCTTCTCGTTTGGATATACACTCTCATGGTTTTTTGTTTCTCTGGGGTTTTTTTTCGTATTATTCTCATTTTATTTCACGCGCCATCCTCTCCACCTACTCTATCGTTGACGGTAGTCGAGCTTCGCTGGAAAACGGTATGAATGTATATTGCGTTATATACAACCAACGTGCATATACATAACGTAATTTGTCCAGTTTTTTTTCCAGCTACGTTCGAGCTCGTAAAAGCTTGGCAGTTTATTACGAGTCGTCGCCTCTTCATCCACTTATCAAAACCCAGTCTTGCGGCCACCGGAGAAATTAACCAGACGACGCCAGGGACTGTGAATATTCACTACATTGTGTTAAGACACGCGACTCCTTTTACATTCAGTGTTGATTTGTCACTTGAATTAAAGTTAATTTTTTGTTTTCCTGCGCAGTACATTTTAGAATAATTCTATTTTAAACACCGGACAGAAATAAATACTTTTTAATCCCTTCTCCCTTCCTCACAAAAAAAATTTATTTGCGGTTGAATACTGGGCTAAAAAAATCGCTTTAAAAAATTAAAACAAAAGTGTTAATTAAACACGAGGTCAATAAATATTTTTCTCGCTAAATTTGAGTTAAAATGAGACAAGAGAAAAATATTAGAGTGCTCCTGGCAAAAAAGAGAAAAATAAGAGAGAAAACAAGACCGAGATTTAAGATCGTTAGAACGTGATACTAGGGGGTAATTCTTTTCCAGAAGTTTAATACCAAGGTAGAAGCTTAGTTGTACACTCTAAAAGCTATGGGTGCAGGGTGTAAAGAAGTACGCTTGAAAAAATCTCGTAATCCTTGAGAATCGTCTCGAGGGATATTTTACACGGCTCTCGTCTCTTCCCTGACCACTAGTTTGTCAAGCAGGGTTTCATATCCTGCGGGCTTGAAGTTACGCGGTTACCGCCAACTTTTGTTGATACGACGACGTGCCATTTTGTAACGATGCGAGGAAACACGTTCTTTAACAAAAAAAAGTCTCTCTCTCTCTCTCTTTTTCTTTTTTAACTTGAACAAGAAAACAACTTTAGGATTGAAGATGACACACATATTAACAAACTTTTTTAAAAAATAAACCCCAACAAAGTGTGCACGATATTGCGTTTCAGGAACAGCTTAAAACTAGAAAAGTTCCTATAATCGATTTTCAATTTCTTGACAAACGATATCGTAATATTGCTTATCTATATCTTTGTTTCAAAAAAACAAAAAAGAAAGAAAATAAAATTAACTTAAAATTAACTTTTTTTCTCGTTTCTATAATTAAAATAATTTCTCATCTTTTTTTTTTCGTATATGAAAAATATTCGAACGTATCCAAGTGGGATTTTCGAGACGTTGCGATATAATCACTGCAAACAAAAAAGTGGAAAAATTTCCATAATTTCCAAGGGGGTGGTTCGAGATCAAAGCTTGCGAAATCGAGCAGGAACCTTTGAGAGTTAATGCTTTTTCGCTATATATTTCAAACACTTGAGAGTTTCGAGTGCCATCTGGGATTAAGAAACGGAACGAATCGATAGCAGTGGGATATTGAGAATCGGAATTTTATCTATATTAAGTCGTTTGGATAAAAAAAAGAAGCTCTATTAGATAAGAGAAAGAATACGACAATTTTGAGAATAAACGAGTTACGTGCTCTTATTATCGTACAACTAGCTCGAATTGTTATTATTGCAAAAATCATGCATTAAATTAACATTTACAATTATTATTTCCTTCTCTTATAAAATATAATCGAAGTTTATGTAAAGTTTTATGGGTTTTATAATCAAATTTTTAAATCTTTATCTTTTTTAAAAGGAGAAAAAGTAGAAATGATTTTAGGAAACAAAAATTTTTAAATCGAACTAGGAAATTGATATTTAGAAATCAAAGTTTATGTGAATTGTGAATAGAAATTCAGATTGAAAATTAGCCCAGTATTCAACCGCAAATAAATTTAGAGTGGGGTCCAACTTTAGGAGGCCTAACAGTAGCGCTCTTTAAATAAAAATTTGCAGGATTCTTTCTAGAACTAATGGTTGACTTTGAATGAATTTTCCTTTTGCCTGTTTGTAAATTTTTTCTAATAAATATAACGTAGCGGACGAATATTTAAATTCAGTCATAACTCGTACAATGTTTTTGTTCCTTTGAATTTTCCCATATTCTTTTCTCTTTTATATCACTTAGAATTGATGCTGCATTCGGCTCAGTTACTACCACGGCTGCCAGTAAAAAAATATCTATAATAAAGGATTCCAATCTCGATCAGCGAATTTCCGGGATTTTCGATATGAAGGTAAAGCCCGAGTAATTGTTTCTTGATGAAGATAGAGACTACAGAGCACAGAGAGAATAGTCTGCTCTAGAGAGAGAGAGAGAGAGAGAGAGAGAGAGAGAGAGAGAGAGAGAGAGAGAGAGAGAGAGAGAGAGAGAGAGAGAGAGAGAGAGAGAGAGAGAGAGAGAGAGAGAGAGAGAGAGAGAGAGAGAGAGAGAGAGAGAGAGAGAGAGAGAGAGAGAGAGAGAGAGAGAGAGAGAGAGAGAGAGAGAGAGAGAGAGAGAGAGAGAGAGAGAGAGAGAGAGAGAGAGAGAGAGAGAGAGAGAGAGAGAGAGAGAGAGAGAGAGAGAGAGAGAGAAAGATAGAAAAAGAGCAAGTGAGGAAGATAGAGAACAGGGGAGAGAGAAAGAGCACAAGTTAAAAGAAGGAGAGAAGATTTGGCAAAAGGTACTTCCAACTAATAAGATATTCAAAGTGAAAACTCTTCGGGAAGTAATTAATTTTAATTGATTGCTTCTAATTGTCGCTATTTATCAGTGAAAGTAATTTTTATAACGTAATAAGTTTATTAAGATTCATTAAACGTGGAATGGAAGTATAATCGTTGGGGTAAAAAATTTTTTTTACACAAAAGAATTAATTTTCAAATCCCTCTCTCTCTTATTTCTTTGAAGGAATTACAAATTCTCGTGAGGTTTCGTTGTTGTCAGCATTATGTCTGACGAAACACGTACATTTACTACTTGTCTTGCTGAATGCCACCTGGCGAACAGCCAACAATTCTAACGTAAAATATTTCCAGTAAAAATTTCTTCCAAATATTATTTCTATTTCGAATGTAAATCAATATTTGTGGGGTAGTATTAATCGCATGGATTTTTAGAGACAAAATTTCCATTTACTGAAACTATGAATAATTGACGCAATTAATGACGACATTTGACTCCTGGCTCCACCTTCCGTAGGCGTCAGGGAATTACTCGATTCGGCTTGCTCAATTTTTGATAAGTTTAAATTAAACTTTATTCAATTTTTTCTTAATGGTATTACAAAAAAATTTTAGTGTAATTTAATAGTTTTTATCTATAACTTCAAGTTAGTTTTAAATTGACAAAAAAATTGAAAAAAAAAAATAAAAAAAATAAAAAAAAAAGGAAAGGAAAGCAAAGCTAGTAATTCCCTGACGCCTACAGAAGGTGGCGCAAGGGGTAAACTATGCCAGGGGCGTAGTGCGCTCCAAGGAACCCGGACCTAAGCAGAAAAAATGTTAGGTTACCTTTTAAAGATTGTTTTAGCTTTATTAAAGTAGTCACCAAAATATTTTTGAATACAAAGTCTGTTATTTATTGAAACTATAAAAATAAATACTATTACGTAAAATGGTCACTACAATTTTGAAGTTTGTTACCCTAATTAAAGGTTTAAATTTAAAAAGAAGAAAATTAAAAAAATTTAAACTTTCCAAAACTAAAAGAATTTGAACCAAGTAGTTGCCTGACGCCTCCGGTAGGTGGCGCTGGGAACTAAAGGGAACCAGGAGCGTAGTGTGCTTCATGGCACCCTAAGCAATAAATTTAAGAATAAAAATCATTAATGATTTTATTAAACCAAGTGATTCTCAGACGCCTGCGGAAGGTGGCGCCAGGAACTTAAGGGTACCAGGAGCGTAGCATATTCCAAAGAACCCGGAACCAAGTAGAAACAATTTTAGTTTACCTTTCAGATAGTTTTAACATTAATAAATAATCTTTTTTGATATTTACACCTTTTTCAATTGTCATAAACCAAAAATTATGCTCTCGAGACTTAATCATCTTTTTTCGTTTTCATTACAATTTCACAGTTATTTAGTGCGTCGAATGCATTGGAAGCAAAACAGTGTCATAAACACATTGCTTCGACAATCAAATGACTATTTATTATAGCCCACACTGATTGAATTTTCCAAAATTAATAATACGATGAAACAATTTAGAAATAAAATTCGGAATTTTTTACTTCTAGACCAATTTCAAAAAGTATTTTCCACAGTAAAATATATACAAGTAAACTGATATGTATACAAGTAAACTGAGAGTAAATGAACAATAATTCTACGAAATGTTTCTTATACCGTTTTTTTAAATTTCTTTCGCCTCTAAAATTAAGCTTTCAACTGTAATTTCAATGTTTATAGTTCTTTAGTGTAATATAAGGCGTGAGTAATGGAGGTGAAGTTTTAATTAATTGGAAATTATTGCCTATAAATTTTGTCACTCCCCTATCATATATATATATATACGTAAAGGAAAATTCAATTTGAAAATGAGTTTAGAGTTCCGAATGTACACATAAAAAGTATGAATGTCTGTGTTTGTATGTTGGGGTTGAAATGTATATATATATGTGAAAAACGTGATATGATATTTGGAATCAATTTATCCCTCGGTGGAGTAAAAGAAGTAGCTTGTTGTGGTTGTTGTACCATTGCTGTCAGGGTGATAAAAAAATACACCTATGCGAGTGCAAATAAAAGTGACAGTATAAGAGTAGGCAAAGACTGGTATCAAGAAAGCTCGCTATAAGGCTAGCTTATGTTCTCTCGAGCTATTACCAACCCTCCACATAAAAATAAAGTCGTAGTACACCGCATCGTCTAGTCAAAGTCTCATTTTATCACTTTCTCTCTTTCTCTGTTCTTTGTTTTCTTCATCCTTATATATCCAATGCCTTTTCACTTTTCCCGCCTTTCAAAAGCTATCAAAAGCAAAAAAAAAGGAAGGAAAGAAAGAAAAAATGAAATGAAACATCTAATTTGAGGGATAAGACGTCGAGTTATTGGTCATTCGGTAGAAGCCAAACTACCTACTGTGAAAATGGACCAAGAAATGTCAGGAATGATAGAATATTGTCTTGGATATATATATGGATGTTTCATTCCATTCTCAAGAATACAAGACGAATATGAACTCGTGTATTGATTTTATTTATGAAAAACGTATTTTTTATTATAAATTCAAAATGAGGTGGATTTTTATTTTTTTTTTAATATTAAATTATCAGAGTTGCCACAAATCAGGGAAGTCAGGAAAAAGTCAGGGAAATTAGAATTGGTTAGGGTAATCAGGGAACAGTCAGAATATTCTTTTGTGTCAGGAAAAAACAAAATTAAATTTTTGTGGAAACTCTCAATTACGTTTTCTTCTAAACTTTTAAGCTATTAATTTCAGGGTTTGGTTCAATTTTATTTACTGTTTCAAAGTAAAATTTAAAAAAGAAAAATTAAAGAGTAAATGAAAGTTATTTTCAAATTCATTTTTACTGTAGAAAAAATATATAAAAAAGTAAAAAAAAAATTTAAATAAAAGTATACATAATTTTCCTTCTGTGTATTTAAATTCAAGTTATAAACTCTTTCATTTCAAGCATGGAGAGAAAGAGAATCGAGAAGGAGAGAGAGAGAGAGAAATGGTGATAAAATTTTGAAAATTGAGAGAAAAGAAGAGAAACAAGACTTTATAGTTGAGTACATATATGAGAACATATTGTAAATGGTGTAGAGACTCGTAATTCGTAAACTCGTAATGGACACAGGAATACACTCATACGAAGTCTGAATTCAATTCAATGCATAGCAAATGTATAGCACTGGGCCATTCTGTAACGCGTTTTGGAGAGATAAAAGTGCAAATAAAACTTGTAGCGTGGACTACTACTCTCTCTTTCTTTCTCTCACTCTCTCACTCTCTCTCTCTTTCGCCCAAGGTAAGGTCCCCTAAATAATGCATTTTTATTGCAGTCCGGTACTAGTCTACTTTTACCTAAGGCAACATTTAGGGGGTTTTTCACATTTACACAAAACTCAGTTTATACTACAAGCTTGAAAAATTACTACAGTCAAGGAGACATCAGTTTCTGCATTTTTTATAATGATTATTTCGATTTTTTCATTTTCTTTTATAGTTCCACTATAGTCGGTTGTGTGAAAATAAGGTAAATTTATAATTTATCCGGTACGAAAAGTTTTCAATTTTTGTATCTCGATTTGTTTTTCTTTGTTTTTTTTGTTTTAAGTAAGATAAGAGGAGTGAGATTAGTTTTGAGCGATGGTGGCGCCATCTTTCGCAGGCGTCATTGAACTAAAAATGGTTTTTATCACACTTCCTTGGCTCAAAAATCCTCCAAAAATTCCTTGGCGCTCAAAAATATTTTTTGATTAACTTAATAAATTTGCTAGAAAATTTTGGAAAGTATTTAAATTTCAGAGAAAAATTTTACTAGTTATAAAGCTAATTGGAAGTTTGATTAGATTTTTTCTCACCTACAAAATTTTTTTTTGTCGAATAAAAATAGAGGGAAAAAGTTTAAGCGCTAGTGGCGCCTCTTCCGAAGGCGTCATGGAACTAGAGTCCGTTTTTTTACACACCACTTGCGATAAAAAATTATTCAAAAAAAAAAAAAAAATTGTTATAAAAAAGAAATACTCTCGTTTGGTACTGTGAACGTGCTTTTAAATGAACTACAAAGTATAATGAAGATGTTACTTCATTATTTTAAATTTTGAGTTCACGCGTGACGCTGCATTTATTATTTTATTTCCAGAATTCACGACACGAGTAACAAAACGGAAAATATATTTTTTTTTTATCGATTCACAGAATAGAGAAAAAGAGTCAATAAATAGAAAATTTTTTTTGATTAAAAATTTAAATAAAAATTTAATTTTCTTATTAAATTTTTATTAAATTGTCTAATAAATATACAAGAGTGGGAGAAATTTGAGTTTTTTTTTTCTTGAAAATTCAGATGGATAGTGAAAGAAGCGAGAAGGTTTTAATGCCATGTAAATGTTATGGTTTCCACAAAAAGATAAATGTAATTAGCACAATGTTGGGAAGTGTGTTCTGTACAGATAAATTTTACAGATTGAATGGCACTAGAGAACAAGACTCAGAAGTTTCTAGGGTCCTTATGGTTGAGGGGAAATTACACAGAGTAACGCTCGCCCATATTAAACGGCTTTCATCAGCAAAGTTGGAACAATTTATCAGACTTAGGGTAAAGGTATGACTAATTAGTTACCTCGCCTCATCATTATACTGCCCCGTTGCCAACGTTCTATCTCCGTTATCCGACCTCGATTATTTCTAGTTGAACAATTTTCTTGACAATTCAGGTGACAATATTTTCTTTAACAACTTCAATATATATATATATAACTTTATTGACAAAAACATACATGTCTGCTACCGTGTTTCTCCAAAATTATTTCCAACTACATTATCTTTATTATTTTTAATTTTTTTAAAAACTATTTTAACGCATTTTCCCCGCTAAAAAATAGAATTTAGACTCGGACATAAAATATATGTACATAAGTAGAAAAGGCTTTTTCTGTTTTTAATTTTTTGTGCGACCTCGCGAGTACTTTAACGGGAAAAGTTTTACACAAGTTTTGAAAAAAACACATTAACTTGTGCACTTTTAGGGTTAAAAGTTATCTCCGCTCATTTTTGTTAGACTGTCAGAAAAAAGCAAAGTACAATTCATTTTCCTCAAAATTTCTTTCATTTTTTTTTTTTTTTATGAAGTCGTTATCTGACGTTGGACAATCAAGAAGTAAGTAACTTGTTGTTAGTTTTGCAGGTACCACAGTGTAAAAATACGTGATATCGAAACGAGAAAAAAAAATTTCAAGAGAATAACAAAGTTTGTAGAAAAAAAAAAAGAAGGAGGAGAAGAAAATCTCGTGGTGGTAGAGTCGTAAAAGTACGTAATCAAAGGTGACGAAAGCTTTTCCGGGAGTCCTGTTCGTGCTGCGGACGCGGTCGCGTTTCATGACATTTATAGTGTTTATCGTGTTTATGGGATATAACGCTGCGGGTAGTTGCTCTTTTTTTCCACTGGAAATTACTTGTCGACACTCATCTAAAAATCAAGAGAGAAAAAGAGAGAAAGAGAGAGAGAGAGTGAAAGCCAACGATTAGTAAATTTCTTCCTAATCCATTCTTCCAATTTCGTTTGTTTTCAAAATGGAACCAAAAAATCGAAATTTAGTTAAGCGATTTTTCTCGGAACCACCTGGCGAAATTCTATTCTTCTAGGTCTTTCTCTAGAGCTACTGAAGCAGAAAAGAAAGACCCATATTTTCAAAAACTTTATGTTACCTAGTTTTAAAACAAAAATAGAGCTAAAACAAATTATTCCAAAAGCTAATTTTAAATAAAAAGTATAACCCAGTTATCAGCACCCTATATAATTAAAAATTAGTAAAATTTTGAAAAATTAAGTAGGTGCTTCATAACTGAATAATAAAATTCGTGTCAAAATTTCAATTATTTTCAAAAATTATCTTCAATTCAATGTTTTTTTTTAATATCTATTTTAATAAAATTTTCCAAAAGAATTCAATTATTTAAATGATTTAAATGATTTAAATAATTTAACTATTTTCATAAATAATAAAAATTTTACAGGGATTCAATTATTTTCGTGCATAATAAAATTCCATTAAGGAACTCAATTATTTTCATAAATTATAATAAAACTCGTTGCAGAATTTCAATTATTTTTAATAAAATTTTAATCGAATTCCTAAAGAAACGTAATTTTAAAATTTTATTAAAATTCGTAGAAAGAATTCAATTATTTAAAAATTTGTTGATAAAGTCTTTTATGAGAATTGAATTTTAAGAAACAGTAAAATATTCAATAATTATTTTTTTGTATTTAAATAATTGAATTCTAGTAGAATTTTCTAATAAAAATTGATATAAAAATGAATTTCAGTTAAAAACAAATGAATTTGAAAATTCTCAAAAAACTTTTTCATAAATTATTAAAAATAATGGATTTCTAGAAAAATTTTAGTTAAAAACACTAAAAAAAATTTAATTTTGAAGAATTTAGAAATAATTGCCAGAAATTTAATTATTATTTTCAAATTAATAAAATTCTTCTCAGAAATTCAATTATTCAAAAAAAATTTTAATAAAATTTTAAATTATAAATTATAAATTTAAAAAATTATAATAAAATTGACCATAGAATAGAATTATTTTCGTAAAACATAATATTCTTCCTAGGAATACAATTATTGTCAAAAATGTTTGTAAAAATCTTCCAAACAATTCAATTATTTTCGTAAAAATAAAATTCTTCGAAGCAATTCAATTATTCAAGAAATTTGAATAAAATTCTTACCAAAAATTCAATTCTTTTCAAAAATAAACACTTACACAGGAATTCAATTATTTAAAAAGAAATTAATAAAATTCTTTGACAGATTTCAATTATTTTTAATTTTTTAATGAAATTTCTCGGTGGAATTTAATTATTTTCAAAAATGTTTTAAAAAATTCTGAAAAATTCAATTATTTAGAAAAATTTGAATAAAATTCTTCACAAGAATTCAATTCTATTCAAAAATAAAATTTTTCACAGGAATTCAATTATTTAAAACAAAAATTTAATAAAATTTTTGGTCAGATTTCAATTACTTTTAATTTTTTAATGAAATTTCTCGATGGAATTTAATTATTTTGAAAATTTTTTAAAAATTCTGAGAAATTCAATTATTATTTCAAAAAATTTGAATAAAACTCTTCACAAGAAATTAATTATTTTCATAAAGAATAATATTTTTCTCTGGAATCCAATTATTTCCACAAATTAAAGTCTTCATAGGAATTCAATTATTTAAAAAAATTTTGATGAAATTCGTTGCAAAAATTCAATTATTTTCATAAAAAACAAAACTTATTTTAGAATTTCAATTATTTTTTATAGAATAGTAAATAATAATATGATAGAAAATTGCATTTTTTCAGAAAATTCTTTTTAAAATTCGCCGAAAGAATTCAATTATTTAAAAATTTGTTGATAAAATTCTTTATTAGAATTGAATTTTAACAAACATTGAATTATTTATAAAATTATTTATACTTTTGTATTTAAATAATTGAATTCTCGTAGAATTTCTTGAATTTTGAAATTAATTTTTTTGAAAATGTTTAATTGAATTTTTTTATATTATTTGAAGTTTTTATCTTCTAATATATATTTAATTAAAGAATTTACGAATAATTGAAATTCGTAAAATTGAATATTGTAAACAAATGGATTTAAAAATTGTCAGAGAACTTTTTCGAAAATTAATTGATTTCGAGAAGAATTTTAATTAAAAATTCTTGAAAATAATAATTGAATTGAAATGATAAAAATAATTTTGAAGAATATTCTTATAGTATAAAATAATAATTTTATCAATTTCCCATCTTTAATTATTATAAAACATGAAGATAACGATCACTCCGATTCGAAGACTCGGAGTTATCGATATCTTCATGTTTTATAGTTTTGAAAAGATTTAATTTTTATATTAAGTATAAAATGTTTTCTTATTTGACTCGGACTGGTTATATTTTCGTCAGAAATAGGTCCGTAATTTTTCATTTTTGCTCCGTAAAGAATTTCTTTGAAAAGTTTCTAGTTTTACTTAAAATTAATAATTTAGCCTAAGTTGGGTTAATTTAAGGTACTTTCTTGTAATATTTTGTTTTCCTACTAAATAATTCTTAATAACAGCTTTTTTTTACATTTTTTTTTTTTATTTTTGAAGAAAGATAACCTTAATGTCATATAAAAAAAATGAATGTCCACATAGTTAAAAATACATCTTCATAAAAACGCAACTTAATGATCATTGAAGTAAGTGTCATAAAAACTTAATTTGAACGCAATATGTTAGCCAAACCCTAAACCTCATACAATCTTATATACGCAAAAAAAAAGAAAAAAATATGTCCCTTCACTCATAAAAATTTTTATATCCTTTTTTTGCGACAATTTTAGTTAGTTTTCTCCCTGCCATCATCATAACACAACTAAAATGTGTGGAAAAAAGTTTTTTCTAAATAAAAAAAGAAGTGTGTATATAAAAAATGCAATTGACAAGTTTGACTTAGTTCAGCTGAGTACGTCAGTGAAGATTGTAAATGATTGTAAAAATTTAAATTGGGAAAAAATAAAATATTTTTATTGAAAAAAAATGTGTTAATAAATTTAGTAACATCTCTACTTTTCTAAAATTTCGAATTTGATAAGAAAAAATTAGAATATTAAGGGCAGGGGTAAAATTGGTAAATTAGAAAATAGTGTCGAATGGATAAACTTTAAGGGTGAAATGTATTTTCGAAGTGATACTGAAAGTACAACTGGCACGTACGAGTGTAAGCGGGTAGCTTTGCCTGAGAAAAAGTTTTTCTTTTCTTTTTTTTTTCTTTTTGCTTCTTTTTTTCGCCACAAGAAGGTAAAGGAACGTATCGCACTATATGACGACTACGTCTCATTCTTTTCCTCTTTTAGAAATTCTGTTTACGAATTTGATTCTTTTTGTTCTCTTTCAATTCACATTCACCTTTTCACAACACACTGCGGATCAAAAGAGTTCATTCTCCAAATGCTTAAGGAAATATTTCAACTTATTTCTATTTTCATTATTTCAATTTTTAACCCAACGCTATTTTTTTATATGCAAAAAAAATATTTAAATTCAAAATATAATAGTTTTAAATGTATAAATATATAATAATATATAACAATAAATATATAATAATAAATATATAATAATAAATATATAATAAAAAATATAGAAAAAAATTCTTTTTTAATTAAATGTTTATTTTTAATTACAATTTTTCCCTTTCTAATAATAATTTTTTCAATACCTTCGACATATTATTTTCCAGTTTTTAAAAAAAAAATACTTTTCATATTATAAATTGTGAAAAGCTTCGTTACATATGTACATTTCAAGTTCCATTGTCGTCTACCTTCCGCTGTACGTAATTTCCTCTGGAAAATTTCATTTCAATTAAGATTCTCTTCCATCAGATTATACACGTTTGCGCATGTATACCATATTTGAGCGCCGCACGAGAGTAAAGTGTAAAATGAGGCGAGAAAAGCAAAAAACGTTTTTATTAAAGAAAAAAACAAAAAAAGAATATTAGAAATAAAATGTTTCTCTATTTTTAACATTTTAAAAATTCAAATGCTACACTGTTTAAAGAAAAGTTGGTGAAATTATAAACGTGATTTAAAAAAAAAACAATATTCACACAGAGACTCAACTTTGAATTCAAATTTTTAAAAACTTTATCTTAAATTATTGATAAGAATTTTGTGGAAAAAGTTTTTTTTGCAATTTGTATAAAGTTCTTTCATATTTAATATTTTAGAGAAAGAGAGAGAGAGGAAGAGAGAAAAATCGTTAATAATTCAGTTCCGTGAGGAGAATACTTTATGCAGTGAAATAGTCTTGCTATGGTCAGACGAGAAAGTAAAGTCAGGACACGGGAAACATTTTTCGTTCACAAAAGAATTTCGGCTTATATCAAAAAAAAATTTAGAAAATAAAAATTTTTAATTAAAAAGAAATTGGAATACATTTTGGAAATTGAATACATTTTTTTTAAAAATAAAGAGCTCTATTCTTTTATACATATATATATGAGTATTTCAATAATTTCTAAATACCAGGGAGGCTTAAAGAAAATTTAAAATTATTTTTTGATATAAATTAGATGCAGATATGAAAATGCTTAAAAGAAAATTCAGGAGGAAAAGTCGTTTGAAAATCTAAAGCCACGAGTCGTTAACCGAAAGCGTTTTATCGATCACAACGAGGAGAATATCCATAAAGAGAGCTAATGGAATATTTCTATGTTGCAATTTCCTTCCGACGTTTAGAAATTCCGTCTACGTCCTTGAGAAGGAGCATCCTGCGATAACGGCGGTACGCTTTAGCGAGGACAACCACGTAAATTCTTGGGTGGCTGTAATTATAGATTTTCCATTTTCCTTATGCGAAAGCGTTTTGGCAATGGAATGTTACTGCACCTGCACTGTGTATAACGTTCAACTTCACTTTGTACACCTTCAAAACTGAGTTTGCACTATTATCAAACACTTGCTTAAATTTAACCCAGTGTGTTGTTTTTCTTTAAATTTATCATTTCAAACATAATCATTGTTGCGCTATCAGTACGCCTACATAATGTTACGATATTTCTTCATTATTATTAAGCAATAATATTAATATCATTATACGCTATTGATGCGCTATAATTTCTATATGCTATAAATTTAGTATCATTACGATTTAACAGTCTAGAAATTCTTCTAAAGTCTTTGGGCCCAGTTTGGCAATAATCAAGGATATAAGAAAATAGTAGAATTAAAAATAATATAATTTAAATTATTTCTTAATGCAATTTTGGTTGTCTGATAGCGTACAGATGAACCTGCTACTACTTTTGAAATACAAAAAATTTTTCTCACCTTCAGGAAATTGTTCAGCAACGTCCCAACTGCAACCTAGGTAAATAATTGTCCACAGAAAGTATTCGAATTGATAAGATTTTAACATAAGCGTACTTTTATGCCAATTTTAATTGTCTGATACCTGTTACTTCTTTAAAGTCACAATAAAATTTTCTAACCTTCAGAATGTTGTTTAACAACGACCCAGCAACAATCCAGGTTATTAGCAGTGTGCAAAAAAAATTATATTAAATACATTTAAAATTAAACGTCTTTTTATTACAAATATGACCTTCTGCTAGTGTTCGGCTGTGGTTACTTTTTTTTTAAAGCGCTTAAAAATTACAACAAAATTTTCTATCCTTCAGGATGTTGTTCAGCAACATCCCAGCAACAATCTAGGTTGCTAGCAGTCCATTAAAAATAATAAAATTCAAAAGAATTTGATTAAAACGTCTTTTTATGACAATTATAATCTTCTGCTGGTTGGCGGCTGTGGTTACTTTTATTTAAAAGCGCTTAAAAAATAACATCAATATTTTCTATCCTTCAGGATGTTGTTCAGCAACATCCCAGCAACAATCTAGGTTGCTAGCAGTCCATTAAAAATAATAAAATTCAAAAGAATTTGATTAAAACGTCTTTTTATGACAATTATAATCTTCTGCTGGTTGGCGGCTGTGGTTACTTTTATTTAAAAGCGCTTAAAAAATAACATCAATATTTTCTATCCTTCAGGATGTTGTTCAGCAACATCCCAGCAACAATCTAGGTTGCTAACAGTCCATAAAAAATAATAAAATTCAAAAGAATTTGATTAAAACGTCTTTTTATGACAATTATAATCTTCTGCTGGTTGGCGGCTGTGGTTACTTTTATTTAAAAGCGCTTAAAAAATAACATCAATATTTTCTATCCTTCAGGATGTTGTTCAGCAACATCCCAGCAACAATCTAGGTTGCTAACAGTCCATAAAAAAGAATAAAATTCAAAAGAATTTGATTAAAACGTCTTTTTATGACAATTATGATTTTCTGCTGGTCGGCGGCTGTGGTTACTTTTTGTTTAAAGCGCTTAAAAATTACAACAAAATTTTCTATCCTTCAGGATGTTGTTCAGCAACATCCCAGCAACAATCTAGGTTGCTAGCAGTCCATTAAAAATAATGAAATTCAAAAGAATTTGATTAAAACGTCTTTTTATGACAATTATGATCTTCTGCTAGTGTTCGGCTGTGGTTACTTTTCTTAAAAGCGTTTAAAAATTACAACAAAATTTTCTATCGTCTAGGATGTTGTTCAGCAACATCCCAGCATCAATCTAGGTTGTTAACAGTCTATAAGAAATAATAAAATTCAAAAGAATTTGATTAAAACGTCTTTTTATGGCAATTATGATCTTCTGCTGGTCGGCGGCTGTGGTTACTTTTCTTAAAAGCGCTTACAAATTACAACAAAATTTTCTATCGTCCAGAATGTTGTTCAGCAACATCCCAGCAACAATTTAGGTTGTAAACAGTCCATAAAAAATAATAAAACTTAAAAGAATTTGATTAAAACGTCTTTTTATGACAATTATAACCTTCTGCTGGTCTGCGGCTGTGGTTACTTTTCTTAAAAGCGCTTAAAAACTACAACAAAATTTTCTATCCTTCAGGATGTTGTTCAGCAACATCCCAGCAACAATCTAGATTGTCATCAGTCTACAAAAAATAATTATATTGAATAGAATTAAATTTAAACGTCTTTTTTTGACAATTATGATCTTCTGCTAGTGTTCGGCTGTGGTTACTTTAATTTAAAAGCTCCTTAAAGTTAAAATAATATTTTTATTTTGTATGGTGTCG
Organism: Leptopilina heterotoma; assembly: GCF_015476425.1. Taxonomy (NCBI): domain Eukaryota; kingdom Metazoa; phylum Arthropoda; class Insecta; order Hymenoptera; family Figitidae; genus Leptopilina; species Leptopilina heterotoma. The sequence goes on along the minus strand of NW_025110873.1, from coordinate 341,085 downwards.
TTTAGCAACATTCTAGCAACAATCTAGGTTATTAACAGTTTATAAAAAATACTAGAATTGAAAATAATTTAATTTAGACGTCTTCTTATGATAATTATAATGTTCCGCTAGAATTCGGCTGTTGTTACTTTTATTAAAATGCTCCTAAAAGTTACAATAAAATTTTAAATACTTGTAGATGTTGTTTAGCAATGTCCCAGCAATAATGTATGTGATTACCAGTACACAGAAAATAATAAAATTGATAGCAAATTAATTTATGCTTCATTTTATGCCAATTTTAATTGTCTGATATGGTTCGGTTGTAGGTGCTACTAATTTAAAGCAACAGTTAAATTTTTTTAATTTTTAGGATGATGTTTAGCAACGTCTCAGCAACAATCTAGGTGAATACCGTTTCACAAAAAATAATAAATTTGATAGGAAATTAATATAAGCCTTCTGTTATGCTTACTACGATTGTCTGATGGGTTTCAGGTGGAGGTGCTACTATTTTAAATCTACAATTTAATTTTCTTATTGTCAGGATGTTGTTTAGCAACGTCCCAGCATCAGTCTAGGTTAATATCGTTCCACAGAAAATAATGTAATTGATAGGAATTTAATTTAAACGTTTTTTATGCTAATTTTGATTGTTTGATAGCGTTCGGTCGGACCTCTTACTGCTTTAAATTTATTAAGTTTGACTATATTTTGAAATTTTTTGTTTTGAGTTTTTTCATTTATTTTTATGTTTATTTGCATTTTTATATTAACAATTTTTTATTGTCACTTTTGAAGTGGAAATAAATGTAAAATCGATAGTGAACAAACGTTCATTTTAAGGTCGTTTGTTATGTAGATATATTTTTCTAAAGAGTTCGTCAGATTTAGATTTTATAAATTTAGTATTTACCCGAAAAAATTACTTTAAACCATAAAAATAGTTAATTTAAGAAAAAAGATTTTGAAAAAAGAAAGAAGAAGTGTCATTGCTTTTGTCTATAATTTTGTCACTGAGATATAATTCAGAATTAGATTGTTCGTTTAACGATTGGTTTTCTTTCTTTCCTGTCGGAATGATTCGAAACCAAAAGCTGAAGGAACAATTAACATCCAATGATTGGAGGTAGCCGATAGGTCGTTAGATTCGGGCTGACCGGGCAATACTCCTCTTCATTGTTCTTCTTTTCTCTTCATGTTCCCTTCTAACTGTACGTGAGCAATTATGCTACCACATAGGAGAAAACGTGAAATAAACCCAGAGAGAAGAGAGCAAAAAAAAAGATGTATATAGATATAGAAAAGTTATTTTGTAGACGTAAGCGTCCGCTTTCACTCTTGTTAGTATGCTCGCCAGACGATAAAAATATTATCTTGGAAAAAAAAATTATTTTTCCATCCTAATAACAGAATCCAATTTATTTGACTTATGACTCCCTCTATATATATATATATATATTTGTACCTATAATGGTAAATTATGAAGAAAAAAAATGAGATTTAACTGTAGTATTAAATTTTGAAAAGAGAATAACTTTCCGTTATTATTATTATTATATAATATAAAAATAGTGACAAAATGTAGACTAAAAGGGAAAATTATATTGAAAATTTGTTAAAATACCTTTTTTTAAGTCTTACTCCCACTTTTCTCAAAATCTCGAAGCGCTAAGCAATTTTGGGACCCGGATTTATGCTCAGAGGACAATAATACGTTGAAAACGACTACAATGATCAAAATACGTGAAAAAAAAATTTTTTTGGTTCCTTACCCCCACTTTTCTCAAAATTTTGATTATATTAAAATCCAAGATCCTGATCAGAGGACAAAAATTAGTAACTACTATCAAAAATAAGAAAAAATTTATTCCACCGCAATCAACTTTCTTGAAATAAAGAATTCAGCGACAAACTCAATTGTTAAGTTTGCAATAATCGTAAAATGTGTTTCCTTGTTTTTTAATGGTTTCGAAATAAAGTTTAAGTGTTCAACTTGGGACGGGTAAATGTCAGTGAATTACATGATTGTCCGTCGTGTAGCGCTAGGTGGAGGAGGAAAAAGTTTACGCGAAATAATTGATAAATGTCCATGGTCCTCGAGGGGTCAGCAAGGTTTTTCAGAGAGTGGGGTTGAAGAGGTGGAGGAGGCGAAAGGGGGGGAGGGGGGTTTGGTGGAGTGATTTACTGCGAAGTAGGGGAGTGAAAACTGTTGTCAGAGAGTACCGCCTGTGCGAACCGTTACAGTCGAGTGGGAATAAAAATTGTTTTGCTCGGGGTAGGTAAAAAAAAAAAAAGTGAAAAAAAATAGTTTTACCACAGCCGAGTTCGCATGTCGTGCATGTCTATTAGACTGCATTTATGCGACATCGTCGACGCCAGGAAATGTCACTCCAAGTTCGATATTTTGCGGTTTCTATCAATGACACAAAAAAAAACTTTCCTTCTTTTTCACCCCCATTTGAAAAAGGATTTTCGAAATTATTTATTGTCCTTTTATATATATATATATATAAACAATTTCTCGACAAAAATTTATCTAAATGATTAAATTTTAATTCTTAAATGAAATTTTAATTTTTAAATGAAATTTAGAATTTTTAAATTAAACATCTAATATTTAATCTAAATTAACTAGATTTATTATTTTTTCTTTTGTTTCCTTTTTTTTAACAATTTCGGTAGGTACATTGTTTCCTTTATTTTAATGATTCTGAATAGAAAGGAATTTTGATATGTAAATGGAAGCATGAAAAGAATATAGCATTTTGCATTATATGAAACTGATTTGGCTTTTAGTATAGATCATGTATAATCGTTGTGGACATAAAAGCGAATGCCTGCGTTACCGACTTTATAGACGGCAGCACTTTCTCGTACTTGAAAATCTTGTCGCACATGGTTGCAGTTGAACAGGGGTTTCCCAACACTTGCATTTAGGTCGTTAATTTTAACGATCATTTAAATGGTAATTGACCAATCTGGTGGGTTTGCTTTGTCTTTTAACGATCATTAAAACCTATTATTTGAATACAAATGAAAATTCAAAAGGAAACCATATTCTAGTTTTAATATCTTTATTTACTAACCTTAAAAGTATTATCACCCATACAACTTTCATAATTTTTTTCTAACATTATAATTTTAATACTAATAAAAATAATAATAATAATTATAATATATTTTAATTTAAATTTAAAATAATTAATTTTAATAATAATAAAAAACATAATAATAATAATAATAATAATAATAATATTAATAATAAAAGCAATAATAATTTTAGGGAAAAATTGTCCTGTTAGAAGAGAAAAATTTAATTTACAAAAAGTTTAAGAGTCAGACATGAGTCTACGACTGACCATAGACAAATTTTTCTACTTCGCAGTGAAAGAAATAAGTTTCGACCAACTAGTAAGCAGGGGAGCATTAATTTTCACTTTTATTTCCAATATTATTTTCAATTTAATAGACTTCAATTTGCACTGTTTAAAATTTTAGTTTACATTTTACATTTAAAAATTTTTTTTTTTAAATAATTGATTTTTTCGAGGAATTGAAATTAAAATTTTAAGAATAATTCCATATTTTGAGCAATTCGAGTAAAATTGTATTTAAAATAATTTAAATCCTGCGATGAATTATATAAAATTATCTTAAATAAAAAAATGTAATTATTCTTAAAAATTTAATTTCAATTCCTCGAAAAAATCAATTATTTAAAAAAAATAATTTTTTAATATTTTAATTTTGATTTTAGGCTTTGCACTCATTTACTATTTCTGATTTTTTTTAGAATTCGCTAATACTAGAAATCAAAAAAATCAAAAGGCTCTTCAAATATGTTTTTTCGGGGCCTTATTTCCCAGTTTTATCAAAATTCTGACGTGCTAGGTAAATTGTGGACCCGGGATTGTATTCAGAAGGCGAAAATACATTGAAAACCATTACCATGTCAATTTTAAGCAAAAAAATTTATTTTTGGGTATTTACCCCCACTTTTTTCAAAAATATCTATTTTTTATCTTGCGCAAATGGTGTTTTAAAGTGCACGTTTCAAAATTTAATTTCAGACATTAATACGCGGGCTAAACATCAGAGTTATCTTGAAAAATACCAAAAACATCTTTTTTTGGGGGTGTTACCCACTCTTTTTAAAAATTTGACTGTTTGAATCATGTCAATATTTAATTTTTAAAGTAAAATTAAAGGTAAAATAAAGGTAAAATTAAAAGTAAAAGAGAAAGCCGAAATGAAATATTCCCCCACCACTTCTGGGTGGGCAAAGTTAATAAGTGTAATTATAAACTTCGGTCAGATGGCAAAGTTCGTAAATTCCAGTGCAAGAGGTACGACATATAATAAAGTTGATGAAATTGTTTGAAATTTGATTACAAGAATAAATGTTGAAGGGACAAGGTGAATATAAAATTAATCTGTGACAGAGGGAGAGATAGAGAGAGAGTGGGAGGTGGGAGGATATCTGTGTGTCGAAGGAAAGCAGTAAAGCCCTTTCTATGGAAAGCTAGGGCAGTCTTTTGGGTTAATGGCGACGGTAGCTGCAGTGAAGTGGCTTGATATGCTGTTTTATTGGCCAACCGCGCCAGTTAGTCTTCGCTTAGGGGTCGGAGTTCGTCCGTAAACGTCTGGGAACCTGACTGCCGCGGTGAGGAATACGTACAGTCTGCTCGCAATCGTAAATCTAGTTGCCGGCCTCTTCGACTTACCGCATTTCTCCTTGCCCTGACCCTACAAAACGACCTGCAATTCTCATGCGCTAAATAACGAAACTTCATTTTCTTTCTAAAATATAATTTCATTTATTTCACATGCCAGGACTGCTGACTGTTACATTTTATTTTATTGTACAATTGATTTAATTTCTAAGTAAAAAATAAACAATTCGTGAATAAATTTTTATTTAAAATTCTCTCTGAATCTCTACTGATAAAAAAATACTCTTTGAAACTATAGTGATAAAAAACTAGAAAAAGAAGAGAAAGTTTACTAATTATTAGTCAGGATGTTAAGACAAGTGGCGCCTTTACCCCCACTTTTTTCAAAATCCTGACGTGCTAGGCAATTTACGGACCCGGGATTGTACTCAGAACACGAAAATATATTGAAAACCACTACCATGTCAAATTTAAGCAAAAAAATTTATTTTTGCGAATTTACCCCCACTTTTTTCAAAAATCTCGATTTTTTTATCTTGCGCAAATGGGTCTTAGAGTGCACGATATAAAAATTAAAATCAAACACTAATACGCAGGCTAAACATAAAAATTATCTTGAAAAACTACCAAAAATATCTTTTTTTGGGTCTTACCCCCACTATTTTCAAAATTTTGACGTGCTAGACAATATTAAAACCCGGGATTGTGTTCAGAGGACAAAAAAAATAGGAAACCACTACAATATCAAAAATAACAAGAAAAAAATATTTTATTTTGGGTCTTATCTCAAAAACATCTTTTTTTCGGTCTTACCTCCACGTTTCTCAAAATATTGACATTCTAGTCTATATCAAAACTGTGGACAAAAATATTCAGAGGACAAAAATATATTGGAAACCACTACAATATAAAAAATAATCCAACCAAAAATTTATTTTGGGACTTTACCCCCACTTAACTTATTGTTCTCTATTTTTTGGTATTACATACGCGGATGTTGAAGTTCACGTTTCAAAATTTAATTTAAGATACTAAGACGTAGGATAAATGAAAAAATTATTTTTAAAAAAACCTGTTTTTGTTTCCTACTCCAACTTTTTTGAAATTTTTGAAGCCATAGACAATTTTGTAACCTTGGATCGTGCTCAAAAGACAAAAATACATTAAAAACCACTACAATCACAAAAATAACGAAAAAAATAGTATATTTCGTAACGAGTGCGAGCAGTAACTCGTAACTTCGTAACTGCTCGCACTAGTTACGAACGATATTTTTCATAACAAGGTGCAAAAAAGTGCCCTTTTTTGCACCGCGTTATGAAAATGTTTTATTTTGGATCTTAATCCCTTTTTTTCTCAAAAATCTCTATTTTTTTATCTTGTGCAAAAGGGTCTTAAAGCGAACGTTTCAAAATTTAATATTAGATACTAAAATGTAGGCTAAACATCAAAATTATTTTGAAAAAGTACCAAAAACATTTTTTTTTGGTCTTACCTCACTTTTCTCAAAATTTGGACGTGTTAGATTATATTAAGGCCCTGGATCGTGTTTAGAGGACAAAAGTATATTGAAAACCAGTACAATATCAAAAATAACAAAAAAAAATTTTATTTTGGGTCTCTACCCCCACTTTTTTTTAAATTTTCAATTTTTTTGGTGAACAAGGTCGCAGTGACATTTAGTCTTTACCTCCACTTTTTCGAAAATTTTCAATTTTTTTTAGGTCTAGCACACATGGTTCCCAAAGTGCACACTTCAAAATTTACTTATAGACCTTATGGAAGTTACTTAAATACAGGCTAAAAAGAAAATTTATATTAAAAACTTGTTAAAACACCTTTTTTTGGGTCTTACTCTCACTTTTTTCAAAATCTCGAAGCGTTAAGCAATTTTGGAATCCGGATTCGTGTTCAGAGGTCAAAAATTCATTGAAAACGACTACAATGATAAAAATAAGGGAAAAAAAAGTTTTTTTTGTGTCTTTACCCCCACTTTTCTCAAAATTCTGACTTGATATGCAATTATAACAGTTGTGCTTGTCTTTAGCGGACGAAAAATGCATTGTAAACAACTCGGATATCAAAAGGAAATATAACTCGTCGTTCTGCGTTAGTTTTTGGTATTTTGTAACCCAAATTTTTAATTTAAAAAAAAAAATTTCTTTTCATTCTTAATTTGAAATAACTTATGAGTCCAAAGCATATTGACTATTTGGTAACAATTTACAAGCAAATTATGTATTGAAAAGTATTTTCCTCATTAGATCGCGTTATCTTTTTACTTCTTCAAAAAAAAATATTTGATAATACGATTTTTTTTCTTTCTATCAGGTCCACTATAATACGATGCCGAAGAAAATCTGTTTAATTGCAGAAAATAAAATAAAGGGTTAGCGTAAGCGTTCGTCTCAATTTTATAGCGTGAAAATGAAATTCGAATGGCGTGAAGAAGATATATTGCGATTTAACACAAAGCCCCATCGTCACATGAAAGAGTAATAAAAATACGGTCATAAATGTCCCTCAGCAAAAGATCTTTTATGGGTTGTAAGAATAGGTCTTGGATATTACATAAAAAGTGCTATTCTGTTAAAATGCAGGGTTAGTTAATTGAAAACTGATTATTTAAGTTTTTTTTTTTTTTGATGCAAAGGATTTCTACTTTTAGGGGTGTTATCTTTATTCTTTAAGGATGCAGTTTCCATATTTATGGAGAGTGCATCAAGAATGGAACCTTCCCCCTCTAGAAGAAAATAGAAAAATAAAAACTTTTTTCAAAGAAGAAAATTTTTTGAAAGGAGATTAGAAGGTAAATTTCAATTTCTTTTGGTGTATTAAAAATATGACATAGTAAATTTATTTACAACTCCCGAGTGAGAGTGGAGTGTATTGCGTTCTTATACATCATGAAAGCGATGGATGGTTTGTATTGCTTTCTCTCTCTCTCTCTCTCTTTTTCTCTATATATAGAGGGTATTACTGGTTTACTGCGTTGCCATATAAGTATTTCGTGCCAGAATATATAGAGAGGAAATAAATTTACCACCTCTGGGCTTAGGAAGATGCTATGCGCAGAGACACGAAAGGTACCCACTGGGGAATACATGCAACAGCAAACCGAAATAAAAGTTAGGCGAGAGCAAGTCAAGTGGCGATATTCTGTGGTGGTGGTATAGCAGTAGTTCCATTGCTGAATGCTACTACTGCTTTTTCCAAAGGCAAGTGGAAAAGCTGGAAAGGTGAAAATAGAGAAAAGGTGGGAAAGATACGTGAAAACGTAATGCAACCTACTACGGCTTTCCACTCGAGAGCTCCATACACCTTTTCTTCAGTATATATGTATATGCTCTGTATATGCACTGAGCTTGTATTTTTCAAAATGTAAAAAGGAATTACCCGAAAGAACTTATTTCGACATCCTGACCAGCATCGACGAATGAATATATACTCGGGGAATTTAACATCAGATTTTCGTCTATTTACACACTGCATTTCAAATGAACGTGACTTTTATTGCTGAGAAGTGGGTGAAAAAAATATCGACATATAACTTATTTGAAATTTAGCCTGCATTTTTTAGATTCATAACAAATGTCTAATATTTACAGTAAAAATCAAATGATTAGTGAATTTATTTTTTATGGGCTGTTTTGTACCCCAGCTGAAAAAATTCAATAGAATTTCACTAGAAACATTCTATAGAATCATTCTATAAGAATTCTAGTGAATATTCTATAGAATTTCACTAGAACGATTCTATAGAATTTCTACATGAATTCTACTAAATTTTAGTGACTAAAAATTATATTATTGTATGGTTACTACAGGGCTTCAACTAGGTTCCTAAATTTGTTTCAAGTCCGTAAAAGTCAGTTTTTTTAAAAAAAAAGGTCCGTAATTTGATTAAAAAATGAGGAGAAATTACAATAGATAATTGCAAAATTCAATTATTTTCAAAAGTAATAAAATTCTTCGCAGAAATTCAATTATTTTCAAAAAATTTCCTCAATTCAATGATTTTCATTTTTTAATTCAATATTTTAAATTTTTATTTTAATAAAATTTTCCAAAAGAAATTCAATTATTTAAAGAAATTTTTAAAAAATTCTACGCAAACATTTAATTATTTTTATAAAATAATAAAAATTTCACAAAAAATTCAATTATTTACAAATTTTTTTATAAATTTCTTCGCAATACAATTCAATTATTTTTATAAATAATAATATTTTTATAGAAATTCAATTATTTTTCTAACTAATAAAATTCTTTTTTAAAAATTCAATTATCTTTGATAAGTAAAACTCATGGCAAAATTTCAATAATTTTTAATACAAATCAGGCCTGATACAAATTTTAATGTAATTTTTGTAAAAATGTATTATTCTTAGAAATTTTATTAAAATTCATCAAAGAAATTCAATTATTTTAAAAAGCCTTCGTATAATTTATTTATTAGAATTGACGTATTATTGTCAAATACATTTTTAATTAAATTTCTTGAAAGAATTAAATTATTTTCAAAAATTTCAATGAAAATCATCTTAACAATTCAATATTTTTAAAAAAATACTTTTTAATAAAATTTTTCGTAGAAATTTAATTTAATTGAAATAAAATTTCACAAAAAAATTCAATTAGGTAATTAAAAGGAAATATTCTTAAAAAATTCGTCTCAAGAATTCAATTATTTTTAAAAGCAATAAAATTCTTGGCAGAAAGTCAATTATGGTAAAAATTTTAAAAAAATTATTTTCAAAGTTTCAATTATCTATAAAGATAATTGAAATTTCAATTATTTTCAAAAACTTTTCTTAATTCAATAAATTTTTTTACAGAGATTCAATTACTTTTAATACAATTTGAATCTAATTTCTTGAAAAATTAAATTATTCTTGAAAGTTTTATTAAAAACCGTAGAAAGAATTCAATTATTTAAAAAATTGTTTATCAAATTCTTTATGAGAATTAAATTTTAAGAAACATTCAAATATTAAATAGAGTATTTTTTTGTATTTAAATAATTGAATTCTAGTAGCGAATTTTCTAATAAAAATTGATTTAAAAATTAATTTCAATTAAAAACAAATGTATTTAAAAATTCTCTTTATAAAAGTATTTTAAAAATTTATCGTCCGGGCGAAAATTATTTTTACCACTGATATATAATTTTATGAATATAAGAAACTCCCGTCTGACTAAAATCTATTTAAACTACTGATTTTGCAGTGAAAAGAATGAAAATAAAGATGTCTGACTAAAACTAAATTTTACTACTATTTTTCTTAGAACAAGTGGTAAAAAATACCTTGTCTGACTAAAAATAAATTAAACTACTGTTTCTCACTAAAAATAAAATTTTATTTTTTTCGCCGATAATTTACTGAAATTAGTGATTTTCTCATGACAAATATTCAATAATAAATTGTCTGACTAAAATTTACTTTAACTACTTATTTCCTCTAAGAAAATATTCAATAATATTTTACCGGATTTGAAAAACTATACAGGTTGACTAAAACTTGTTTAAACTACTTTTTTCTATTTAAAAAAAAACTATGAAAAGTTTTGTCTGGCTAAAACTGAATTTTACTACTGATAATTTAATCATTACTCTTGTCTGATTAAAATCTGTTTAAACTACTGATTTTACAGTGAATTTAAAAACTTTAAATACTCTCATCGGACTAAAAACTATTTAAACTACTAATTTTACAAAGAAAAGAATTTAAAAAATGGTGATAATTATAATTATAATTATAATTATAATTATAATTATAATTATAATTATAATTATAATTATAATTATCAGACTAAAATCTACTTTGAATATTGAATTCCTAAAGAGAATTCCTAAATTCGGTAATGAATGCTTTGTCTGACTAAAAATAACTTAAACTACTGGTTCGGACTATAAAACAATTTTTACTTTTTTAAATGGTAAATTACTATAATTATTGGAAAATAAATAATTTAACGTAAATTAGTGACTATTTTTTAGGGGATTTTTCTGTTGTCTGACTAAAATTTACTTGAACTACTATTTTTTAAGAATATTTACTAGGTACTTATTTTTAAATTCTAATGATTTAAATACTTTCGGTCTAACCATAACCTATGTAAACTACTGATTTACCAATGTAATGAACTGAAAGTAATTTCGTCTGACTAGAAATGACATTTACTACTGATATACTAACTTTAAGGACTTAAATTACGCCCGTCTGACTAAAAACTTTTTAAACTACTGATTTTCTAAAATAATTTACATTGTGTTTTCTTACTGAACTGTACTTAAAAAACTGTATTCCTAAAGATAATTGATAAAAAAATACTTGGTCTGACAAAAAATAAATTTACCACTGATATTTAAATATTTAAGTTTTAAAAAACTATCCATATCTATGCAAACTATAAAAAATCAATAGAAACTGTAAATATACTGTTTTACAGTAAGAAACAGTAGTTAAAATTCTTTTTAGTCAGACCAAGTATTTTTTACTACTATTTTCATATTTTTAAAAAATTTTTTTTAAGGAAAATAGTAGTCAAATTTAGCATTAATTCTCTATTAAAATACTTTTCACTGAAAAATCAGTAGTATAAACAGATTTTAGTCAGACAAGAGTAATTTTTTAATTATCAGTAGTAAAATTCAGTTTTAGCCAGACAAAACTTTTCATACTTTTTTTAAAGAGAAAAAACAGTAGTTTAAACAAGTTTTAGTCAACCTGTACAGTTTTTCAAATCCGGTAAAACTTGAATATTTTCTTAGAGGAAATTAGTGGTTAAAGTAAGTTTTAGTCAGACAATAAATTATTGAATATTTATCATGAGAAAGTCACTAATTTGAGTAAATTATTATCGTCGAAAAAAATAAAAATTTGATTTATAGTGAGAAACAGTAGTTTAATTAATTTTTAGCTAGACAAGGTATTTTTTACCACTTGTTCTAAGAAAAATAGTAGTAAAATTTAGTTTTAGTCAGACATCTTTATTTTCATTCTTTTCACTGCAAAATCAGTAGTTTAAATAAATTTATGTCAGACGGGAATTTTTTATATTTTTAAAATTAGTATATCAGTGGTAAAAATAATTTTTAGATCGAACTCGAGCCACAGTTAAAAGTATATTAATATTTCCAAATATTTATTATAAGAAAGATATTGAATATTTATAAGTAATGTAAAAAATAATCAATTAAAAAAATAAACTTTTAATTTAAAAAAAATTTTTAAATTTGTCTGGTTTATATATTACATATTTATTGCATATTAATTAATACATTTATAAACATAAATCTTGAATTACTAAGACAAATATTCATCTTTATTTGAATCAAAGAAATTATTTTTGATTGAACTAAAAAATTTTCTCTTATTGAAGGGAGGAGTGGTGTAGGCCTATGCCACATAGTCTCAATCACAAATTCAAATGCATTAAAATTGTAAACGTGTTTTGCTATAAATTTGTGATTGAAAGTACTGTGTAAATGGGGAAACCATATAAAAACGTGTCTAATGTTCAACCTCCAGGGTGACGCGGAATAGAACATAAAATTTTATATTTTTTTGAAAAACCATCATTAAAATTACAAAAAATTAAATTCTATTATTATTATAGATTTATTACTGCCATATATTTTAGGACTAAACATTTTCTATTTTAGTTCAACGCTTTTCTGTTGCAGTTTAACAACATTTTTTTCTGTTTGCTGTTTAACAATCTTTTTCTCATGTTTGTCGAAATATTTGTTTTTGTTTCAGGTCAACATGTTTCTTTTATGTTCTATCAAGAAAATATTTTTTACTTTGGTTCAGGTTTTTTGCTGTTTTATTGTAAAATATTATTGTGTCATGTGGAAATATTCTCTTCTGTTTCAGTTCAACAGTTTTGTTGTTGCATGGCATATTTTGTTCACGAACAAACATTTTTGCATGGCAAAATATTTGACATTTTTTTCAAAATTCAATATTTATTTTCTATAAATAAATGTTGAATTACTGAGATAAATATTTATTTTTATTTGATTCATAAAAAAAAACTTTCGACTGCTGATTATGATTGATTCATTACAGCGAATCAATGAGTAATGTACTTTATATCCAGACAATAGGGTTTGGAAAAGAAAACGTAATATATCGACGGTCGGTAACAAAGGGCAGACACCAACAAAACTTATTTTCCGCACTAGTGCCGCAAAAAAAAGCACTTCATACACAATAATCACTGATTCATCATTGTTTCGAAACAATGAATAAAGTGATTCGACTTCAGACAATAACAAGAAATGAATAATTGAAAAACAGAATGTAATAAATTACCAGAATATGCAAATAAGTGGATGATAAAATGGCTATTACGGGCAGATTCTTCAGTCCATAATCTTGACGTTAGTAGTGCTTTTATACTGTAGAGTAGAGAATGAAAAGGGGGATGGTTACTTGGTAAAGCTGACTCGCGGAATCGAGTAGCGAGAGAGTGCACTGAATATTGTATGTGGCATTCCCGTCCATCATTTGCAGAAGAAGAAGAAGAAGAAGAATAAGAAGAAGGAGGTGGAGGATGAGGAGGAGGTGGAAAAAAAAGAGTGGCATATTCCGTTGGCAGCATTGTAATCAGACATTCTCTTGAAATATATCCACCTCGTGTTCGCCTTTGGTTATGGGCATCATCAGCTAACTCTATATGCCAGACCCAACCAAGCACATACATCCAGTTCCCTCAAAATAGAAAAAGAACAACCTAAATTTCACCACCTGCCAATAAATTTTCATAATTCTAATCATTCTGGCTGTATTTTCCAGATTCTAATCATCAGATTTTACAGATTCTTGATAGTATCTAACTTGAAATTCTATATACTAAATTGGATCAAATTTAATTTATAATTTTAAGTAAAATGTTTTTTCATTTGCCTCGGGTTTGTTTATATTTTTGTCAGTAATAATTGGTCGGCAATTTTTCATTTTTGCTCCGTAAAGTCCGTATAACTTTAAATACTTTCACTGATTCGAGCCCTACACATACTTATTTTTTTTATGTACAAGAAATAACAGATTGATAAACGATGACAAGGTGTTCTCGTTCCCTTTTTTTTTCTTTTTTTTTTTTTTTGTTATATATATAAGCGTCTTTCTCACTCTTTTGAGAAGAGGAGAAGGGTCGTCGTGGTGCTCTTGTCAGCCGTCGGTTGCATTATTGAATTTCTCTAACAAACGATCGACTTTCGCCCCTTTTGGTTCCCTGTGCAGCCCCATCGAACTGATGCTTAGTCTACTCTACACATATACATACACCCACACCTTTTGGCACCGCTGCCGTGCCATGCCCCGCGACTTTCTTAACTCGTGCCGACCCCACTGATCCTTTTTTTTTTTTCTTGCCTTTTTTTATCAGAGACTTATCGTCCTTCCGCGCCTCACTCGCGAATACCGCGCACGTACGCATCTGTCGGCAAATGAAAATTGAGAATATCGCTTGAAACGAGGCGTAAGGTTCGTATACATATATATACATACTTATACGTAAAAAAATATACATATACACATAAATATATATTTTTCTCTCTCTCTCTACACAAAAAAATATATATACATATCGTGTCGTTGATAAGATAAGGGAAATGTAAAGTGAAAGAAATAGGAAGGATCGCTTTTCATTCGTGGAAAAAAAGGGGGATTTTTACCTTCATCCTGAGATATAATGTAAAAAATAAGTCTTCTTTTAAGCCTGATTTTGACTACAACAACTTACATTAGTCAAGGTTGGGCCTGATAGTCAGGGTTGGACCCTTACTTTTAAGTTGAAAACAAATAAAAAAAATGTAGTCAAGGTTGGGCCTGACAGTCAGGGTTGGACCCCTTACTTTTAAGTTGTAAACATTTTTAAAAAATGTAGTCAAGGTTGGGCCTGACAGTCAGGGTTGGACCCCTTACTTTTAATTTATAAACATTTTTAAAAAGTGTAGTCAAGGTTGAACCTTATAGTCAGGATTGATGTTATATATTTATTTAGTCCAAGTATTGACTAAATTTCTTATTAAAAAAACAGATTTTAAGACCTAATATATTGTCTCATTTTCAGTTTAAGCCCAAATAAGATAATAGTAAATATAAATAAAGTTACAAATAATAATTATAAAATATAAAAATAGTAATAAAAATAACAAAGTTGATCAAAAGAATATTGATAATAATGCTGTAGCAAAAAAAAAAGTTCTTCTTTAATCTATAAAAAAAAAAAGTTTTTCTTTTTTCAATGTTGACATTTACTTTTTTGTATTCGCGGTATCGCCTCCGTGAACACATTATCCATTTTCCCGTGTCTTCGCCTCTGTTAGTCGACGTGTTATACTAGAAAGGTCGAGTATAAAAATGTAAAGGATGTTCCGACGACGCGTCGCAACGAACCCCTCGGCAGATGTCACCTCGTCTGACTCATTTTCCATGGGGTTTCTCTTCTCTTCTAATAATTTAGCTTTCCTTCCGCGGACACTTCCTTGTCTTTCTATTATATTCATCCCTTTTATTTCGCCTTCCTCTTTTTTTTTTATTTTTTTTTTTTTGAAGAAGAACCCATTTGCATGTGTTTATAGCATATCTTTAAAAGACTGAAAGGTTGTCACGCTCCACACCCCCAACGATTTATGAAGCAAGTCAATGTATGGAGATTTCAAAAAATTGAACCCCTGTGTTGTTGATTATTTTTGGAATATAAAAAATTAAGGAACGTGTAACGCTTTTTTTGTTTGACAGTTTTCATGCGGTTTAAAGAAGAAATAATGATATTTTTTTTACTGATCAGTATAAAGGATTAATTAACAATCCTCCAATCAAACACAGGAGGATAATCTTCCTTTGTTGGAGGATTGATAATTAACGCTTTAGATCTTATTATAATTTTTTTTTTTTTTAATTTGATAATTAAAATTTGATGCCCTTTCAAGAAATCAAGTCCTCTAATGATACTAAATACTCGTAATTATCATCAACGGAAATATCGTCTGATGATGGACGGGTCCCGCGATGCTTTCGTAAGTTCACGAGCGTTACTAAATTATTATTAAACGGAAACTTAGAACGACACTTAATTACTTAACAAGTTGCTCCTGTCTCTCGAGATTTTCTGGTTGGGAGTCTGTGAGAATGGGTTTGGTTGAAGATGGAAAAAGGGGTTTGGGGGACATTGCAGGAGGAATGGATGTTTGCTCAGAGTAGAAGAGAGAATAGTCCAATGGTGGGGGGGGCTTGGAAAGTAAGAGAGAGGGGGAAGGGGGTGAAGAAAGGGTGAGAAATAAGAGAAAGAAAATGGTTGAGAAGAAGAAGAAGAAGAAGAGAGTGCCAGCAGCGGTCCTCGGCAGGCATACGTTTCCCTATCTACGCCATTAAAAGTTAATTGGAGTAGAAGCCCTCTTCTCGCGAAACGCGCGCGAATGTATAGGTGAGAAAATGAGAATCCGTTGGAAGGCATGGTAGGGAATAGTGTAAATCAGAAGTTATCACCTCCAGGCCAGCCCTCTATGCGACATCCCGCATTCCAGTTTTCCACTTCCTTCCTTCCTATGCCATTTCCCATGCACGACGACAACGACGACGACGACGACCAAAAGTCTTCATTACGTATTCACTATATAACAAATGTAAATCGCCCAACGACTTAAAAACCTCAAACACAGATACTTTATAGTTTATAACAAACTTGAGTCGGGAAGATTCAAAACATTTCCCTCTGATCACAAAAACTTTCGAAAACTGAGCTATTTCTACTAATCCAAATCTTTTCTAATCCTATCTCCTACTTTGATAATTCCATAAGTTTCAGGGCTCGAACCAGTGATAGTTTTTTAAAATACCCACTTTACGGAACAAAAATGAAAAATTGCGGACCAATTAAACAAATTTTAGATCATGGCATGTTAGAAAATTTTTAACACAATGACGTATGGAAATTTAAACTTTATAAATTACTACAATAGTAAACGTGAAATATGTCAAAATTCGTCAAAATATGATGAACAAAATATTTTCAAACAAACTTATTGTTTTTTTACTATAAGCAATTCACACTCTGAATTGTTGTTTTTTTTAATTCCTCCTCTTTTTCTTGTTTTTTAGAAAAATTTATATTGTATTGTTATCATTATTAAAAAAAAATATTAAAAACTGGTCGATAGTATAAAATAGTGTTAATAATAATAATTTTTTATTTATTCATGTAATAATAATTAATAAATAATTAGTTTTTTAACAAATTTAATTATTTTAAAAAGTAATTTTTTCTTCTATTCATTATTCACTTTAGTTTCAACTCAATTTTCATTTTAACAAAATTTCAATTTAATTTAAGAATTCAAAAAATTGTAAAATTATAATTTAAAAATTAAAATTAATTAAATTATTTATTAAAACTTTTTAAAAAATTAACTATCTTTAAAAAATTGAATGAAAATTTCTCAGAAATAGAATTTTCTCTGAATTATAAATAATATTATTTAAAACTTAAGTTATTTGTTTGAATAAATTAATATTGAATAGAATAAATTTGTTAGCAGAAATTGATGTTTTCAAAAATTTTAATTTAAAACCTTATGAATTTAAATTATATCTGAAAATTTCAACAAGGATACTGAAATTTTATAATTTGACTTTGGAATCGATTTTGAATTGAACTTGACTATTACTTTGAATTCGACTTTGACATTAACTTTCACTAAAATCTTATCTAAATTATAATTATATAATTAATAACTTTTAAAAAGTTATTTTAGAATTTAATTATTAAAAATAAATTCGATTACAAAAATAAGAAAAATCAGAATTAGAATTGAAAAGTTTTTAAAAGGAAAAAAGTTATTAAGAAATGTTTTTTGACACCAAATACCAAAATATTTCTGGTAATACTAAAAATTTCATAACTTTTTCAGTACTTTTAATGAAATTTACATTGAAATGTGAAAAACGTAGACAATTTACTCAAAATTTTTGAAAATTTTTATTTTTTTTTATTTGTTTCGTAATTTTATATAAAAGTATTGTACAATTAATTACATATAATTAATACAACAATAAAAAACTTTATGAAATTCATCATCCATCTAAAATTTTATAATGATAATAGTCATCATACGACGATATGCATTTTCCATTAAGACAAATCTAAAATAAAAATATATTTAACATATTAAAAATTTGTATTTAAAGATTAAAGAAATTTTAAATTTTACAAAACTAATATAATTTTATCTATATTTAGAATATATTTTATATATTTATTTATATATAGAAGTATATTTATTTATATACAGAAGTAATAAAATTAAAAAAAAAATATTTACTGAATTAAGACCACAAGGTGATCCTTCCGCTGCAGGTACAGTTCTTACACACTCGTTAGTAAATGGTAAAATACAATTTAATTCCAAACAAATATTCCGAAGAAATGTCCCTTCCTAGAAAAAAATGATTATTTTACATTCATTTTTTAATTTAATATGAATACAAAAAGAAATCATCTCTCAAATTTTTAAAATATTATCTTATCTACTTTGCATGGTCTCGATCCTGGATAATGTTTTTCACATTGATGTTCCAATGAGTAAAGTTGTCCAGGTAGAAAATTATTTATTTTATTACCAATTATTGGTTTATTTCTTAGGCACGTCGCATTACCGTGGCTAAAAAATTTATTTTAGAATCATTTTCTTTGTTGGTTAAATCGACTTTTTTAATTCATATTTTTACTAATTATATAAATATAAATTAATATTTATTAATTATAATATGAATTAATTATTAATAAATTATCGTTTATATTTATTTATTAATTTATTACTTAAATATAAATTATCGTTTATATTTTTTTTTATATTTTGAGAATATTTATACTTTAAGAAAATACTGAAATTCCGCAGACTGCAAGGTGACCAATCAAATGAATTGTCAGAAAATGCGAGTTGATTTTCCATAATGTAACCATCTTCAATGCCATAACGATATTTGCAATTACCAACTTCATCGTGTTCCACACCCAAGCTAAAAAATTTTAAAGAGGTAAAATTGTAAATACTAAAATTCAAAGATAAAAATACAAAAATAAAAATACAATTATAAAAATTATAATAAATATAACACAAAAATAGAAATATTTATAAAATAAGAAAGTAAAAATTTATAATCTCAATAAACTATATAATTTGGAATGCATTTGATATATAATAATAATTAGTAATTGCGTATGTACATACATGTGACCGAGTTCATGAGCAGCGAGCATAATTCCTTTAAACCCCCCATTGTCCTCAACCATTCCTACACCCTCTACCATTTTGTATGAATTATCCTCAGACTTTATTACTGAACAAGCGCTCGAAACGTAGGCGTAACCTATCGTATAAAATTATAAGATATCTAGCATTCGATAGTCCGAAATTTTTCTACAATTTTTAGAAATAGTTATAAAAATATATACCTATTTTTAAAAACAGTCGAAAACTTAACTTAGTAAAAAAAAATTACATTATTTTTGCATGCCACGAGTTAAAATATATTTTGTTAGGACAGTGGAGTAATTTTTGAGATACTTATAAAAATGCAAAATAATAGTTTCTGAAGAGGATAGTTTTGCGGTTTAAAACGTTAGAAAAATTATTTTAATTTCTTCGATACTTAATTAAATAAAAAAAAGTTTAGGAGCAAGAAAAGAAGCAAAAACAAGAAACAGTTCCTGAATAGTTGAGATGAATGCAAAGTTCAGATGTGCCTCGAGTGAAGACAGCAGGTGAAATGGTGAATCCGTGAGCGAGCGGCTTATATATAACCGGACCGCTCGGAGTGGGAGAGGGCGAGTCGGTGGGGGAAGCGACGCGCGCCACTAGCCTCCTCTCTCTCTCGCTCCCACCTCCCCACTCTTTTCTGCGTTTGCTTTTATGAATCATTATGAAGCCACCGTGGTAAAGGAGCATTATTGAAATTTGTAACCTTCAAATTCTTCTAGGAATTTAAACATCAAGATCTTCAAAATTAATCCACTATCCTCTTTGTCCTATTCCGTAAATATTAGTGAATTTGTATTTATTTGCGTCTTCAAAAATTCTCAAAAAAAAAAAATTTAATTTTTAGAATAATTTTGCATACCCATCGTAGAACAGTCATCGCCATTTGTGTCTATAGTGCACATGTTGCGACTATAAAAAGTAAAAAAATACTTATACTAAATATAAATACTTTATAAATACTTTATACTAAATATAAATTGAACTAAAAAATAGCCTCTGAATATTATCACTAAATACTAAAATAAAAATATATTCTCCATAGAAACAATTTTAGACATATTTCTCTTAAATAATTGCCAATTTCCATGAAATGGTATTATGTATTAATTTTAAAAAATGTACCTTGTCATTGTTAAGGACAAATCAAAATTGTCACGAAATCGAAATATTTTATTTGACAATAAATATTTTCCAGTTTCAATTAATACCTTATCGGCATCAATTTT
The DNA here is from genome assembly GCF_015476425.1 of Leptopilina heterotoma. NCBI lineage: Eukaryota > Metazoa > Arthropoda > Insecta > Hymenoptera > Figitidae > Leptopilina > Leptopilina heterotoma. Next base: position 320,929 of record NW_025110873.1, on the reverse strand, counting down.
AATACGATCGTATATACTACTCTGTATAAATGGCACTTCCTGTCTCCCCTAATTAATCAAAATATATAATTATTTACTCTGAATTTTTCATAATTTGAAAAAAATACATATAAAGAAGAAAATTTTAAAAAGAATCTGGATACTTACCGTTGATAAAATAACAGCAGCAATATTTAATCTCACGGCTGGATTTGATAATTGTCTGTATCTTAAATCTACTGCACTCCAATAGGTCGCAATGTATTTCTTGATAGCTTCTACATCTCGATACATTTTACTATAGACAATTTATAAAAAAAATTCTTCAAATTAATAATAATTTAATTTAAATTACCATAATAATAATAATATTTAAAAAAAAATAATAAATAGAATTTAAAAAGTTTTAAATAATAAAAATAATAAATCTGATATTTAAATTCAAAAATTAATAAACATACAGCATAAACATATTTATTATATTAAAAATATAATAAATAGTCTTTTTAGTTACTTGTATAATCCATTGTCGATAATGAGTAAAATTTCTGGATAGACGGTATTAATTGTGGAAATTATCGGTTCAGTTTCAACCCAAGAAGACTTTTGACGTCTACTTGACCCTTTTGCTAAAAATTTTTTTTAAGTTTTCTTATGATAATAGAAATAAGTAATTTTGGATATATTTGCAGCAAGCTTACAGTGTAAGTTTCCCCCAAGCTTAATATTTAATTGAGTGCAAATAATTCCTTATACCTTCATTATAATTTACAGGCGGTAGTTTGTGAATAATATGCGGACTTGTGTTACTGTTAAAATTATATTTCAGTTTCTTATAATTATTACTTTGAGAGAAATTATTTTTATCCTGAAAAGCAAGAAGGGATTTGTTTTAAAAAATTATTTTTTTAAATATTTAATACAAAATTGTCAAATTTTTTTCTTTACAAAAATAAAAATACAATTGTACATACCGAGGATTGATAGTAAAAAGTGTCTCTCAGATGTCGTATTTTTCTTGCATTATACATTGTTTTAATTCTTTCTGGAAGGGGTTGTATGACTAAATCCTCTCCGATTTGACCGTACTTTAAAGACGGAATTTAAATTTAATTTATTAAAATTATTAATTTTAATAAGTTATTAAAATATTAACTTAGTGCTTTAATTATATTTCTATTTGTGATTTTCATTTTAATTATGTATTTAAAATTTTCAATTTACCAATTCAACATTTCCATTATCGTCTTTCTCTAAAGCTATTGCTGCCATATTTGTGACATCTTGCAACATTTGAAAATTTAGATTTTTGAACTAAAAATAACAAAAATTTTTTTTTAATAATTTCCATATGAAAACAAATTTTGTTTCCTTTGTAATTAATTCAATAATTTTCATTCTCTTATCGTGTTATTCTTAGGATTTTTATAAGATGATTATACACTTACATTGGAAATCACTTTGTACCCAACTCCTTCTGCTGATTTAGAATTTGGTTTAGCACTCCAAATTTCTGTTTTTTCACCAAATAAAACACTGTCTATTGGTTCTAAATAAAGTGTTAAATTCCTATTAAAAGTATTTAAAAAAACATGACCGTAATATTTTTCTAGACTTCTTTTTTGAATTTTATGCGATACTTCAACGATTTCATAATCGGGAGCTGAAATATATTTGTTCATTAAAAAAAATGATTTTAAAAAATGAAATAAAATAAAAAGTTAAAGTAAAAAAATAAGAGAATTGAATAAAATTATAATTTTTGAATATTTACCAATATTTGATTGAAAGAGAAATTCGTTTTCTTCTTTCGTGAAGAAATGAGTATTCTATCAAAAGAATGATGTTTTATTAAAAATTATTCAGTAATAATCTTTGAAGTAACTAACACTTAAATATAAAAACAATAGATAACGATAAAAATAATGGAAAATTAAATTTTTTTTAAATCTTACCTCCTGACACTGTACATTTAAAGCAAAAAACAATAAAATTATTACAAAACGAATCATTTTAGTCGAAAATAAAAAAATTAAAATATTATTTCAGCAATTTTTTAAATATTAAATTTCAACATTTATAAAAAATTGAAAAGTAAATTAAAACTATGAAAAAAATGAGGGACTAACTACTCTGATGAAGATCGAATCTTTTTAAACGGAAGTTTTAAACTAAAGGAACTAAAAATTAAACTAAAGGAAAAAGGTGTTTTTAAATCAAGTGTAAGAGAATTTAAAAAAACTATTATCAGAGTCGAGTCATTACGCACTTATTTAAAAAAGTTGTCAAATATTAAAAATCATTTTTTTAAATTATTGACGCATTTTTCAACTTGCGGAAATGATATAAACACCTGTTTAATCGAATAGTAATTACAATGTTGATATCATTATTAATATATTCGTACCGTACACTTGAATATTCAAGGTTAAAACTTCGATATTTAGACGAAGGTTAAAAAACTTTTTTTTAAATATGCGCCACGAATTTTAATCTCTATTGTTTTTATAAAAAATACGCACTTATGAAACGTATCTAAAAGTTAAAAAAAAATTTTTTTTGCTTTAAATAATTTCTAATAATTAATAATTAAAAATAATAAAACATTTTTCCAATAAACATATTTGGTTTTTCGTAGTTCGCGCTTCCGTCGCACAGTGTACCTTTTTCTGAAAATGTGTTCAAAACCTAGTATCTCTTTAAGGAATTAACAAAATTAAATGGTTCTTGGACGAAAATAAAGCTTAATAAATGCAAAATACATTTTAAGGAGCAATAATCCCCCTTTAATTTGTGACCAAGAAATAAAAATTTAGTCTAAAATTTTTCGAGTTATGAATTTTTTTTCGATTTTTTTCCAATCATCGTTTTTCTGATACGGGCGGACAGGGACGCTGACTATGAAAAATTTTAAAAAAAAATTCTCATTAGTCCAATAAAAAGAAGCACTAATCCCTCTGTAATTTGCGACCAAGAAACAAAAAATTAGTCAAAAATTGTTCAAGTTATGAATATTTTTCGATTTTTTTTCCAATTTTCGTTTTTCTGATACGGGCGGGTGGGGACGCTGGCTATCAAAAATTGTTTTAAAAAATTCCTATTGGTCCAGTGAAAAGGAGCATTAATCCCCCTTTAATTTGTGATCAAGAAATAAAAATTTAGTCTTAAATTTTTCGAGTTATAAATTTTTTTTAAACTTTTTTTTCAATTTTCGTTTTTCTGATACGGGCGGGTGGGGACGCTGGCTATCAAAAATTTTTTAAAAATATTCTTATTGGTCCAGTGACAAGAAGCATTAATCCCTCTTTAATTTGCGACCAAGAAACAAGAATTTGGTCGAAAATTGTTCGAGTTATGAATTTTTTTTGAACTTATTTCCAATTTTCGTTTTTCTGATACGGGCGGGTGGGGACGCTGGCTATCAAAAATTTTTTAAAAATATTCTTATTGGTCCAGTGACAAGAAGCATTAATCCCCCTTTAATTTGTGATCAAGAAATAAAAATTTAGTCTTAAATTTTTCGAGTTATGAATTTTTTTTAAACTTTTTTTTCAATTTTCGTTTTTCTGATACGGGCGGGTGGGGACGCTGGCTATCAAAAATATTTTAAACATATTCTCATTAGTCCAGTGACAAAAAGCATTAATCCCTCTTTAATTTGCGACCAAGAAACAAGAATTTGGTCGAAAATTGTTCGAGTTATGAATTTTTTTTGAACTTATTTCCAATTTTCGTTTTTCTGATACGGGCGGGTGGGGACGCTGGCTATCAAAAATTTTTTAAAAATATTCTTATTGGTACAGTGACAAAAAGCATTAATCCCCCTTTAATTTGTGATCAAGAAATAAAAATTTAGTCTTAAATTTTTCGAGTTATAAATTTTTTTTAAACTTTTTTTTCAATTTTCGTTTTTCTGATACGGGCGGGTGGGGACGCTGGCTATCAAAAATATTTTAAACATATTCTCATTAGTCCAGTGACAAAAAGCATTAATCCCTCTTTAATTTGCGACCAAGAAACAAGAATTTGGTCGAAAATTGTTCGAGTTATGAATTTTTTTTGAACTTATTTCCAATTTTCGTTTTTCTGATACGGGCGGGTGGGGACGCTGGCTATCAAAAATATTTTAAACATATTCTTATTGGTCCAGTGACAAGAAGCATTAATCCCTCTTTAATTTGCGACCAAGAAACAAGAATTTGGTCGAAAATTGTTCGAGTTATGAATTTTTTTTGAACTTATTTTCAATTTTCGTTTTTCTGATACGGGCGGGTGGGGACGCTGGCTATCAAAAATTTTTTAAAAATATTCTTATTGGTACAGTGACAAAAAGCATTAATCCCCCTTTAATTTGTGATCAAGAAATAAAAATTTAGTCTTAAATTTTTCGAGTTATAAATTTTTTTTAAACTTTTTTTTCAATTTTCGTTTTTCTGATACGGGCGGGTGGGGACGCTGGCTATCAAAAATTTTTTAAAAATATTCTTATTGGTCCAGTGACAAGAAGCATTAATCCCTCTTTAATTTGCGACCAAGAAACAAGAATTTGGTCGAAAATTGTTCGAGTTATGAATTTTTTTTGAACTTATTTTCAATTTTCGTTTTTCTGATACGGGCGGGTGGGGACGCTGGCTATCAAAAATTTTTTAAAAATATTCTTATTGGTACAGTGACAAAAAGCATTAATCCCCCTTTAATTTGTGATCAAGAAATAAAAATTTAGTCTTAAATTTTTCGAGTTATAAATTTTTTTTAAACTTTTTTTTCAATTTTCGTTTTTCTGATACGGGCGGGTGGGGACGCTGGCTATCAAAAATATTTTAAACATATTCTCATTAGTCCAGTGACAAAAAGCATTAATCCCTCTTTAATTTGCGACCAAGAAACAAGAATTTGGTCGAAAATTGTTCGAGTTATGAATTTTTTTTGAACTTATTTCCAATTTTCGTTTTTCTGATACGGGCGGGTGGGGACGCTGGCTATCAAAAATTTATTTAAAAATCTTTCAATCATCACATTTTAAGGAGCAATAATGCAGGTAGGACAAAAAATTATTTTTTGATCGAATTTTATTATTTGTTTATTTACAATTGTTGGTAAATAATTTTTTAATGATCCTAAACTGTTACTAGAACAATTTCAAAAATTATCTAAATCGTTAGAAATGATTTAATTCAAATTTAAGGAAAAGTAGCCACAGCCGATAATCAGCAGAAGATAAAAAATTATTATTTTCAATTGAAGGGCTAGCTGCAATAAGGGGACGAATGCGTGGTTGAAAGGGATAATATCTGTCAGGTAGCAGCGAGCGACTGGTAGTATCCCTTCCAAGTCTCGCGTTCGTCCCCTTATTGCAGCCAGCCCTTAAATTCAATTTTTCTTGAGAGTTCAATTATTTTGAATACAATTCTTCTTAAGAATTCAATTATATTAAATAAAATGTTTTTTAAGAATTCAATTATTTTCACAAATAATACATTTTTTATGAGAATTTAATTATTTAAAAAAAATTTGAATTAAATTCTTCACAAGAAATTAATTATTTTCAAAAATAATAATATTTTTCTCCGGAATTCTATTACTTTAAAAATAAAATTCTTCAGAGGAATTCAATTCTTTAAAAAAAATTTTAATAAAATTCGTTTCAAGAATTCAATTATTTTCTTAAATAAAAAAACTTTTCGCAGATTTTCAATTATTTTGAAATTTTGAGAAAGGTTCATATTAAAATCTTTGAAATGTTTTTGAATAATTTTATAATTAAAAAAATTCGTAAATAAATGTAATAGAACATTTTTTTGAGTATCTAATAATTTTTGGAGTGAATCAGAATATTCTGCAGAGTCAGGGAAAAAGTAAAAATTTTGTCTGGAAATTAGGAAAAAGTTATGGAAAAAACAAAATTTCTAATTAAATTCACCAATTAAATAAAAAAATAACACTACATTATAATTAATAACTATTATATTTATTGTTACGCTACAAAAAGTGTTTTTCATTTTTTTGAAAAAAAAATTTCTTTCGTCGATAAAATTGAACTGAAGACATTCTTTCCAGAAACGCTTCAATAATATTGGTTTTGCCAATGTCACAATTTTTTTTTTATAATATCAGGGCTATTGAACAAAAAACGTTCTTGCGCCATGTCGTCAATCGAAAACTTAAATAAAAGAATAATTAAGTGATACACAAAAAAAACAACAATTAGAATGAATAATACACAAGGATATTTAGAAACAAAACGAAAAAAATGAAAGACGACTCGTGTTTTTTCAGACAAAAGTCAATTTAATAGATTCTCTAATTTAAAAAGAAGAATCTTTATTAAATCTACATACATTCTAACATGATAGAAAATGAAAAAAAAAAATAAAAATAAAACAGCACTTGTACACACAACGTTTGAACTTCATTTTTCGAGGATCGTTCTTTTTTTACACAATTTTTTTCCATCAGATTATTTCTGATTTGCAGATCAATGTGTCCTTAATTTATTTTCTTTAAAAAATAGATTTTTTTATTTTAAACGAAACCCGATTCGTATTGGTGTACCGAATTTTTTTTGGGATGGGGGAATTGTTGCGAGGCATTCAAATGTTCCTTGCACTTTTTTTTTGTTTGGTTAAAATTAATTAAAAAAAAAAAGAAAAAAAAAGAAAACTTTCATTCTTTTTCACTAGTGCACAAAAGAGAGAAATAAAGTTCTTGTCGAATTTTTAAAAATCGACAATTTTTTTTTTTTATACAAAAATCGACATTTGCACAGGTTAGCGCCCTTAGTGAGCACCAGCTTCTCTGTTCCTTGTTTTTTTCGTGTTCTTCTCGGTTTCTGTCTCTTTCTAACTATTGCAGATTCCCTTGAGGGACGCGCAACAACGGCTTTTCACTGATTGCAGATGACACAGCCATGTTCCCATCCTGCTGATCAGCCCTGCGCAATCAATTGCCTCGTCCTTGCATTCATCGGCCTCTGTTTCTAAAATAAGGAAATTTATTTTTTTTTTTAATTTTATAAATAGTTATTTTTATTTTAAATTTAATTATTTTTATTTTATTTTGCAATTATAACGCAAAGTAAATATCCAAAAATTATTTTTTTTTCGTATTTCGATAAAGCCTCGATTCGTAATCATGAAAAAATTCTAATCGACTGTTTATTTAAAAAAAAGCAGTTGATCAACTCTTTGAGCCTTAATTTCAGCTCCGTAGAAAAAATAAAGTTTAAAGTAAAATAATATTAAAATAAAGAGAAAATATTTAATTAAAAAAAAGTAAATACCTAATCCAAAGAAAATCTTTTCTCTAAATAATCTGGAGCGAAATTATCATAAAAATATTTAAAATATTAAATAATACCTAATTAAATCATTAAAATATTTATTAAGAAAAAAATATAAAAATCAAAATTAAAATAGTAAATATTTACTTGAATCATATCATTTTTATTTACGTAAATTAAATTGTATTTGAACCAATAATTTGATTATTAATTGAATAATTTTTAAAATTTTCTCAGTGAATAATTCAGTGCAATTTTTTAACAACAAAAATTGGTATAAGACAATAAATAATTAAAAATACTCATAAAAAAAATTCTATACATAATCTGCTGGATTTAACATAGAGAAACAATATTTAAATACAAAAATTAAAAAAACGAAAATAGCAATTTTTATATGGCTCGTATTTTTATTAAATAAAATAATAAACCATTAAAAAAAATATATAAATAAAAAAAGGAAAACAAAAATAGAAATTTATACAGTGCTCATATTTTTAGTAAATAAAATAATAAATATTTAAACCAACGATAAATTATTATTAATAAAAGTGTTTGAATAAGAAAATTAAAAGATTTAATCAAAAAATGAAAATAATAATAAAAAATAAACTAAAAAAAGAATATTTGACTTTAGCACTCGGTTGTTTTATTAAAAAATAATCTACTACACTACTTAAATAAATAAATAAAAAATACTTTGCGTGGAAGGAAAAAAGGAGAAAGGGAAAAAAAGGAAGGAAAAAAGGAAAAACTATTTGTATTAAAACAAAATTTAAAACGAAACGTAAAATTAATGAATAGAAAGGAATTTTTTATAAACAATATGTTGTAATATTTATCAAAGATAAAAGTATTTAAATAAAAAAGATTCAAATTATAAAAATAGTAAATCACAAAAGTTTTTAAATTGATCATATTTTTAGTAAATAAAGTAATAAATAATTTCAAATAATAAGAAATAATATAAAAAATTTAATTACAAAATTCACAATCACAATTAAAAAATTGTTTCGTGTCAGTTGTAAAAGGGAATTATTATTAATTTATAATAATTACTAATAATAATAAGATTGATAAATTCCTTTTATTTTCGAATTAAAAAAATAAATTGTAAATAATTCCATTGAATGGATAAAATTAGATAAAATAAGGTGGGGGAGAAAATAGATTATTTTATTTATATTAATCTATTTCTCCTTTACTTTTATTTATTCCTAGACATAACTTTTCCTCATTCTATTTTCTCTAATTTTATCTCTAATTTTATCTTTAATTTTATTTCTAATTTTATTTTTAATTTTATTAATTAAAATTATTTACAATTTATTTATTATTATAATTTATAATATTATTAATTTTATAGCTGAAACATCTTTTTTTTTTCTTCTAAATAACTTTTAGCGATGTTTCATTTCGTTTGTGAGCGAATTTTCATGCCATCTAGGCGGCAATTTAAAGAACTTGGCGCGAAATTAAAAAAAAAGAAAAATTGAATTAATAATGTATTAATATTAATAATATATAATTAACTATATAGAATATAATTTAGAAATTCTATTGACTGGAAAAACAAATAATTTAAACAAAATAGAAATAAAAATAAAAAAATATTCAAGTTTTTATATCGATCATATTTTCAAATTCCACAAATCTGACAAGTTTTATCGAAATTCAGATAATTTATAAAAATCATATTTAAAATTTATCATATTAAGTAGAAAAATACTAAAATTACTTTTTTTTAAGAATAGATGAATAAAATTAACAGTATGATAATAGAATATCAGTAGACGTTTTAGAAGAATAAAGAATAATATAAATTATAGAGTGCGTAATAATTTTCACAAAATTTTTGCATTCACAAACGCTGCTCTTTAGTATATTATTAGAAATGTAAATGTAAAAATTAGTTTTTAGACTTTTTTCCAAAAAAAAAGTGAGCTACCGCTCATTTTTACACCTGATAAGACCTTAAAAATAAAATAGTACATGAAAAATGGGTGAAATTAAAATTAACGCCATCACTGTCTGGAAGTGAGCTGGCTGAAACAGAGAAGATTATTATTATCAGTGTAGAGGTGAAAAAGAGTCACATTTTAACCCTCTAAAGCCCAAATTATTTCAACTGACTAAATTTTTATTTTATTTAATAAAATAAATTTTTAAATACATTTTTATTATTGTATTTAAGGGTTTTTTTTTCAATGTCTGATGATAAATTTCAAGTCGATAATCAAAATTCAAAATGGCGGCTTCAATATGGCGGACAAAAATTTAAAAAATCAATTAAATTTGTTAACACTTATTACTCCAGGGTTTTTAGGTTTTGGCCGCCATATTGCATCCGCCATTTTTAATTTTGAAATTTCGACTTAAGATTCGTAATCAACTCCCAAATAACAAGATTTTTTCGCCGCCATATTGGATCCGCCATTTTGAATTTTATACTTATCAGATCCACCGCGATTTTAACTGGGCGTTAAAAGGTTAAGAAAAAAATAATAGAAAGTGTTATGATAGTGTTCTGTTATTGATGTAGTCAGAATATTTTTTTCATGTTTTTAATACACATCCACTTAGTCCTGAATTTTTTTTTTTTTTTGTTGACTCAGTAAGACTACAAAATGTAGCGGAAGGAAAAAAATGAGAATACAATTTTTTTTCTCTTTCCTGAAAGGAAAATTTCCAGGAAAAAAATTACAGAATTTCTTGGACCCACTTGACTTAAGTAGGCGCAATGAGAGAGAAAAAAAGAGACAGAGAGAATTTTTTTTTTTGATGAATTAAAAAACCACCTGCGTTGATAATAAAATGCGTATGTGAGGAGAAAAAAAGACGCAAGAATGAACATATACAATAGTATAGACAGAGAGAAATTACTTTTCACAGTGCGACAACATTATCCTTACCATTACCATCGTCTGTGCCATTTCCATCGGACGCTGACGAATATGACATCGAACTGGCTGAACTCTTATATTTGTAGGGATAAGTTTTTTGATATGTCACTTTACTCTGGGGATAATTTGCCTTTGAATAACCAGTCGAGCGATAATGTGTTTTCACATAATTATGAATAATATAAGATTTCGCCGTGGTTGTTATTAATGGTGGACTACGATAAATTTTATTTGTGTTTACATAACGTGTTGTTTTAATTTGTGGCTGCTTTTTCCAAGCTGTGCTTTGTGTTTTTTTAAAAACAGGCGTTGTATATTGTGAAACAACTCTATAGGGACTAACTGTTGGTGTATAGGGTGTTGTGTATTTATATCTATTATCGAAGTTGCTGCGAGTTGTAACCCATGGATACCTGTATATCAAATACAATATTAATGAAAAATTAGGTTCATGCAAAAAAAAGAAAAATATATGTATTTATATCCTAATAGGATTTGATTTTTCAATGTCAATATCAAAATTAATGTCATAGTGAAAGAATAAATTTTATTATTTCTATTTCTAAAGATAATTGAAATTAAGGGTGTTCAATAGTTTCTTTTTTTTAAATTTACACCCATAGGTTTTAGTTTTTAGTACCTAATATAATTAATTGCGTATAGTTATGGTTATTCATTACTAATGAAATCCCAATTCACTATTTTACTAATTTCCGATAATTACTGTTTTCTCAATTGCGAGAGGATTCTCCGTCGAGACCAAAACCGAGCGATGCGAAACGATGGAGAAAAGGGAGAGGAAATTTCAATCGACATACAAACTCGCACTAACGCTGATAATTTAGCAGAGAATTCGATGACTAGTTGCTGTTTGAATTCTCCAATGATTCCGCGTATTATCGAATTCGTAATTCTAAAAAAGTCTCCAGAAGAAAATTTTACTTTTCATCCGCATTTATTATTTTAAATTCTGTATTTCTATAACTCAAATTGAACTAAATTTTACTCAGTGGTTTATTAGCTTTCCAATTGACTTTTTGAACACCCTTAAGGGTTCTTATAAATTATAATTAACCCTAGGCTTTGAAAATTTTTTACATAAATTTAAATACTTTAGACAATGTAGGATTAAAAATCCTTTTTTAAAAATTAAAAAATATTTTTTTGAATTAAAAACTCTTAAAATCGACTATAGGGGTTTTTAAAATTAACCCTTGACTTCTAAAGAATAAAAAAAAATTACTAGGGTACTTAAGGGAATCTGGGATTAAAAATCCCTGTTTAAAAATAGAAACTCCTTTTTAAAATTAAAAGAATCTTCAAAATCAACTAGGGTGATTATTTTAATTGTCGAAAGACAATATCAAAATCTGCGGAATTATTGAAATGACCAAAAAAATACGTGAATGAAGAAAATTATTTACGAGCAATTCGAGAGAATTTTTCAGATAAATTGCTTATTTCTTATTGCAAGACTCTGGACGAGGTATTATATAGAATAAAAGTAAAAAAAATAACAAATTTACCTGTATTCCGTCGTATTTCCGTATTGCGAGTAATATGGCCGACTTTGTGTGACAGAATTATAATCTCGTCTTATGTAGGTGGGAACATTTTGAGTGTAATCTGGAATGATGTTCTCGTGCTCCGCAACGCACTTTCCATTTAAGCAATACTGCCAAGAAGAAAAAAAAATATACAATAATCAACGATTCAGAAATTATTTATTTATAATAATAATAAAGAATATATTGACTAATTTGTAATTTATTGTACAAATATTCTTTATTTAAAAAAAAAATTATATCGACTACTAACCTGACCATCACCACAAGGAGAACCTTCAGCTGCTGGTCTGTAAGCCACACAGTAACCTGAACCAGCATCGAAACAAAATAGCTGAGCACAAACTCGATCGTCTTTCTGTAATAGCAAATAAATTACAATTTGTGTCGAAATTTTGTATTTTTAGTGATAAAGAGTGTTTTCAATAATTAAGAATATTTATAGTAAGGAAAAGTATTTTTTTTATAAAGGAAAGTATTTTAATTCAGGAAAATTATGGGTATTTTGAGTAAAGAAGAATAATTTTCGCAGAGAAAAGTATTTTGAGTAAAGAAAAGTATTTTCTGGAAGGAAAAGTATTTTAAATAAAGAAAAGCATACAGGTATTTTGAATAACATAGAATATTTTGAGTAAAGAAAAGTATTTTCGAAAAAAAGGTATTTTGAATAAAGAAAAGTATTTTTAATAAAGAAAAATAAGTATTTTTAAGTAAAAAAGAATATTTAGATTAAAGAAAAGTATTTTAAGTAAAGAAAAGTATTTTTTAAATAAACAAAAGTATATTTAGAATGAAAAGTAATTATTTTAAGTAAAATTGAATATTTTGAATAAAGAAAAGTATTTTTGGTAAAGAAAAGTAAGTATTTTCAAGTAAAAATGAATATTTTAATTAAACAAAGGTATTTTTAGTGAAGTAAAGAAAAGTAGGTATTTTTGAGTGAAGAAGCATATTTTGAGTAACGAAAAGTATTTTAAATAAAGAAAAGTAGGTATTTTTAATAGAATAGAATATTTTGAGTTAGGAAAAGTATTTTCGAAAAAAATAAGGTATTTTGAATAAAGAAAAGTATTTTGAGTGAAGAAGAATATTTTGAGCCAAAAAAAGTATTTTTAGTAAAGAACAATAAGTATTTTTAAGTAAAAAAGAATTTTTTTGGATTAAAGAAAAGTATTTTAAGTAAAGAAAATGAGGTATTTTTAGCAAAGAAAAGTATATTTTTGAAGGAAAAGTATTTTAAATAAAGAAAAGTATTTTTAGTGAAGAAAAGTATTTTTAGTAAAGAACAATAGATATTTTTGAGTGAAGAAGAATATTTTGAGTAACGAAAAGTATTTTAAATAAAGAAACATTGATATTTTGAGCAAAATAGAATATTGTTAGTACAGAAAAGTAAGAATTTTTAAGTAAAAATGAATATTTGGATTAAAGAAAAGTATTTCGAGTAAAGAAAAATATTTTGGCTAAAGAAACTTATTTTTATTAAAGAAAATTTTTTTAAGTAAATAACATAAGGTATTTTGAATAAAGAAAAGTATTTTAAATAAAAAAACAGTAGATATTTCGAGTAAAGAAAGGTATTTTTTCGAAAGAAAAGTAAGTTTTTTGAGTAAAATCGAATATTTTGAGTAAAGAAAAGTAAGTATTTTTGAACGAAGAAGAATATTTTGAGTAAAGAAAAGTAGGTATTTTTGAGCGAAGAAGAATATTTTGAGTAATAAATAGTATTTTTACTAAAGAAAAGTATTTTTTCAAAGTAAAAGTAGGTATTTTTAGTAAAATAGAATATTTTGAGTAAAGAAAAGTATTTAGAGTAAAGAAAAGTATCTCCAGAAAAGAAAAGTAGGTATTTCGAGTTAAGAAAAATATTTTGACTAAAGAAAGTTATTTTTATTGAAGAAAAATTTTTTAAGTAAATAAAATTAGGTATTTTGAATAAAGAAAAGTATTTTAAATAAAGAAAAGTAGATATTTCGAGTCAAGAAAGGTATTTTTAGTAAAGAAAAGTATTTTTTCGAAAGAAAAGCAGCTTTTTTGAGTAAAGAAAAGTAATTATTTTTAAGCAAAGAAGAATGTTTTTATTAATGAAAAGTATTTTTTCGAAATAAAAGTAAGTTTTTTGAGAAAATAGAATAATTTGAGTAAAGAAAGGTATTTTGACTATGAGTAAAGAAAAGTAGGTATTTTTGAACGAAGAAGAATATTTTGAGTAATAAATAGTATTTGTACTAAAGAAAAGTATTTTTTCTAGGTAAAAGTAGGTTTTTTGAGTAAAATAAATTATTTTGAGTAAAGAAAATTATTTTGAGAAAAGAAAAGTAGATATTTTTGAACGAAGAAAAATATTTTGTGTAAAGAAAAGTATTTTGAGCCAAAAGAAGAAAGAATACTTTGACTATTCCAAATTCCACAATTATGGAAATGTTTACTAAACTAAAATCACCATTTGGGGAAAAATGTAAAAAAAATATCCTTCCCCCATTTTTTATAGACCTGATGACGTTTGACATTTATTACAGTTATTATCCTCTCATCTGTTTAAAAAAAAAGAAGAAGGTTCGTGCATCGAACTCAAGCAAGTTTCTCTCAGGGTCAAGAAATGAAAGTGAAAAGGACGAATTATTAAAATTTCTTACAAAGCAAGCGCTCGTTCCACGATCCTTTCGACATTGTGCATCAAGCGATAATAATTTTCCTGGTAAAACTCTCGGCAGTGCTTCATCCTCGTGTGGTGCATTGTACAGACAAGTTGCTGTATCCCCACTGAGAAAAAATTGAAATTAATTCAAACCTCGTTACAATTTATTTCACACGCATTTCACGATTTACAATGTCAATTTTAAAATTTTCATAAATGATAAAACTCTGAAAAATAAGACTCTGAAAAATTCAATCACGTTTGGTTCAATATTATACTTTAATAAAATTTCTCAAAGTCAATTATTATTTTTAATTTAATTTTCTAGTTAGCCTGTAAGCTTGCAGGAAACTAAGAAAACTTACGAAACTGGAGGGGGGGGAGGCAACAGACTTTTATTGTAGAGTCAGCCTAAACGACTAAGAAATTTCTCAGATGGCGAAATTAATTTATATTAAGAGTAATTATTCTCAAAACTATTATTATTTTTAATTATTCTTAAAATGGAATAAAAATTGAAATTATATAAATACAGAAATGAAACTAATTGTGAAATAAATTTTCTAATTACACTTGGCAAAGTAAGCAAGAAAATTATTGCGCCTTTAAGATTTCGTTTCTTCGAATATTGCACACTTTTTTTACTTAAAAATATTTCATATATATATATTTATTTATAAATGTTTCAATTTCTACGGAAACGTACTTTAAAAAATGATGGAAAGACGATACGCTGCAATGGGACCACTTAAATCCCTTTTCAGTATGCCTGAGGTCACTCATGATGTAACCGTCTTCCCAGCGGCATTTTTCAGCTCCAGGTCCACCAAGGTAACTTGGTGGTGGCGAACCATCATGCACAGCTCCTAATCTAAAACAAAAGGAAAATTAATTCCTCTATAATTATAAATAAACATAAACTTTATCCTCTTACTTTAAAATACTTATGCAATTCATTTACTATATTTGTATTTTACTGAATCTCTCAAACTGATTTCTTTACAAAAAATAATAATTCAGCTAATTATTGACAATTTATATAATAATTATGATATTAATTAAGCAATTCCACGTGAATTGATCCAATAAAAAAAAGATGTTCTAATAAATACTTGAGTATTCCTATTTTTTTTCACAGGAAATAAAATGATTTTAAATCATTTCAATGTAAAGCTTTTTTGAAATTTAACTATTTCTAAAATTACAAATGTAATTCTTCGAAAATTCAATCATTTTTTGTTAAAATTTTCAAATAAAATTATTCAAAACTTTAATCATTTTATATTGTGATGTTATTTTGTTTGGATTTATAATTTTAATAGAAATTTTAAAATAAAAGTTTTAATATTTTTATTTTTTTATATTTTTATTTTTTAATACTTTTACAATAATTAAAATTTTGAAAGATTTCAATTTAAAAATCATTCAATTACTTCTAAAAATTACCACTATATCGCATTTAATATTCAATTATTATCTAAAATTTTAACTGACATTCAATTTTAAATCAATTTTTATTAAAAAGTTCTACGAGAATTCAATTAGTTAAATTTTAAATACAAAAATAATTAATTGAATTATTGAATATTTCTTAAAATTGAATTCTAATGCAAAAAATTTATCAAAATTTTTGAAAATAATTGAATTTTCATGAAGGATTTTATTAAAATTTTTAAAAATAATTGAATTCTTAAGAAGATTTTTATTATTTATAAAAATAATTGAATCGTTTCAAAAAATGTTATTAAAATTTTAACTGAAATGCAATTTAAAATCAATTCTTCTGAAAAAGTTCAACAAAAATTCAATTATTTAAATACAAAAATTAATAATTTATTGAGTAATTATGAATATTTCTTAAACTTTAATTCTTATAAAGAGATTTATCGAAATTTTATAAAATAATTGAATTGCTGTGAAGGATTTTTCATATAATTAAATTCATATGGGAAATTTTTTATTAAATATTGAAAATAATTGAATTTTGATAAATTTTTAAAAATAATTGAATCGTTTCAAAAAATTATATTGATTTTTAACTGAATTGCAATGTAAAATTAATTCTTATTAGAAAGTTCTACAAGAATTCAATTATTTAAATGCAAAAATAAATGATTTAGTAAGTAATTGAATATTTCTTAAAATTGAATTCTTATAAAGAGCTTTATCAAAATTTTTGAAAATAATTGAATTGTTATGAAGAATTTCATGAAAATTTTTGAAAATAATTAAATTCATTCAAGAATTTCACTTAAAAATGTATTGAAAATAATTATTAAATTCTACCAAACAAATTATACCGAAATGTTTTTATATAATTCAATTCTTTTAAAGATTTTTAATAAAAATTTTATGAATAATTGCATTTTTTTCGTGGAATTCATTTAAAATTGTACTAAAAATAATTGAAATCCTGCGATAAATTTTATTATTTATGAAAATAATTGAATTCTTGCAACGAATTTTATTAAAATTTTTAAAAATAATTGAATTCTTGCGATGCATTTTATGAAAATCTATTTAAATTTTAAATAATTGAATTTCTGTGAAAAATTGATTATTTATAAAAGTCATCGAATGTTTGCAAAGAATTTTATAAATTTCTTTCTAAATAATTGAATTCTTTTGAGAAATTGGTTATTAAAATAGTAGATATTGAAAATAATTGAATTACGAAAAATTTTTGAAATTAATTGAATCATTTCAAAAAGTGTTATTGAAATTTTTTTTAATAATTTAATTCTTTTAAAGATTTTTAATAAAAATTTTAAGAATAATTGAATTTTTTCGTGTAATTCAATTAAAATTGTACTAAAAATAATTGAAATCCTGCGTTAAATTTTATTATTAATATAAATAATTGAAATCCTGCGATAGATCTTATTATTTATGAAAATAATTGAATTCTTGCAACGAATTTTATTAAATCTTTAAAAATAATTGAATTCCTGAGAAGAATTTTATGTATAATTGAAACAAAATTGACAAAGCAGGTGTATAAAAATTTTTAATTTTCTTTTACACTTATAAAGATTACTTTTAAAAATAAAAGAAGAAAAACAAAAAAAGGATAGAAAAAAGAATAGAAAAAAAAACATGAAAGTAGTTTGAAATTGAATTCGTGTGAAAATTAGTTTTCTAAACCAAAATAATACTTTCTCCTATCTCAAAATAATACTTCTTCAATATACAATTTTCTAACCGATTTGTATAATATCTGGTAACAAGGTGCAATCTTGTTTCCTTCATTTCTGATGATTGAAAGGCAAAGTCTTTAATGAAAAAAAAAAGTTAAGGTCACTGTCAAATTACATTGGTGTGAGCAAACATATAATCATTTCTTATTTTTAGTATATAAAACAGCAGCTTTAACCAAAAAAAAATGTAATAAATATTTCTCGCTTTCAAACGAAATAAAAATGCCGACTTTTATAATTCTGTAAATTGTTCTTTCCCGTATAAAGAAGAATAAAAATGCCGTCTTTATAATTCTGTAAATTTTTCTCTTTCAGCAAAGAAGAAGAAGAAGAAGAAAGAGAAAAAAGGTGTAAAAATGAAACAAAATAAAGAGGGTTTTCAGCAGTCTGGCAGATATTAAGAAGCATTTACAGAATCAAGTATGTACTTTAAAATTTAGAATACAAAATGAAAATTTCTTTCATCTGTCTTACAAGTTGCAGATTAAAAATAAATAATACACATGGTAAAAAAAGTCTTAGTTTAAAATTTAAATTCATCCAATTTAGACCAGAAGTTTTTTCAACTTTTTATTCTAATTTTGTAGAATTTTTTTTTATTTTTAATGCAAACTTTGTATCGTGGGTGCGATTTTGTAATTTGACTTTGAATTTCGATTCAATATTGACTCTCATTTTAACTCTGACTTTCACTTTGGCTTTGACAATTTTAATTTTTTAAGAATAATTGAATTGATAAATAAAATTTTCAAAATCGTATTTTTTCAAAAATAAGTTGAAACTTTTTTCTTTGACTGACTTTTTTTTTAAATATATATAATTAAGAATAGAAAATACTTACAAGTGACCAACTTCATGAGCAGCAACAATAATGCCACTAAAGCCGCCAGTGTCCTCGATTATAGCGACAGAATTAACTTTTTCGAGTCGCTTGTTAACGACACAAGCTCCACCAACATACGCGAATCCTGCATTAAAAAACTTTATCAATGTCTCTTTCAAAAATATTCAATTCTTGTTAAAATTATACTAAATTTTTCTTTTGTCTATTACTTCAAATATTAATAAAATTCACAATTACTCCTTATTATTAAAAATTTTCCTATTATACTTAAATCAACAGTTAATATAGTTACTTTAAAAACTAACCCTCCTTTATTCATTCTTTCTAATTTCATACAAAAATAAAATACCAGAGAGCAAAATAATTGCCCCCTTGAAGCAAAAAATGAAATTGATTTTTTTGTTAATTTCGAGTTAATATTTTCGATTAAAGAGTAAAATATTAGGTAAATATTAATAAGATCACGGCTTTTAATTTTTTTTCGTCAGTCGAAGCGAGCCTAGCTTTTCTTTTTTTAAGCGACATGCATCTATATGGTGTTAATTTTGTAGTTAGAGTTGTTAAACAATTGTTTTTTTTAGAATGAAGAAGACTATGTCAAGTATCAATTTTAATTGATATGTGACAATTTGAAATTATTTTCTTTGTTTTATTTTTCAAAGACTTACCGACCGCGGTCCATATCAGAAATGCGTCCGAAAGAAAAGAAAGAATATGATAGACATAAAGATACTGAGATAACGCATTTTTTATCTACAAAAAGGAGGTACATCTCAAAATTATTTTCTAAAATTCGATTCCTTTTTGGAATTTTTTTTTTTATATAATCCTGAGAAGACCTTATTCTCTCCATGAGATTTTTGAATTATTACAAATACTGAAAGTGGAAAATGAAAACGAGAATTGAAATTGTAATTTGACTTTAAGTCTTAATTCGATTTTGAATTTGACTTTGACTTTCATTTTGACTTTTGATTTTGATTTTCACTCTGACTTTGATTTGGAAAGTAAAAGTGAAAATGAAAATAAATGTCAAAGCCAAAATCAAATTCAAAATGATAATGAAAGTCAAAGTCAAAAACGAATCGATATAGTAAAATTAAAATTTCAAAATCGAACACCAGAAAATGTTTTTTTTTTCACAAAATGAAAACAAATATCTTCTCAATAAACGAAATTTCTTTTTACAACCACCACTGTGAAAAAATCGAACATCACAAAAAATGAACTAAAAATAAGAAATAGATTTGAGAAAAGTTTTCCTTTTCCAAAAAATACTGCTTTATTCCCAAATAAAAAAGAAATGAAAACAGTGAATGCTGAAGAAGAAGTAAAGAAACGAAAAATAATTTCCCTAAATGAAAAATGTTATTTTAGTCACAAATTTTAGCAAAAAAGAAATTTTTCTATTTTTGTGTGTGGCGAAAAATCAAAAGGGAGAAAAAAAAGAGAGGAGGAAAATTAACACAAATTTTTGATACAATGAAGAATAATAGAATGTGAGAAATAAACTTATTTTCGTTATTTACAAAAAAAATATAAATGCTAAAGAGAGACCTAACCAAAAATGAATGATTTCTCCATTTGTACTAGAGATGATTTTTTTTTTTTTTTTTTTGAAAGAGAAAAAGGTGAAAAAATTTGAGAAAAAGAAACCAAAAATAGGAAGAACCCCGTAGAAGAATAAGAAGACGTTTTCCACCATTTCTTCGGAAAATTTTATTTTAAAAATAGCTGCATTGAACATTTAAATAAAATATTAAAAAACTGAGAGAAAAAAAAGAAATTAAAAAAAACATGTTTTTAATTTAATATTTTTGATTTTTCTATTTTTAAATTAGAACATTTTGTTCTTTCCTATTTCGATAAAAAAAGTGCATTTTTTTTTGAGTGAGAAACGTACCTGCAGTTCCTCTATTGCACACGTCATTCGCATATTGCCTCCTGCACATATCTAATCTGCAACGCAATAACAGAAAACATTTTTTTTATCATCGTTAATTAATGGACGATGACGTATTGACCACGTCACGAGACAAAATTTCGACACAAATCAACACTCTAATGGAGAATTAATGTAATCAATACTGAAAAACACTGTTGTCAAAATGAAAAAAAAAATAACACAGTTTGTCCACCCTATTGGAAATTTTTATTCAATTCATAAAAATGTAATTAAATCATCAAACGACGTGTTTACACGTTTCGTTTTATGAGCCCGCTTGGTCGCAGTCCTCCTCAATTCTGGGAAGTTAGAACGTTAATAAAAATTTTATATTCTTTACATTTTGTAACATATATACTATATATATATATATATATAAATTGTATAAACAATTCGGCTAATAAAAAAAAACACTAACAGCCAAGCAAATACTTCCTAGAAGCTTTTTCCTAATGCATGCAGACAAGCCAAACACAAACACAAATTTTTTTTTTAATAAAAAAATAAAATATCAAAATTCAAAATTGACAAATATGAAAAATAATTATGTGGATAAAATATTTAAAGAAAAATATTTTAATAAATTTATTTTTAATTGGTAAATGTTCGAATGTAGTCATTCTGGATATCATGCCATTTTATTTAAACCTCAAATCTCGATCTTTTCCTCTTGTTTTCATTTGTTAGTTTATTTGGAAAAAATATCTTGAAGCAACAATTTTTTATTTTCGATTAAATATATGAGGTTTTTTAAATTTTTATTTTTCGAGATTTAGAAGTATATTACTAAACCGCAAATTTCACAAAAAAAAAATGTTCATCCAAAGCGAGTCCTCTGTTAGAAATATTGTAAATTTCTTTCTCGAATGATTAATAATTTATTAATTAACTTCTTTCACATTTAATAATTTATTAAGTTGATAATTAGAAATCTTCAATAAAAAAAAGGCTTTAATTTTTTCCCACCAATTTCCTTGGGACTAAGCAAACATTCATTTATTTTCATAAATAATAAAAGTTTTCGTAGGAATTCAATTATTTAAAACAAAATTTTCAAAAAATTTTTTGAAAAAATAACCAATTATTTACAAATTTGTTAGCAAACATTCAATTATTTTCATAAATAATAAATTTTTTTATAGGCATTCAATTATTTTCGTACAAAATAATAATTCAATTATTTAAAACACAATTCTTATAAAATTTTTCTAAAACAAAAATATTTAAACAATTTTTTATAAAATTCTTCGCAAGAATTCAATTATTTTTATAAATAATAAAATTCTTCTCAAAAATTCAATTCTTTTTAAAAATTTGAATAAAATTCGTAGCAAGAATTGAATTATTTTCATAAATAATAAAACTTATCGCATGATTTCAATTATTTTTAGTGAAATTTTAAATGAATTCCACGAAAAAAATTCAATTATTCATAAAATTTTTATTAAAAACCTTCAAAAGAATTGAATTATATAAAAACATTTTGGTATAATTTGTTTATTAAAATTTAATAATTATTTTCAAAAATTTTCATAAAATTCTTCATTACAATTCAATTATTTTCTAAAATTTTGATAAAGCTCTTTATAAGAATTCAATTTTAAGAAATATTCAATTATTTACTAAATTATTTATTTTTGTATTTAAATAATTGAATTCTTGTAGAACTTTCTGATAGAAATTGATTTAAAATTGAATTTCATTTAAAATTTGAATAAAATATTTTGAAACGATTCAATTATTTTTATAAATAATAAAATTCTTCTTAGGAATTCAATTATTTTAAAAAAATTTAATAAAATCTAAAAATTTTTCGAAAAAAACAATTATTAAAAATAATTTTTATAAAATTCTTCTCAAGAATTCAATTATTTTTAAAAATTTGAATAAAATTCGTTGCAAGAATTGAATTATTTTCATAAATCATTAAACTCATTGCAGAATTTCAATTATTTTCTAAACAATTTTAATTGAATTCCGTGAAAAAATTCAATTATTCTTAAAATTTTTATTAAAAATCGTTGGAAGAATTCAATTATTTAAAAATTTGTTGATAAAATTCTTTATGAGAATTGAATTTTAAGTAACTTTTAACTATTCAATAAATTATTTATTTTTGTATTTAAATAATTGAGTTCTAGTAGAATTTTGTATTAAAAATTGATTTAAAAATGAATTTCACTTAAAATTATAGATAATAATTGAATTTTAAAAGCAATATAGAGTGAATTTCTAGAAATAATTAAATTTTGAAATTAATGTTTTTGAAAAAGTTTAATTGAATTTTTGTTTATATATTTTTTCGCAGTAATTATTAATTAGAAAAAATCGTAATTACCAATAAAAATTAATTGCAACTATTAGTAAAAAAATGAATCGTATTTTATTAATAAAAAAAAGGTAATTAAAAGAATAGTAAAAAATTGAAATAAATCGAGAAAGAAATTTACTTTATATACCTTGAACGAAATTAATAAAAATACCTATACTCCCGTTTAGAATAAACAGACGTGTGAATTACGTAAGGTCAACGTTAATTTTGTAATTACGTTTTCTCGACAAGCACAACATACCTAAATAGGAAATTAATAAAAAATGCATTATCAGTGTATAATAAACCATACCGGCAGTTCCCTTAGTGCAGCGACCGCCTTTCCTACGACGGCACATATCATACCTGTTTGTCGAAATAAAAATTTGACATTGAAAAATTAATATTTCAAAATTTTATTACCTCTGTTGATTAAAAAAAAAAAGTCAGTTTCTTTTCCCTCTGTATAAAATAAAAAATAAAATGAAAAATTCCATAAAATTCCTCTCTATCATTTCTAGGAAGTATTTTCAAATAAAATTAAACTGTAAAAATTTAATATAAACACTAGAGTAAAAAATTAGCATTAGTTTTTTTTCCCTACTGGATAAATTTTAATAATTAATGAAATATTTTGAGGTATTTTTGATAGTGAAAATTGTGCGTAATTTTTTTATTTTCTGTATTAATTATTAACCCTAAAGAAAAGACACTCCTTACTTTGTGACGGCAACAGCAATGTCGTAGACCGGAAGTCTCCTCTCGCGGAAAAGATATTTGCCCATATCGGTTAGGGCAGCCGCTGAATCGATGGCATCGCGTCCAACGCGATTTCTTTCTAAATAAGGTGTCGCGTCCCTACCCTAATAAAAAAAATATTTTCAATGTGCAAAATTTTTTTTTTTAACAATATTTTGAAATAAAATTTTTCAAAGATTGAAATATTAGAAAATTAAAATTTTCAATTTATTCCCATTAAAGGCTGATTTTATTAACTTCTAAAAGGCATTTGAATTATTCAGAAAGAAAAATGTCGACGTAAATTTACATAATTTGAAAATTCAAAAATTAAATATTAAACTATTCTGATTGTGTACAGATTTTTTTTGAATGTTAAAATAATTATTAACGTTAAAATTCTATTTGTGAAAAAAAAATTTTTTACGAATCAAAAGAATATTTAATTTATTTATAAAAATAATGAATATATGTAAATTGTAAATGTAAATATTAATTATTGTATAATTGTAAATTTTACTCACGCGTGATATTATAATTCCAGCGATGCTGATTCTAATTTTAGGACCTTTTAGTAATTTGTACCTAAGATCCACTCCATTCCAAAATGAAACAAAGTAACGCTTAATTTGCACATTGTCACCGCCGTGCAATCTAAAAGCATTTTAAAAAATCTTACATTTTCTTCTTTTTTTTAAATATAAAGAAACACTTAACAGAGATGATAATAATTTTACCAGGAAACTATTTATTGCATCTACTAAAACTAAATTTACTAATTTTTTTACGATTTGATACTATTTGGATAATTTTTTTTTTTTACATTTCTAGTATAAAAAAATTAAAAATTGAATCAAGTTCTTCGTAAGAGTTCAATTATTTTTATAAATAATAAAATTCATCTCAGGAATTCAATTATTTTTAAGAATTTTAATAAAATTCATCACAAGAATTCAATTATTTTCAAAAATTTTTAAAAACCCCTTTATAAGAATTCAATTTTAAAAAATATTCAATTATTCATTAAATTATGTATTTTTGAATTTAAATAATTGAATTCTTGTAGAAGTTTCTAAGAAGAATTTATTTTAAATTGCATTTTAGTTAAAATTTCAATTTTATGTTTTTAAACGATTCAACTATTTACAACAATTTTTCTAAATTCAATTATTTTCAATATCTACTATTTTAATAAAAAAAATTCCTAAAAGAATTCAATTATTTAAAAAGAAATTTATAAAATTCTTTGCAAACATTCAATGATTTTTACAAATAAAAAAATTTTTATAGAAATTCAATTATTTAAACATCATTTTCATAAAATTTTTTCAAAAAAAAATCAATTATTTAAAAAGATTTCTTGAATTCAAATTAATTCTTCGCAAGAATTCAATTATTTTTTAAAAATAATAAAATTCTGGTCAGGAATTCAATTATTTTTTATAAATAACAAAATTCTTGTCAGGAATTCAATTATTTTTTATAAATAATAAAATTCTTTGCAAAAATTCAATTATTTTCATAAATAATAAAATTTTTCGAATGATTTCAATTATTTTTAGTACAATTTTAAATGAATTCCACGAAAAAAATTCAATTATTCTTCAAAATTTTATTCAAATTCTTCAAAAGAATTGAATTCTATAAAAACATTTTGGTATAATTTTTTTATTCGAATTTAATTATTATTTTCGATACATTTTCAATTAGCTTCCTTGAAAAAAATTCAATTATTTTTAAAATTTTTATTAAAAATCGTTGGAAGAATTCAATTATTTTCAAAAATTTTGATAAAGCTCTTTAGAAGAATTGAATTTTAAGAAACATTCAATTATTCAATATGTTATTTATTTTTGTATTTAAATAATTGAATTCTCGTAAAACTTTCTAATGAGAATTGATTTAGAGTTAAAATTCAATTAAAATGTGAGATAATATTTGAATATAAAATGCGTTAAGGTGTGAATTTTTAGAAATTTTAAAATTAATTATCGAGTACGAAGCCTGATATCGATTTTTAGAAATTTTTAAGGAAAAAAATAAAGTTTATTTTTTTAAAAAATGAAAGAATAAAATCAACAAATTTTTTTTATTAATTTTACAATAATAACTATAATTTTAATAATTTTTCTGGGAAATATTGTATTAAATGAGAAGTTGCAATAAAGCTGTATATAATAAATAAAAAAAGTAAATTGTCTTTTCTTTAAAAAAAACTCCTTCGCTGAATTTTTTATTGCGCATGCGCCAAAAGAAACATATGATTATTTTAAAATGGCGACCACCTTTCTTCGGAGGGCGTCACATATTAATTTTTATTTAATTGAAAATAATAATCCAATTTTTCTTTATGAACAAAAATAAAAATATTTTTTTGTTAAATAAAGGATGAGTTGTTAATGAGAACTATACAACATTTTTTTTTTTGTGGACATAGCCACGAATGCGAGAGGACACCAGGTATATATTTAAGTTTAGAAACTTGCAATTCAAAGTCAAGTCGGTCAATCTTTGTTCCCCTGTTCCTATAGCCAAACATTTGCTCTCGAGTGTAAACAGAAGCTCAGTTTATCTTAAAATAAAATCTATATAAGATGAATAAAATATTTAAATTAGCAGCCCCTCTCGTGCTTTTACGTCAGTTTCTAAAAGGGGTTTGAAATAAATAAATAAAGAGGCAAATTTTTTGAAAATAATTTCTGAAAATTACTTCTATTCCAAATTTTCATTTACTATTCTCTATTATTTTATTTATTCTTTTTGTAAAACACTTTTATTTTTCAGGTGAATTTAAATTTTCAATCTTAAATTAAAGTTCACATTTTAATTATAAATTTGGTATCAATTGAAAATTTTTATGAATATAAATAGGCCATTCATAAAAGTTTTATAACGTTTATAAATTTAATATAATTAAAAAAATATTATACAGTAAAGAATTTTTTTTTTTTTTTTTTTTTTTTTTTTTTTAATATAAAAAGTATAACATTAATAAAATCAGCAATTTTAGGGGGTGGGGGTCTATAAATAATGAAAAATTGTTAACGTAGTTTTTGGACGCCCCCTAATTTAGGTGTGACATTCAAAAAGTGAAAAATTTGATTTTCTTTTTGCAACTTCTCAGTTTTTTTCAGAATAGAAGAAAAATGATTAATTTTTTTAATAAAGTAAAATTAATGGAAGAAATTAGTAAAAGTAAAAATAAATTACCTGTAACCATCATAATCTACTATACAAAGAATTTCAGGATAAATAACATATGGCGCATCACGTTTCGATCTAACGCTGACCGATCTTTTCTTCCTGAATCTCTTTGACAAATGATCTGGCTCCATAAAAGCTATAAAAATAAAATAGCAAATTTTACTACTCAAGTGAAATTTTATTTTTATTTATTTATTTTTTATTTATATTTTCAAAATAAAAAATTAATATACAATTTTGTATGAACCTCAAAGTAAAAAAATTGCTCTAAAAAACTCTTCCAGATTACCAATTCAAAACATCATTAATATTTCATTACCGCTCCTTACTCAGAACGAAAATGATTTCACATAATAAGATAACTGGAATAAAATTGAATATCAAAGCACCTCATTATATTACAAAAGAACTAACAGGCCAAAGACCTCAAAAAAAAAAAAAAAAAAAAAAAAAAAAAACATAAAAATCAGAAAAAGGGTTTAAAAATGATTCATTTAACCATAATTTTTGTTCTTCCTTATTATCTCTTTCCTTTTCTTCTAAAACATTGATTATAAAATCATCGAATGATAAACATAAACCTAATGTTTGAAAAAAAAAAAATTTGTCGACATTTTATTAAAAGTGATTTATAGAATTTTTCTTAGAATTGAAGAACTTACCAAAGTCACTAAACTCGTCGTTTAAAGGACGTTCTGATATTTTAAATACAACATGATGATGTGTGTTCTTCAGGTTTCTTTTCACCCTCGTGACATTGGGCAACAGGTGTGGTTCGTGAAGATTTTTAATTTGACTCACGACTTCTTTTATCACACGCTCTGGAAGTGGACGAATCACATAGTCCGATCCAATATTCCCATGCTGAATTAGAAAGAAAAATCAAAGGCGGTCATTTAAAAAAAAAAAAAAAAAAACTATGCCAACTTTTTTTTTACGACTCAAATATTTTCTTATGAATATTTAACATATCTTATTATTAATTGCTTCCTTCCTTCATTTCAAAAATTATATATCAACCTTCCAAGAAGTCACATTGCACGATATTATGCTAAGCATGTTTTTATTTTAGACGAAATGTTATAAAATTTAATGCAGAGTTTGTGAATTCTTTTTATACTATTCACGTTGCACATAATTCATAGAGAACTGAAAATTTAAATATTTTTCGGAAATGTTTCTATATAGATTATTATAATAAATTCCCTAGGGAGTAAAATAGATCATTTTTACCCTGGGGTATAAATACTCCGCCTAGGGTCTAAAGTAAATCGTTTTCCCCTGGCAAAGCGAAAGTATCACTAGAATAAAACAACATTATTTTTTAGATATTTTCCAATAATAAAAAAAAAAGGTCCTAGGGTCTAAAATAGATCATAATTCCCCTGCTGAACTCTACGAGAGTATAGCTAGAAAGAAATAAAATTATTTTTCTTTTTTTCAATGAAGTAAGTAGGACAAAAAAAAACCACTCGTCGAGTTTGAAAAAGAAACAGAAAATTAATGAGAGTTTCAGGGGGGCGGTACATTAAAATTTATTGGACATAAATGTTATAGGATGGAAATGATTAGATCACCATAAAGTGTCATGCACTTGTTGATGGAATTGGCAATTTCGAGTTTTATCTCAAAATGCATTGCATCGGTCAGATTGAAGAAGAAAGAGAGAGTGAAAGCTTAAAAGGTCAAAACAACATGGGGTCACTAAAAGAAAAAAAAAAGGAAAAGAAAAAACAACGCTTTTGCGATTCATTACATAAGTGCAAAAACCTAAAACATTACGTGTTTCATTTAAAAGGTTTTCGATCTTAAATGTCCTAATCGCTATATAGAAACACACCGCGGCAAAAGCATCTTCGAAGTCATTTAATAAAAACGGACTTTAATTTAATGCAATAGACTGGAAAATTCAATTATTTTTAACCTTTGCTTATACATTCAAAAGAGACGCACTTTTTACGTAATGTTATTTATTTCCATGGTATTACTTTTTTTTTTATCTGAAATTCGTTATTTTATTCATAGTAAAAATTGAATTTTTGGATCCAAAATTCAATTCAATTATTGAAATACAAAAATTAACAATTTATTGAATAATTCAATGTTTTTGAAAATTCAATTCTCATAAAGTATTTTATTAACAAATTTTTAAATAATTGAATTCTTCCTACAATTTTTAATAAAATTTTTAAGAATAATTACATTTTTCAAGAAATTTGATTAAAATTGTTTAAAAAATAATTGAAATTCTGCGATGAGTTTTATGATTTATGGAAATTCAATTCTTGCAAAGAATTTTATTAAATTCCTTTTTAAATAATTGAATTTTTTGGGAATTTTTTTATTAAAATAGTAGATATTGAAAATAATTGAATTCTTATAAAGGAGATTTATCAAAATTTTATAAAATACTTGAATTGTTATGAAGATTTTTATTAAAATTTTTAAAAATAATTAAATTCCTTAAAGAAATTTAATTAAAAATGCATTGAAAATAATTATTAAATTCTAATGAACAAATTATAGCGAAATTTTTTTAAATAATTCAACATTTTCTACGATTTTTAATAATATTTTAAAAAATAATTACATTTTTTGAGGAATTCATTCAAAATTTGCATTAAAAATAATTTAAATCTTGCGATGAGTTTTATTATTAATGAAAATAATTGAATTTTTGCAACGAATTATATTAAACTTTTTAAAAAGAATTGAATTCCTGAGATGAATTTTATTATTTATAAAAAATAATTCAATTCATGCAAAGAATTTAATAGAAATAAAGATATCTTCTTAAAGAATTGATTTTTTTCGAAAAATTTTATGAAAATTGTGTTTTAATTTTTAAATAATTGAATTCCTGTGAAAATTTTATTATTTATGAAAATAATTGAATGTTTGCAAATGATTTTATAAAATTTTTGAAAAAAAAAAAATAAATTCTTTCAAGGAAGCTAATGAAAAATTTATTGAAAATCATTATTAAATTCTAATAAACAAAATAGACCAAATGTTTTTAAAAATAATTAAATTCTTTTGAAGAATTTTCTAAAAATCTTTTTAAATAATTGTTTTTTTCGAAAAATTTTATGAAAATTATGTTTTAAATAATTGAATTTCTGTGAAAATTTTATTATTTTTAAAAATTATTAAATGTTTGCGAAGAATTTTATAAATTTCTTTTTAAATAATTGAATTCTTTTTGGCAATTTTTTATTAAAATAGTAGATATTAAAAATAATTGAATTTAGAAAAATTGTTGTAAATAGTTGAATCGTTTAAAAAAATAATATTGAAATGTTAACTAAAATGCAATTTAAAATAAATTCTTCTTAGAAAGTTCTACAAGAATTCAATTATTTGATTATAAAAATAAATAATTGAATATTTCTTAAAATGTAATTCTTATAAAAATATTTATCTAAATTTTATAAAATAATTGAATTCTTATAAAGAGCTTTATAAAAAATTTTGAAAATAATTATTAAATTCTTAAAAAAAAAATTATGCCAAAATGTTTCTATTTAATTAAATTCTTTTGAAGTATTTTAATAAAATTTTTAAAAATAATTACATTTCTCCTGTGGAATTCATAATTTTACCAAAAATAATTGAAATCATGCGATAAATTTTATTATTTACGAAAATCATTGAATTCAGGAAAATTTTGAAATTTTGCCAAGAATTTTATTAAAATTTTCGAAAATAATAATAAAAAGAATGATAGTACTAATAATAATAATGAAAGCAATAATAGTAAGAAAATAAATTCGCAACATTTTTGAACAAATTGGAAGGATACATAAATAAATTTGAATCTCTTATTTCGAGCAAAGGAAGAGCAAATGCCAACGCCTTTAATTGTCAATTGTGTTGAGGTGAGTGCACGTGCACAATAAATTGCAACCGGTATTGCTATAATTATAACATCAGAGGCCGGGGCTAAGTTGGCGAAAGATTGTTTGTAATAATAGACATACACACAGTTTCGAAAGAAATGTTAAGAAAGAACAAGGCTTCTTACAACGAGCACTTTCTCATCCTCGTTCCGGTGCAGCACAATTGATGCCATATTCTCCTCGTCCTGGTAGGCGTCACCAATATCTGTACTCGTCTAAAGAAAATACAAATAATTATTATTCATTACAACTCTTTTTTTTTTAAACCCAATTTTTATTATTTACAATAGAAATTATTCTTATTTACAATAAATATACTCTAATTCTTTAAAATTGAATAAATAAAGTAGTTACATTATTCATTTTTCTACTTTTACATTCTCATCAGAAATATGGTGAAAAAGTGAAGAAGGTTTAAATTAAGATTTCTTTTTGGTAACACAAAAAAAAATATCCTTACTTCCGGTACTATCTCATAATCCAATCCATTTGGTTGCGAATCATTTCTAGTGACTGTCCACATGGATAAATGATCTCCGGACCACAATATTTCTGTTGGCTCCAGGGACAAATGGAAATCTTTTCCGAACGCCTTGAGATGCACTTCCTGTTTTGCATCTTGACTTCTCTTGTGCACCGAATGTAATACTGGTACCACTTGGTATATTGGTACTGAAAATTAATATTTCCCAATGAAATTTAATTTTTCAATTCACAATCAAAATTATTATCATGTAAATTGAATAATTTCATGGACATGTAAATTTAAAAAAAAATCGATGCATTTCTCGAACCACAATTTATATTTTTTTTTTGAAAATATTTTGTTTTTATATTTTTATTTAAAAAAAATGAATATATTTACAGTTAAGATAAAAATAACTGAATGTGGAAAAGTGGACATGAAAATTTTACTGATTCACATTTAGAGTGAATTTATTTTTTAAAAAAGAAATTTATTTTTTTCCTTTTATATAAAAACAAACACTTCATTTAAATATTGTTCATTTTAGCATATAATATTTTGTTTATTCGCAAAATATTTTCAAAAAAACAATAATCCGCAAAAACCTTAATGCAAATGAGTGAAATAGATTAACATGAAATTAGAAAAATTACACTGGATGGCGAAAGAAATGATTCACAATTTTAATTATAAATTTATAATAAATAAAATTTAGAGAAATTTCATTTTATATAATAGATTAATTATTTACTATTTGGTATTAAATATATATTAATTAATGGTTTACAAAAATAAAAATTTCAATCTAACGCCATAACTACAAGGGTAAAATTGTAAAAATTTTTTTTAACATTCGGTTTTAAAATAACACTATAAAGGTAAAATTTGTATTTCTTAACATTCGGTGTTAAAAGAAAACTATATTTTTAATATAAATAAATTATAAATATTTAAATACCAAATAATAATAATATTATCAATAACCAAAATAATCAATGCACGTGCTTAACCCAAAGCCAGACACAGACAAGTGAGTGATAATTTTTCAAAAAAAAAAAAAAAAAAAAAAATCTGGTTAGTTTTGAACGAGGTTTTGAAAAAGAAGAAGAAAAAGAGGAAAAGATGAGGTCACGTATGAAACAACACATCCATTCGCGACAATTTGTCGAATATAAAGAAATTTTAAATATTCATAGAAATGATTCACGGCAATAAATAAGGATTTAAAAGTTTTTTGGACAAGAGAAAAATACACGATCATTGACGTAATCTTCTACCATGGTGGATTATTATTCTTTGAATCATTAAGTCAATGACCCAATCTAATGTCTTCTTCTTCTTTTTTTTCTTATGAGAACTTTCGTAGGTAAAAAAACCAACGAAGAAAAATGTTACAAAAAAAGTAATTTAATTCTAACAATTCTAAATTTTTGTAGAAAAATTGTAAATAATTTTTATTACAGTAAAACAAAACATAAAGAAAAGGAATTAAATGAAAGTATGAAATAAAAGTAAGAAATAAAAGTAAGAAATAAAAGTAAGAAATAATAATAAAAAGAATAAATAATAACAATACGGAAGTAAAAATAAACAGTTCAGCGATCAAATGTGCACAAAAGCTCGAAAATGTATTATAATTAAAGTAAAGAAAAGACAAGAGAAGAGAAGAAGAAAAAGTTTTTAAAAAAAAAAGAAGAAGAAATCAGCGCCTGAACGTCTGCAGTGGTGATAAACAGTTCTTTTTACTTTTCATTACCGGATTCGTGGTCCGTCTGGAACACCGACATCAGCTCCTCCCTCGTCATATGTTGATGGATCTGAAAAATCAATTGTTCCACAGATCAGAAAAAAATTGAAATTCTCAAAAAATGATTATTCATTGTTTAAATAGAATTAATAAATCAAATAAAACCGAAAATAAATAAAATAAACAAAAACGTAAATCAAAAAATTAAAAATTAAATAAAAAATTAAATAAAAAAGTAGATAAATAACTAAATAAATAAATAAATAATTAAATAAATAAATAAAATTAATTTTATACAAAATGGAAAAAATCGAAGACTACAAAACTAATCTCAAGGACATGTTCTCTATGTTTCACACCCAAGTATTAGCGAAAGTTGTTCAGATAAAGTGCCACATCTAAAACGGAAATTTTCATGTAATTTGACGTTATTACGATTAGAGACGAGAAAAAAATTGAAAAAGAAGAAATTGTATCTCCCTTTTTTCCCTCGTAAATGGTATATTGTATTTTCTTCCTGCTATGAAAAAAAAAACAAAATTCTTCATACAAATTTTTAAAAAATGTTTCTGCTTATTTTTAGAAACTTACACTTTAAATTAAAGTATATCACTTTCACGAATTATGAATTTATTTATTTTTTACTTAAAAAAAATACGAATTAAGAAACAAGGAAAATTTTAATAGATTTATAATATCATATTAGTGCAACGACCTAATTTGCCCTTTATTAACATTTTTTATACTTTTTTTGCCTCAATTTAAAATTTTTAGAAAAACTATGATTTATATGGTTTATTATTATTATTATTATTATTATTATTATTATTATTATTATTATTATTATTATTATTATTATTAAAATCGTAGTTAATAACTAATTATAAGAATATTGTACTTCTTCAAAATTATTTTCATAATTTATTATTGAATTATTATTTTCAAGAATTTTTAATTAAAATTCTTCTTTAAATCAATTAATTTTCGAAAAAGTTCTCTGACAATTTTCAAATCCATTTGTTTACAATATTCAATTTTTCAAATTTCAATTATTCGTAATTTCTTCAATGAAATATATATATATATATATATATATTAGAAAAATAAAAACTTCAAATAAAATAAAAAAAAAATCCAATTAAAATTTTTCAGAAAAATTAATTTCAAAATTTAATTATTTCTAAAAATTTACGCTATATTGCTTTTAATTTGAAAATTTGTTTTAATTTTGAAACATATTTAAATTTCTGCGAAGAATTTTATTACTTTTAAAAATAATTGAATTTCTGCAATTATTTGTAATTTCTCTAAATTCGTTTAATTTATGATTTATAGTAACGACAAAAAAAAAATTTATTGTATAGCTACTTTTTTAATAAAAAAAAAATTTAATTTTTTTTAAATTATAGAAAATTAAAATTAAAAAAAAATTTGTTACAATAATACCTACTTTTTAAAAAAAAATTTTTGTCTGCCATATTTTTAATTTCAAAAATCAGACGTTATATTCATAATTATCAACTCTAAAAACCCTGAAGTAATAAGTTTCAATCAAATCCGATTGATTTTTACTTTTTGTCTGCCATATTGAAGCCGCCATTTTGAATTTTGATCGAAATTCATAAACAGGCCTTGAAAAACCCTTAAAAACGAAGTGTATAGTAAAAATTTAGTCAATGATTTTAGATTCACTATAGATTTCAGTTTATATATTGAATTTTATTTTTATTATTACATTTTTTTCTTTTTAAAAACTTTTTAAAAACTTTTTAAAAACTTTTAAAAAAAAAACTTCATGCTATCTTGACTTAAACTGAGTATAAAAATAAATCTCGTGCGCGTAAATTGTATGCTAAATTGTGTGTGGCAAAGATATTACAGATACGTTTGTATAATGTAATTCGCGAATGTGGATCCTTGTTTTCCTCTTTCTAGAGCAGAAGGATGGAAGGGGGGGGGAAGGGGGGTTTGGAAGCATTTTGTCATTTTATTTGATTTCACTTGAGAAACAATAGTTAACTCGTAAAAAGGAGAGCCTATTGCTTAAATTCTGGTTTCGCCAACATTATAAAACCGTGTATACATTGTGGAAGTGTAGTTACACGATTCGCGGCCATTATGGAGGCATTGACCAACAGTTCTCTGAGAAAGTTTCATCACTGGGATGCCCGTATATCCGATTTACCTCCTCTGACAATGTTAACAATTTGCAGCAAAGTTACATTGACGGGGCAAATTTACTCTTGTCACACCGCAAGCAACAAACAAGTCTAATAAACTAAATTCTTCACTTTTAAATTTTAACATATGGTCACTTGACCGTATTTCAAAAAAAAAGAAAATATAATGTAACTTTTTTTATTCATCATCGAAGAAAAATTCATCGACTTTTTTTTCTCATTCACGATCATTTGCAAGTCGGAGAAAAATTTTAAATTATAATTTGACAAAGCGGTTTTCAATTCTAGTTAGTTAAGCTGAAAGTCATTCGTAACAGCTGTCTACTTAGGATTTAAACAGATTATTCTCTGTGGCTGAAATACTTGCGGGTCGCGTTTTATATAGCGAAAAGTCTAATATGGTGCTGCTAAAAAAAAGAAATCCCGATTGGAGAAGGGATGCGGAGAGAGACTTAACTATATATTTTCTTTTCACTCAATAAAGTAATGTAATCATTACATTGTAAATTGTTTGACATTTAGTGTTTTTCGAATATAAAAGATTCATTTTACGGTTCAAAGGAAATCATGCATAACCGGTTATGTATTCTAAACAATAAGAGTAAAGTGTTATCCAATTTTAAAGTGCAAAATCTAATTTATAATTTCTTAATACTTTAATGTTTATAAATATAAAATTATTTTCAAGTGTGAAAAAAAAGTCGATTTCTATTATAACATAAATAAACAAATTGAAAGTGGATATTGAGTAATTTATTTGTTATAAACCGCATTTATTTTTATTTTCATTTAAATTGTAAAGTAAAATATTAATGTGCAATTTAAACCATACTGTAGAAGAAAAGTCTTTACTCTTTAGAAAACGTAATTTCAAATCTCATTTGCACTATTTTATTGTAATTTCCTCGTTTATCACTTTCATTACATAATTAATGAGTAATATACATAGCGTGTGAATTTAAAAATGTCTCAGACTGTTGTAATTTTTTTTTTTTTTTTTTAGAGATTTACTATTTTTTCGAACCTTAAGGTCGTTTATTGCTTTCTCGACAGTTACTTTCACAATTTTTATTTTATTTTTATTTTTGCAATTCAAATAAATGAAACAGATTTTATAAATTAAGATTGTCGTAATGTGTGAGACTATAAAATTTTATTTAATATTAAATTTTTATTTTAAATCCGAACTAAAATACTAGTCAGGGGGTCGATTATGTAATTTCGCTGTAACTCTCACTTTCTTTTTTGGTTCCATTTTGACTTTCACTTTCATTTTCAATTTCATTTTAACTTTGACTTTCATTTTCAGTTCCATTTTTGCATTTCACTTTCATTTTCACTTATATTTTGATTTTAACTTCAATTGAAATTAAAGAAAATTGAAATTGAAAATCAAAATCGCACCCCTCCCCCCCATTAGCGCTCACATTTTTTTTGCGAAAAACTAGAAATTTTTTTTTTAAAAAGTGTGTACCCCCCCTCCTTGGTTTTCACAGTTCTTTGCCTATTGGACTGCAAATAATTTATTAAATAATTAAATATTTCTTAAAATTGAATTTTTATAAAAAAATTTTATGAAAACTTTTTAAAATAATTGAATTTTTCCAGCGAATTTTAAAAAACATTTTAAGAATCAATGCAATTTTCTTATAATTTTGTTTTTAAATTCTATAAAAAATGATTTCAATTCTACGATAAATTTTGTTATTTATGAAAATAATTAAATTCCTGCAACGAATTTTATTAAAAATTTTTTTAAATAATTGAATTCCGGAGAAAAATATTATTTATGAAAATAATTAATTTCTTGTGAAGAATTTTATTTCAATTCTTTTAAATAATTGAATTCCCATAAAAAAATGTATTATATTTGAAAATAAAATAATTTAATTGGTTAAATAATTACATTTTCCGAGAAATTCGATTCGATTCACAAATCGTAAATTATTTATGAAAATAATTAAAGTATGTTGCTTAGAAATTTTTTAAAAAAATTGTAAATAATTGAATTCCTGAGGAATTTTTTTATTTTTTGAAAATAATTAAATGTTTGCGTAGAATTTTATTAAAAACTTTTTTAAATAATTGAAATCTTTTAGAAAATTTTTGAAAATAATTTAAATTTTGCCAAGAATTTTATTATTTCTAAAGATAATTGAAATTTTAAAGAGAATTTTCAAAAAATTTTCAACATAATTAAATTTTGGCGAAGAATTTTATTCCTTTTAAAAATAATTGAATTTCTGCAATCATTTGTAATTTATCTAAAATTTTCCAAATTATATCGTACAATTTACAAACTTTTCTTCCTTTTTCAATCAAATTAAGGGTTTTTTTTTTTAAACTGACTTTCACTGACTTGAAACAAATTTACGAACCTTTACAGTATTTACAGACCTAGTTCGAGCCCTGCAAATGGTTAATAATTTAAACATAAAGTAAAAATGAAAATGAAAATGAAAATGAAAATCAGTTATTAAAGTAAAAATAAAGTGAAAATGAAAATGAAAGTTGTAATAAAATTACACAACTGGCCGATAAATAAATTTTTGAAGCAGTATTCCTTAAACTCTGCGCGATCATTTTATCTTTTTAATTTATAGTTATTAGGTTTCGAAACGCGAATCAGGAAGGAAAACATCCTATGAGATAGTTTCAAATAAGCAAAGAAGTATAATATTGACTGGCATGGACCATTCGAATATGGACTGACAGGCCATTAAGAGTAGTCCTATAGACTAAAGCAAGTTGCATTTATATCATAATGATTGGAAATTATACTTATTTCCTGCTTTTACATCGATCCCTTATGGTTTCACCAAATATCCAATTTCCATTAAAAGTTTGTTTGCAACACAAAATTTCATCCATAAGAAACACTTTCCCGCTAATATATTTTTATACACACTTGTATATATATATATAATAGTCTTGATGATATTAAATCTCATATACATTTCAACAAAATTATATTTATCACATAATACTGCATAGAATTTAATTTTAAATTTAGTACATACTACATTCCTTTTTATGACTCTCAATTTATTTTCAATTTCAATTTATTTATTTTATTGTAATGTTGAAACACTATAAAAAATATAAAAATTAAAAATTGATAAGGGTCCTTCACAAACTTTTACTCTTTAGCTTAAACTTAAAATTTATTAAGTTGAAATTTAAATTTTAGAAAAAGAATATAAAAATCGTTATTTAGTTTCAATTTAGATTTACTTCTTAGTTATATAATTTTAATTTTCAAATTCTTATAATCTTAAATTTTTAACTTAATTTTTAATCATAAAATATAGAAAATAATAATAGTGGTGAAAATCGAAAGAAAACATTTCACGGAAAATGATTCGAAATCTTTAAATTTCATGCTTAAGAAAGAGAAAAAAAAGTTAAATATTATTTGTATAAGCATAAATCGTTATCTAAATAGAACAAATTTATTTAAATCAATTATCGAATGGTTGATATTTAGTTTTTTATAACTGGATAATTTAAAATACGCGTAACTGAAAATTTCAAAGATAAGAGGCAAATTCGTATTAATTTTCATAGGAATAAAATTATTTCATATCTTTATTAATAACACCGCAAAAGTATTATACAAACTCTACTGCGTTTTATTAGAGAGATATCGCAAAAACTATTTTACTAATTAATTAATTAAATTTTTTTTTAAATTAAAAATCCAATTTTTGAGATCAACTCCTGTTAATTTAAAAAAAAGAAAATGTTTTTTTGGAAAATATCCCCCAAATTACAATTACAAAAAAAAGTTTTCAAAAACAAAAGAATATCAACTACCAATTTTAGATTGAAAATTAAAAACTTAAAAATACATTAATTTTGTTTGATAATTATTTAATCATTAATATTGAAAATATATTCTTTGTAATTTACGGTAGAAATTCAAAACGTCAAATTAAATGATAAATGCGATAAAAATTCTTTTTGAATTTCTATTTATCTTTTCTTTTTTTTTAATCTTTAAATGAACATTTCCGTTTTATTTTCTATTTCAACAAAATATATATATATAATTTTTTTTTTCATTGTGGTACTTAAGGAGCGTTAGTTGTTAGCAGTGAAACGCTCGGATGAGCGCGAATGATCTGTCTATATAGTAATTTACGGAAGTGGCTTTGATATTCAAGCAGAAACATAGTGATTATTCGAGTTACTTCCTAATTACAAAGTAATTTACATAAGAAGGTTCAATGCTTTGATTCCAAATAAGATCAAGCCGCGCGTTCGTATCAATTACGAATGAACTAAGCGAAGGACTGTTTGAAAGTTCATGGGCACTCACTCTCGAATAATAAAAATAATAGAATTAAAAATAAAAAAAAATTTAAATAAAAAAAAATTAAAATAAAATTAAAAATAAAATTAAAAATGAAAATAAGAAAATAATTACCCATCTTCCAAAAATCAATATTCACAATTATAATATACTAGTAACTAACTTTTTACTTACTTTTTTCAATAAAATTAGCAATTTTAAAAATAATAGAATTTACAAATTTTTTAAACTTTTTCTTAAAAAGACTAAAAAAAATACTTAAATGAACAGAATAACCGATTTAATTATTATTTATTTA
Source organism: Leptopilina heterotoma (assembly GCF_015476425.1). Taxonomy (NCBI): domain Eukaryota; kingdom Metazoa; phylum Arthropoda; class Insecta; order Hymenoptera; family Figitidae; genus Leptopilina; species Leptopilina heterotoma. Next base: position 281,421 of record NW_025110873.1, on the reverse strand, counting down.
AAAATTTATTTAAAAATTTTTTTTTATTACCTATGTATTTTTTTATTTAAAAAAAAATTAATAAAATTATACGTAAACATTTAATTATTTTCATAAATAATTTTATAAAAATAATTAATTTATTATTCTATTTAAAAAAAACTAGGAATAATAAAAAATATAAACTCACTCCGTAGCATCGTGTAAACAGTTGAACGACCACGAATAGGAGGAAAGTGACGCGAATCATCTTGTGAAGAAAAATTCCTGATTGGCTGCGCCACATCGCTAAAACAGTAAAAAAATTAAATTTATAAATAAAATTGTATAGTATCCAACCTCTTAGCACTAGATTACAGTCGAACATGTCTGAATGCAACTCTATTTAAAAAAAAAAATTTTCGCAAAATCAAAAACACCCAACAAAAATTATCCCTCAATTACCAGAATTATTGCAAAAATATTACAAAATTAAATAATCAAACAATTTTTAAAGCATTGTTTATTAATTTACAGTAATAAATTTAAAAAATCGAGACAGGTTTCACTGTACCCCGCATAATATAAATCCTCCTAACGATGGTTAATAACGAAAGGTAATTAAAACTAATTAATTAAATTGAAAAAACAATTAAATAAGACCCTGAATTTACAATATAATTATACTTAAAAAATTAGAAATAGTTTTTCCTGTTTGATTTTATGACATTAATAGATAGGATACATAATTATTATTTAAAAAAAAAAGAAGTGTCATTTTTAATAGCGCAGTAATTAGAAATAACAGTGCTTTTATTTCACTGTATTTCTTTCTTTTTTTTTGCACGAAAGGTAGAAAAATACATAAATAAACGTTAAAACCAACCTTCATTGACACTTCATGAATATTCTGAAACACGGGAATTATGTTCGCGGAACTATAAAGCAAATTAAGTGCGTGCGCACATATACATATAAAAGTAAACTCACACTCACATACAGACACATTGGTAAAGATTGCGGAAGGAAAGTTTATAGCAATGAATTAAAACTTCTAACGCGCCTGAAAACGTCAGAGTTGAAAGCTCACAATGTGAACGAACAAGAGCAATTAATTTGAATCATGTGAAGTTGGCTAACATCTTTACTTTTCATCATCACTTAGTTTTTTTTTTTTTTTGCTTTTTAATTCTTTAATGTTAATTACAACTGATTAATAATATGTTCATGTGTGCATATACCAATATGCAAACGTACAACCAAATTTTTATTTTTTTATATTTTATTATAAAAAGAAAAAAAAATTATATATAATCATATACATTGGATAGGATCTATATAATATAAAAAAATTAAAAAAACATATTATTAAAAAAATAAAAATATAAAACAGAAAAAAAGAATATATTATATAAAATTATATACATATATATATAGTATAGGATGTATATAAATATATATATAATCGCAAATTTTATTTAGTCATAGATTAGTCAAGAAAAAAAATAATAAGAATATATTTTATACACCTACATACTTAAAGTCGCAAATCTTATTTAGTCATAGATTTTTTTCGATAGAAATAAACTTTTATTATCTGAAATAAGGGAATTATAATAATTTCATAATGATAAAAAATGACTAATAATTCCTTTCGTCAGAAATATTAATTATTTCATCAGAAATCAATTAATTTTATGTGAAAAAAGAATTTAAATCATGAAATAAAAGAATTTTTTTTTTTTTTTTTTTTTTTTTTTTTTTTTTTTTAATAATGACAAGCGAAATGTATTTTTATCATTGACTTATAAAATAAACTTCGTTTGTAATTACTAATTAGGGGCAATTATAAATTTATATTGTTGAATAATAATGATATTTATAAAAAAAAAATATATATCCTTCTAATAATTGATTGTAATTAATTTTGAAATTAAGAATTTGTTTCCTTAAATGCTAACTAAATTTGAATTACATATGCTAAGATGATGATCAAATTAAAAAAGAAAAACAAAATACAAACAGAAAAAAAAGTTTTTGTTTAATTTAAAGAAATCAGTTTCTTAGACTCGTTTTTCTTTCATTGAAAATAATTTTTTTCTTTAAAAAAAAAATCATGAATTTATAGCGAAATTTTAGTTCAAAACATAAAAAAAAATTGATTAAATATTTATTTGAAAATTTAATAAAAAAAAATTTATTTTTGATCTAAAAATTTTTCAGAATTACATATCAGCATAATCAGGGATTTCCCCTTAAAATACAGCAGGTGTACCAACCGTTTAAAAGTAGCCAGTTAGAAATGGCGCGAAATTCAAAACTGGGATAACAGCATTTTTAATTAAAACCACAAATAAATGATAAAATAATAATGATAAATAATAATAATAATAATAATAATAATAAATAATAAAATAACAAATAAAAAATAAACATTTACAACATCTGATAATTTTCACATAAACTTCTAAAAAATAATCTATCTCTCAATTCGAAGGACAATGATTAGAATCAATTTTTAATTATGCTTCCTGTCTGAATTCGACAAAATTTACGCTCAATCACAGTTGTAGGCAAACGTGTGCTTATTGATTGAGTTGCAAGTGTTTTTTTTCTTTTCTCTCTTTGAAAAAAAAAAAAAAAAAAAAAAAACATTGAAGATAATAATTTCTTTTCTTCGTCAAGAATTTATCAGATGACTGTAAATTTACTATTACGTCTGAATTTGAATCTTTTATCAGATAACAATCACTGAAATGAAAAAACAGAAATTTACAGCAGGAGCATTAGAGGGAATTTTGCAATAAGTAATTAGTATATCGACAGCTTTTGGCGTAAAATGCGATGGTACTATATATTGTTGTGACTGAAGCACTTCTACGTGCAGATAATCGAAAGTCATTCATCGCCATTAATTGTGACTTTATGAGCTTCTCAAAGAGAGAAGCAATCGCATTGTTATTTTACAATCAGCCAAACGTAATCTTTTTAGCATTTTTCTTCATTCCTTTTCTTCATTAAAATATGTATTAACTTTTTTCTTTTTTTTTTTAAATTATCGTAAAATGAAAATTTGTTTTAAAATAAATTATTTATAGACGTGATATTGATTTTTATGAATAAGGAAAAGAAAAAAGAAAAAAAGAAGAAAAAGAAGAAAGAGAAAAAGAAGAAGAAGAAAAGAAAGAAGAAAGAGAAGAAGAAGAAAGAGAAAGAAAAAAGAAGAAGAAAGTGGAAAAGAAGAAGAAAAAGAGAAAAAAAAGAAGAAGAAAGTGGAAAAGAAGATAAAGGGAAAAAAACGAAAAAAAAGAAGAAGTAGAAGAAGAAATTGCAGCAGTGATGTAATTATAAGAAAACAGCGAGAAAATGTCTCACTTTCATTTACTATCAATTCAAAGATGATATTCATTATGTAACTCTATATTTTAGTTACACATTGTGCATAAATTATGTAAAATTATTCCTCATCCAAAGAACTTTCATGTAATTCATTCTTCACAGCTCACTAGATTTTAGTTAATAGCCTAAAGAATTTTTTATTCCTCCATTTGGATAGTTTCATTTTTTTTCCATTCTTTCTTTCACACCTCTTTATAAATAGATGGGAAAAAAAATTACAGAAATTATAAAATGATTGATCAAAATATAATTAATGAAATACAATTACTCAATTACAACAGTGAGATTTAATACTATTATAAAGGAACGATTGAGAGATAATTTCTAATAATAGTCTTTATCACTTTGTAGCCAGTACTAATAATTCTTGCGCAACACAATAAAGACCAATTTTTTTTTTTCATTTTTGGGTTTATAATACTAAAATTGCTTTCATGGGATCATTTCATTTTCACCGCGTGTGAAATTATCTCGAAATTAATAATATTATTTTGATAATTTGTGAAATAATTATTTGGAAAGTTAATCAGTTTCTAGAGGTAGAAATCATACCGGAAATAAAAAAAAGACAAACGGATAAATGCAATTATAGAAAAATTTAAACTTGACTTTGAATTCGATTTAAATTTCGCGCCTATTTTTTGGCAACAGTGGCGCGCGCTCGAAAATTAAAAGGAATCCAGAGTGAAATGGTTTATTTATAAAAAAGAGCTAAAAAAGAAATTTTAGAATCAAAAATTGACTTTAAAATTTTCAGAGAAATTTTAAAAATAAAAAAAAATATTAAAAACTAAGTTAAAATCCGTTATTTTCAAAAATATCAGTAATTGAATGTACTCTAATCTCTAAATCGTAATAAATATATTATAGAATTTATTCTACTCAATTTCATTCATAATGTTGTTATTGCATTATAAATTAATTTCATTCATGGATCTTTTTAATTTTTTTTCTGAAATTCAACATTCAGGTGAATTGTCCAATTCTTCAGGAGTATTTAACCTGACAATGATTAATGTCCATAATTTAATAGCGATTAACCGTGATACAAAAAAAAAAAAGAAAAAAAGAACTCTCTAATAAATTACATTTTTAGCAAAAGCGAGACCTCCTCATGAATGTTGCGAAATCTAACGAAATGTAACTTGATGCCGGAATAAACGTTGAATGAATCATTTATAAATGCTTTTAAAGAGCTGAAAACTTTTACTCTCTCACGGTGAATCTGCTCGGGATTTGTTGCGATCTTTATTGCTTGTTTCACAAAATAACGATTGCAATAATGTTTGATCTTTGAATCGTGTATTGGACATTTTTTTTTCTCTTCTTTCTCATTTTAAACTCTTTGAATTAGAAGTTATGGGGGGTTTCTTCTTTTTCTTTTTACGCTAAATTATAGACTACATTTTCTAATTAGCATTAGAGGAGGGAGTGGGGGGGGGAAGAGTGATTCTCTGTATTATAAATGTCGCGTTATGTTATCCTTGTCGACTTTTCATCTCTTCTACATATAAACGCGAGAAGAGTGAATAGCCCACACCGATATTCACGCACACTCAACAATGATGGAGATTGACTACTAGATTTAAAGGGCAACAGGTTTCGATGCAATCGTGTATATAAGGCGAGTTGACTTGCTCAATAACTTTTAAACACTTGAGCATGTAAATAATTATTCTTAACTTGAGGAAAATTCTTTATCGTTGGAGGGAAATTTTTGTTTTTTTTTTATTTTTGACAAACAAAGTCTTTGGGATTTTTAAAATTTTCAATTTAAAATCAAATTTATAAAAAGTAGATATTTTTTATGTATTGTTTGTTACAAAACTTTCGTCAATTTTTCATAGAAAGCTCGTGGCAATATTTTCTTGCAAACTTGCAGATACCTTGCAGCAACCTTTCACAAAAATCTCCCTATAGGCATAATTTAATTAAAATAATATTTTTTCAAAAATTATACTCTTCGAACAACTTATTAATTAATATTAAAAACAAAATATTAAAATATATATATAAATAAAAAAATATAATAAAACTTAAAAATATTAACAAAATATTATTAAGTTATTAAATATAAATAAAAATATTAACAACAACTACTCCAGGGATCGAACTAGGTCCGTAAATCCCGTAAAGGTCCGTAAAATTGCTTCAAGTCCGTAAAAGTAAGTTTTTTTAAAAAAAAAGGTCCGTAATGTCCATAATTTGATTAAAAAAGGACGAAAAGTTCGTAAATTATACGATATAATAAAATTCTTTTTAGGAATTCAATTATCTTCATAAATTTATAATAAAACTCATTGCAGAATTCAAAATTTCATTAAAATTCGTCAAAATAATTCAATTATTAAAAAATTTCTTGATAAACTTCTTTTTAAGAATTTAATTTCATAAGAAACATTGAATTATTCAATAAATTATTTATTTTTGAATTAAAAAATTGAATTCTAGAAGAATTTTCTACTAAAAATTGTTTTAAAAATGAATTTCAGTTAAAAACAAATGAATTTGAAAAGTCTCAAAAAACTTTTTAAAAAATTATTAAAAATAATGGATTTAAAGAAAAATTTTAGTTAAAAACACTAAAAAAATTTAATTTTGTAGAAATTTAAAATTATTGCAGAAATTCAATTATTTTCAAGAGTAAAATAAAATCCTTCACAGAAATTTAATTATGTTCAAAAATAATAAAATTCTTCGAAATATGTAATTATTTTCAAAACATTTTTTGCAAGAATTCAATTATTTAAGAAATTTTAATAAAATTATTCTTCTCAAGAATTCAATTCTTTTCAAAAATAATATTTTTCTCCGGAATTCAATTATTTTCACAATTAAAATTCTTCACAGGAATTCAATTCGTTAAAAAAAATTTTTAATGTAATTCAAATGATTGCAAGAATTCAATTATTTTTATAAATAACAAAATTTATCGCAGAATTTTAATTATTTTTTGTAGAATTTAAAAAATAAAATGATAGAAAATTGCATTTATTTATATTTTTATTTAAATTCGTCAAAAGAATTCAATTATTTAAAAATTTGTTGATAAAATTCTTTGTGAGAATTGAATTTTAAAAAACATTGAATTATTCAATAAATTATTTATTTGCATTTTATTTGTATTTAAATAATTGAATTCTAGTAGAATTTTCGAATAAAAATTGATTTTCATTTCATAAAAATGAATTTCAGTTAAAATTTTGTAGATAATAATTGAATATTAAAAGCAATATAGCGTGGATTTTTAGAAATAATTAAATTTTGATATTAATTTTTTTGAAAAAGTTTAATTGAATTTTTTTTATATTATTTGAAGTTTTTATTTTCTAATATATATTTAATTGAAGAATTTACGAAAATAATTGAAATTCGTAAAAATGAATATTGTAAACGAATAGATTTGAATAATGTCAGAGAACTTTTTCAAAACTTATTAAAATTAATTGATTTAAAGAAGAATTTTAGTAAAAAATTTTTGAAAATAATAATTGAATTGAAATGATGAAAATAATTTTGAAGAAGTACAATATTCTTATAATATAAAATAATGATTTTATCACTCGGACATCTTTAATTATTAGAAAACATGAAGAAATCGTTTATCTTCTTAATAAAAAATTACTACACGTACAATAATTCCGTTATAAATTTTTGTCAAGATTTTTAATAAAATTGACAGATTTTCAATAAAATTGCCACTATCGTAAGAATTATAGTATAATACATATCGAGAATGTATTCCTTATACGAAGAATAATATTTATTACTCGAAATTAATTAAACGATTTTCGTGTGTAATTGACTTGATTCATAAATAACGGACAAAATTAAATATTCCAATGAACTCTGGGCGGTAAACAAAAAAAAAGAAAGAAGGAAGGAAAGAAAAAACACCGTGCAAACTTAAAAGACATCCGAAAGATTTTGCTTTGCTCCAAGGATGAAATAATTATTGTGTGCCAATATGTTGAAGGATAAGGTCAATTCCTTGAAAATATATAATACTTTTTTAATAAACGACACGAAAATCAATTTTTACGTCCCTTATTTTTTTTTTTAAAGGAAATATATAAAATACAAACGTCGTCCCTTATATACTACTCCTATTCATATGTAAAATTCGCCGCATATACATATAAATATATAAATTGTGAGACGAAAAATAACGTCAATAAGATACTTCCGAAAGGTCAGAAAACAGGAAAAGAGACTCACATGGAATTTCATGAAATTATTATTCTTTCGTATTTTAATTAGGTTATTTTAAAGCGGTAAATAATATGTTGGAATTTTGATGATATTTAATTAATTTTCGATATTAATTTGAAAAGTAGAAATTTCGATCCAAAGGAAACGAAAATTTAATATATATAATTCAGAAAGAAGAAAAAAAACTCTTCTATTTTTAGAAAAAGAAATTTTTTAATTTTTAATGAATGAAAGAAGTGAAATTCATAACTTATCTTCTTTTAAGGCCTCAATTATTTCCACCAATTAAATATTTACTCCACTTATTGTTATAGTATTTAAAATTTTTCAACATCTGATTATACGAATTTGAAGTCGAAATTCAAAATTCAAAAATCAAAATTGCGACCCCGAAAATCCCCGATGAGTTTCAAGCGAATTTGAGAAAATTTTGAAAAAAATACCCGCCATATTGGATCCGCCATTTTGAATTTTAAAAATCTGTCTTTAGATTCGTAATCAACGATTCTGAAAATACAATTTTATTTTTGTTTCGAATATATTTCCGAAAAATAGAAGAAATTTCTCATATACAGTAAGAAAAGCTATCCGTCAGTCATAGGAAAGTATGGGAATCGCATAAGTCTGTCTCACTCCCACTCATGGGACATGACTGACGTGGTAGGTTTTCGTACTGTATGTACGTAGTTTCAGTGAAAGTATAAAATTGATGATTAATAATATTATCGAGAGTGGAGTGTGATTTTGTTATTAATGCTCAGTGAGAAATATCATATGAATCAGTACACACATAATAATTCACACTTCACGTATCATTGCATATATCATTGCACACATGCGTTTCTTTGACATATGCCCGAGCGACATTTGCATTGCGCAGCTATATACATATATATATGTTTGTATCTGCAAATACGAACTGCAACTTTTGTTCGCCCGAAGCGAGAAGCTTGAAAAGACATCTGATTCAAAGGGAATCGATAGAATCGCGTATTGATATTGAAGGAACGTGATATTTTGCTTCTTACAAGCTCTCTTATATGCTAATGTCATTCGTCTATACTTTCAAACATTGATGTGCCTCTATATGTCTCTTTTTTTTGTTTTCATATTGAAATAATTTCTCCTTCATTATCTACTTTACTTTTACTCACATTCCACCACTTTTTTTTTCAATTTTATTATTTTTATATGAAAAAATATATTTATGTAGGTATCTATTCAATATCTCTAAATAAATAAAAACATACTCTCAGTCTATCTCCAAATTTGAATTAATAAAAATGCTTACACCAGGGTTTTGCGACAAAAATTTAATTTTGTTCTTCCCTGACTTTTCCCTGACCTAAAAGAATATTCTGATTTACTCAAAAAATTATTGGATACTCAAAAAAATAAAAAATGTATTTGAATAATTGATAATTGAATTTTTAAGAAGAATTGTATTAAAAATTTTATTAACTAAATTTGAAGTTTGAAGCAAATTTGCAGATTTTTATCTCAGTGGAATATTGGATTTAGTTGTGTGTATGTGTGTATATAAAGAAATGGTAGAAATAAAAAGCGTATAATTACTATTCATATAATGATCGCTAAAGATCGTAATTAATTTTTTGTCCCTCTTTTTTTTCAATAATACAAATCGAAAGACTATGTTCGGTAACAAAAAGTATTAACAATATTCCTGAGGTCAGTGGTTTTTAAAAAGATAAATAAAAAACTATAAAAATAATCTATCTATTGAGCAATGAAAAGTGGATGTCCTTGATCAGCAATGCAGATGCTATTCCGCTATTTAGAATTACATCTCTAAGACCCATAGTACTTTGAATGCCTCAATAGTGTCAACTCTACTTTCTCTAAATGTATTTTTACATTATCTCAGCTATATTTAAAATACACATGTACAAATGCGTGTTTCGAATCGAATATCATTCAATGAAGTTAATAATTAACTCTCTGCATTGGAAATCATCAAAATAAATGAATCAAGTTTCTCGAGGAATCTTTTTATTATTGTAATTAATTTCTTAGAATGAAATCTCATGCATTTCTTGAGGAAGATTAATTTTAAAAAAAGTTTAATTTACAATTAAAATTCAATTCAATTCGAGAATTTAATAGAATTTAATTTGAAAATTTAATTGCAATTAATTTACAATTCGAAAATTTAATTGAAACTGATTGAATTCAATTCAAAAATTTAATTGCAATTACTTGAATTCAACTCTATAATTTAATTACAATTAATTGAATTCGATTCGAAAATTTAATTACCACTAATTTACAATTCGAAAATTTAATTGAAACTGATTGAATTCAATTCAAAAATTTAATTGCAATTACTTGAATTCAACTCTATAATTTAATTACAATTAATTGAATTCGATTCGAAAATTTAATTACCACTAATTTACAATTCGAACAAATTAAATTAAGGTTAAATTAATATTAATTTAAAAATTAATAAATTACGGCAAGAGTGAATGATTTTCTTCTTGTTAGTCGAGACTGTTCAAGAATGCTGCGCGCGCAGTGTGAGAAAAGAGGGGGGACGCTATCCCCTCCCTTCCATGCGCGCGCACTTAATTCTCAACTTTCAATTCACAAAAACTGGTTTCTACTACTTTTTTCCAAATAGTTTTTTATATATCTAAATTCTTTACTTGTGATAATAAATAAATAAAAATGAAAAAATAAACAAAAAAGATAATAAAAAAATGAAATAGAAAACAAAATAGGTTTAAGGCGCCATTAAACATATATATTGTGAGAATAGTCTTAGAATTGTTTGCAATGGTGAAGAACATTTGTAATGCGTGACACTGTAATTCCCATGCTTTGTATGTCAGGGAGATGATACGTCACATGGTAAATGATCGATTAGTTACAGGTTTTCTCATTATAAATAAAAAAGAAATTTAATCGTACTAATTAATGGTTGTTACTATTTCAATATATTTGTTTTTCCCTTATTATTTATCCATTTCTCCAGCGTCAATATTCTTCCAAATGGCAATTAACATCCTTTTAGAAAATCTCCAACGAATTATCAACTTTAAAAATAAGAAAATCTAAAAAATTAACCTCATACATTTATATATTCCCGGTCATTTCTCTGAATAAAATTTTTCTATTTACTATTTTTTTATAATAATGTTTTTAATAAATTTTTTCAAAAAAATTATTTATTTAAACATTTATTTAACAATCAATAATTCAACTCTTTTCCGGATGGGAGAATTTTATAATTCACAGAAAAAATTTGATTAATTTTTCACACAAACGTGAAAATATTAATTTCTAATTTATTTAATCTAAAAATCTCCGGTAGGGGGTCTTGTAAGTATTAATTATTTCTAATCGTCTATGACCAATAATTAGTGGTTTATGGTACCACTGATTATACAATTATAATTACACAGTGAATATATATATATATATATATATATATATATATATATATATGTAGAGGTAATCATATAGATATAAAACCCATAAAATATTTGCAATCGATTTCTCTAGTGATTTTCAATGGATCAAAAAATTTATAAAATTTATAAAATTAAAACTTTAAATTGTAACATGGTGCATTATACTTCCTGTGTAAAAAGTTAGAATTAATTTAATCATGCGTTAGAAAGTCACGTAACTTTCGATTCAAATTAATTAACGAATGCCACTTTCATTCCATTATTTTCAATATTTCTTTTTTCTTCTTGTTCCCTCCTATATATATATATATATATATATATAATATTATCGAATTCGATAGATCTTTTCATGCAGTCAAAGTAGAAAAAAGTTTTAAATTGTTTTAGATCATGAGATCTGATATTTCTTTAAAACTAATAATATCATCAAAAAGCCTATTATTATTATAATACTGCGTTTGTGTGTTGATATAATGACTGTATTTATAGAAAAGTTGATAATCTGTATAAATTAGAACAAATTTCTATATGTACGTTATTTAAAATAAAGGAGAGAAAAGAAAAAAGAAAGAAAATTTAGTAAAAAAAAAAGTTGACCTTAATTTTCACCTTGAATAAAAATGTTTTGGCATATCGATATTAAAATCTTAAGGCGATTATAGCACACACTTGTCTAATGTATTATATTAAATTTTTTTTTCACAAGGTCAATATTTTTATTTGTTTTTGTTAAATTAATTTATTTTACGATTTGGAGAAGGGAAAAAAAAGAAATCTATCATACATAGATTTGAATACTAGAAGGTCGTTCTTTTGTTTACTGCCGGATGTAATATTGATTCCATAAGAATGCGTTCGAATAACTCAGAATAATTGCAATCTTTTTATTTAAAAAATACAAAGAAAACAGTATAGAAATGAATTATAATTTTATTAAAAAACGGATTAATTAGTGATGCAATAAAAAAAATGGTAAATTGAAAGAAAGATGTTTAGAAATAAAAAAAATTGAATTCTTAATTATAAAAGATACAACGGACTGTCAAGAAAGCTAAAAATAATAAAACACATGAATGAATATTTATAAATGCGGATTAAAAAGATACAAATCGAATTCATATTGTAATTATTAATTAAAAAATTTTTAAAAAAACACATAATAAAAATTATTATAAATAGAAAAAGGAAATGAAAAATTGTAATATATTATATTTAATATACAATTTAAATAAGACCTTCGTAAAATGTTCGAGATCGAAATATATAAAATTCATTTCTTTTAAATCGAAAGATATAAATCTACTTTCAAAATTCATCATCTATTCAAATTGTGACCACAATATCAGATGTTAATATCAGTATTGTATTTTAATTACCTTTATAGAGACAGAGACAGATACACACCTTTTGCAAAAAAAAAAAGTACATCATCACTGGCCGTGACACGTAAATTCCATTTCACTCACAAAGTGTGAAATTAATACGCTCAGACAATGTATTATTATTCAAACAACGACATCATCGCGTCAAAGAAATTAACAAATCAGCTTCCCATCTTTTTTCAACGTATAGAGGAGCATCTTGACACGAACGTTATTCAAAAACATTTTCTAATTATTTCCTGTTTGAAATAGTTCATTTTTTTATTTTGTAGAATACATTAACATCTTTCCAATGCAGTAAAAATAACGATTTTTTGCCAAGAATTTATAAAAAAAAAATGCTTGCATTAAAAAGGCGTAAATTGTACGATATAATTTGCAGAATTTTAGAAAAATTCCAAATGATTGGAGAAATTCAATTAATTTTTAAAAATAATAACATTCTTCGCAAAAACTTGATTATGTTCAAAAATTTTTTAAAAATTCTCGTCAAAATTTCAATTATCTTTAGAAATAAATAAAATTCTTCTTCGAAATTCAATTATTTTCAAAAATTTGAATAATATTATTGGCACAAAATTTCAATTATTTTCGAAAAATTTCCTCAATTCAATGATTTTCTATATCAACTATTTTAAGAAAATTTTCCAATAGAAATTCAATTATTTAAACAAAATTTTAATAAAATTCTACGCAAACATTTAATTATTTTCATAAAATAATAAAAATTTAACAGGAATTCAATTATTTACAAACTTTTTAAAAAAATTTCTTTGCAATAATTCAATTATTTTGATAAATAATAAAATTTTTACAGGCATTTAATTATTTTCGTACAGAATAAAATTCTTTTTAGGAACTCAATTATTTTTTTTATAAATAATAAAACTCATTGCAGAATTTCAATTGTTTTTAATAAAATTTTAATCGAACTCCTGTAAAAATTTAATTATTCTCGAAAACTTTATAAAAATTCGTCAAAAAAATTCAATTATTTAAAAAATTTTTATAAAATTTTCAAATTCTTTATGAGAATTGAATTTTAAGAAACATTCAATTATTCAATACGTTGTTATTTTTGAATTTAAATAATTGAATTCTAGTAGAATTTATTAATAAAAATTGCTTTAAAAATGAATTTCAGTTAAAATTTGAAATAATAATTGAATATTAAAAGCAATATAGCCCTGAAAAATTCAAAATGTCGGCTTCAAAATGGCGACAGAAAAGTTTTGGTCTAGTTGAGGTTAGGTTAAGTTTAGTCTATAAGTTGGGTCAATAAAAGCAGTTAGTCCATTAGGTTAGGTTAATTAGTTGTATTTTTAAATGGAAAAATTAATTTTGCCTTAATTTCCAAGCAATTTAGAAATTTATGCGCAATTAGGCATTATAGTTATCTCTGCGGTAATTCTGTAATGATTTATAAATTACTTCCTCATAGAGGAAGTTATTATTTAATTACAATTATCACTTTAATTACGATTACTTTTTGCTATTAAATACTTAAATTGACATTTTTATTATAAAAGCAATAAAATTTAAGTATGTTTTCTCGAATTCTAAATTTATAATTATGCTCGGGTAAAAAAAATTGTTATTTAATATTTATAAACATTTAAAGAAAAACATATATTTATGTTTAAACACAAGAGATGCAATAAATAGCTGCGGTTTTTAAAAATAAAGAAATAATATATTTGTCCTCCGAGTGAAACGTGTTTTTATCACACGACAATAATGAATGCATAATCAAGGTTTAAAATGTAGTATATAGTGCAATTATATTGCAAACGTAATGTACTTAATTGAGTCAAAGAATGTTTTTCTTTTTGCTTCTTAGCGAATAGTTTTGCTTTTTTAATATTCAATATAAATAGTCGAATACTCGGTAGAATTTTTAAAATTCATTTTTAAACGATACATGTTATCGCTAGAGAAGGATCTAATGAATATAACAAATCTTAAACTCAATTCTATTACATTTACCAAACAATGTTAATTGTGACATAATTATGTGATAATTGGGTTATAATTTCTAAACTATATACAATTTGAAGAAAAAAAATCTCTTTTTCTCCTAATTAAGAGAATAATAAATGAAACTAAATGAAACTAAATGAAACTAAACAGTAATGTAAACCAAAATATTGTGTTTTCTAATAATTCGAACATTTCCGTATTATAAAATATAAAACGAAGAAATTTTATGAATATTTTTCAAGAATATTTTTTAAGGATACTTTTTTAAGAATATTTTTAAGAATACTTTTTTAAGAATACTTTTTAAGAATACTTTTTTAAGAATACTTTTTGAAGGAACACTTATTTTTCGAAATATAGGATTCTGAATTTCTTCTTGGCTATTAATTACAGTAGCAGTAGTTCTCTTTAAATGTGTTACGATTGTATTGCGACAGGCGTAAATGGCACTTAATGCCACTTGAAAATGCCATATAATTGTTGACAAAAAAAAGGGAAAAAAATTACATACATAGAAATGAAGAGTGTGTTTTTAAATACCAGTTAGAGAAATATAGAATTAATTCCCATGAAACCACTAAGTGTTTGTTTAAAAGCCACAAAGTCAGAGAAACAATCGAGAGTGACTTAATTGTCTTAAAAACGTTGGTAAGATATCGTATTAAGCAATATTATGCAGATGTCAAATGGCGTTACAACAATCCATCAGTTTCATTGTATAAACAATTCAGAAAAAAGGAAAAGGAATAAAAAGAAACTATCCAAACACTTGACATAAATTCATATAAATTCCTGTGAACCATGTTTGACCCATAATTCCCTAGATAAAAATAAATTTTAATTGTCCACCAACCGTCCAATTCACTAATAATGAATTTTAATTTAGTTTTCCTTTGTTTTTGTACTGTTTTTGTATTTTTTTTTTTGTATTTCACCTAAATTACTTGAGATAAAACTCAACTTGATGTAAATTTAACTTCCATTGATCGTACTTGACCTGAACGTTAACATAACAATTCTCACTATAGTCATAATAACTTGGAATTAACATAAATTTTATTTTCCCTTAATCATATTTGACCTAAAAACATCATTTGTGATTTGTATCAAATTTTTTTTAACTCTAGTTAAACCTATTAGTCACCTGAAATGTCTCATTTGTCCTAAAGGTCAAATGAGCCATTTCAGGTGACTATTAGGTCAATTGAGTTTTATCGCGAAAAAATCCCAAAAATTTCGATATTTTTATTTTGATAACAAATCGAAAAAGCACTTTAAAAGAAAGATACTTGATTTTTCAATTTGCATTCAATTTCAATTTGATTTTTCATTTGGCACTTTTTATTTTATTTTATTTTTTTTTTTTTGACTGCTTTGAAAAATTTTTTACAGTCAATCTCTTCTCTTTTTCTCAGGGTCATCTTCGGAGCTGCAAATAAGTCTGTATATACACTGCAAAGGAACCATGTAACCATATATGTATAAACACACATTCCATTGCAAACTCACATAAAGCTTGCGACTCCACGTAGCACATAAATTCCAGCACCAGGTCAGCAACTTCATCACCTTGATGCATTTTTCCGGTTAGACCAGTCAATGCTTATTGCTCACATCTCAAGGAGTCCGGAAATTGTGTTTACCTTACACAGAAATCACATGTGAGTTTGTATGTTTATATATATATAGTTTGTTCATTACATACTTTATACATGGACTATTATACAAAACTTGTGCAGAATATCTTCAATATGCCAACTCTCATTTCACAAGTTTAATCTAGCCTTTCTTCTTTTATGTAAGGCACTTGTTTTTCATGAAAGTTGTCCCATCCATTTCTATGCGGCATTTCCTTTATTTCTTTCCTTATTGTTGGTTGTACTTTTCTCGTCGTTTTTTTTGGGCTTCTTTTTTTTATCATAATCATTTAAATAAATTAGCTCCGTATTAAGAATATTGTAGGGAAATTGTCAGTCATTTTAATTATTATGTAATATTTTCTTTTATCACCAGAAAAAGTCTGGCAAAGTATGCACAGTAGCTATAGGCACAATTTTTCGGAAATATTTTACTTTTATTGAAAAGATGTTAAAAACTTTTTAATTCTTCTGATCAATTACGAATTGACTGATCAACACTTTTAAATCTTTTTTTTTTATTAAATTTTACTTATAAATTCAATTTTTAATTTACCAAAATATTCCTTTGAAGGAATTTAATTAAAAATGCATTGAAAATAATTCTTAAATTCTAATGAACAATTTTTCAGAATTTGTTAAAACTTTTTGACAATAATTAAATTCCATCGAGAAATTTCATTATAAATTGAAAATAATTGTAATCTGACGAAGAATGTTATTAAATTTTTTTTTTAATTAATTGAATTAATGTGAAAAATTTTATTTTTGAAAAGAATTGAAAGAAAGAATATTATTAAAATTTATTAAATAATTGATTTTTTTCGAAGAATTTTATTTTTTAAGAAAATAATTGAATTGTTTCGGATATTTTTACAAAAATTTTTGACAATAATTCTATTCCTAGGAAGAATGTTATATTTTACGAAAATAATTGTATTCTATGATCAATTTTATTGTAATTTTTCAAAGTTATAAAGCATTTTATGATTTTTAAAATAATTGAATTCTGAAAAAAAATTTTATCAACAAATTTTTAAATAATTGAGTTCTTATTAAAATTTTTAACAAAAATTTTAAGAATAATCACATTTTTCGAGAAATTTTACTAAAATTGTTTTAAAAATAATTGAAATTCTGCGATGAGTTTTATGATTTATGAAAATAATTGAATTTCTTCAATAATTTGTAACTTCTTCAAAATTAAATTTTTTTAAGTGTTTTTAACCAGAATTTTTCTATAAATCCATTATTTTTAATAATTTTGAAAAAAGTTTTTTTGAGAATTTTCAAATTTATTTGTTTTTAACTGAAATTTATTTTTAAATCAATTTTTATTTGAAAATTTTACTAGAATTCAATTATTTAAATACAAAAGAAAATAATTTATTGAATAATTCATGTTTCGTAAAATACAATTCTCATAAAGAATTTCCCCAACAAAATTTTTAAATAATTGAATACTTTTGACGAATTTTAATAAAATTTTTAAGAATTATTACATTTTGCGAGAATTCAATCAAAATTTTATTTAAAATAATTGAAATTCTGCAATGAGTTTTATTAATTTATGAAAATAATTGCATTATTGCGAAGAAATTTATAAAAAAAATTTGTAAATAATTGAATTACTTTGAAATTTTTATTATTTTATGAAAATAATTAAATGTTTGCGTAGTTTATTAAAAATTTTTTTAAATTCTTTTGGAAAATTTTATTAAAATAGTAGGTATTAAATATCATTGAATTGAGGAAAATTTTTGAAAATAATTGAAATTTTGACAAGAATTTTATTAAAATTTTTGAAAATAATTGAATTTTGGAGAAGAATTTTATTATTTCTAAAGATAATTAAAATTTTGACGAGAATTTTTACAGACGAACTAATTGAATGAATAGCAAATGGTACAATTTAAAAAAAATACTTTTTTGAAGCAAAGGAGAAGGGGACGCTGGTTTGATGAAAATTCAAAAATTTTAAGACAATAATAAAAAATGAAATTAATAAACAGAATTTTTTTAGGATTAAAAAGAATTTCTCTTTCATGTCAAGAACGTAACAATCAAATAAACACACACGTTATGTTTACAGACACGCAAGCGTTTTGAGTAACGACTGAAGAGACTTCAATGAGAGATAAACTCTATAGTCTCGGGGACATTGCGTACGCGAATGTGACTTCAACGAACGCATTGTAGAATAATAATGACTCGCAAAAGTCCATCAGAGATTTCAATTAACATACATAAATATATATATACTCATAAACTTGAATTTTTCTGTAATTGATTTTTTCCACATATTTTATTATTATTATTATTATTATTATTATTATTATTATTATTATTATTATTATTATTATTATTATTATTATTATTATTATTATTATTATTATTATTATTATTATTATTATTATTATTATTATTATTATTATTATTATTATTATTATTATTATTATTATTATTATTATTACTATTATTATTATTATTTTTATTATTTTTATTATTATTGTTCGAAAGAAGGGGTTCTTTTCTTCACTTTTTAATCGAATGCAAATACAAATCAATTGAAAAATATTTTCTTGAGTAATATTTTCATTGTTTATCGATATAAAGTGAAATATCTACCAGTGGAATGACATTTTTTTTCGAATGAGAATATATTGTGAAAAGGTAAAATAAACAATGAATAATTTATTTGACGTTTTGACGTAACGATAATAAAATGTGTATATATACTTGTTACAAAATTCGTATCTTGTACGTAATTTTTGGACAATTGTTTTTCACAGCTCAAGACAGTCAGACACACAGAGAGAAATTATAAATTGATTTTTTGCTTCAGTTACGCGTATAAAATATTATTTTTCGTTTGATTTTTAAGTGTTTTTGTATTTTTGCAATTGATTTTTCTAATTCTAAATTGACCTAAAAAATCAGTTGATATAAATCACAATGGTCCTAATTTCTAAATTGACCCAAAAAATTACTTTTTATAAATCTCAATTTTTCTAATTCAAAATTGACCTAAAAAATGTCAACGCGTAAAAATTTTGATTTTAATTCGATCGAGAAATCATCAACGCACGCACGTGTCTCAAAATGAATAATGAATTCATTACAACTACTGACTCATAAAATTAGCAAAAGATTCTTCGATCAATCAACTGTTGCATATATTATGTAATTAATATTATACCCATAAAGAGAGAGAGAGAAAGAGAGAAAAACGTGAAATTGCATAATGATAATCATATTTCATTATTTAAAGAAAAAAATGCTCGTGTATTATTAGTTGGCTTTTTTAATCAAAAAATTTTTCCCAATAGAACGCACAATGAGACATGATAGCCTTGAGGAAAAAAAAATTGATTTCCCCATATTTATAAGAGATCGAGAAAATAAAAAATTGTTCTCTGTGCCAAAATTTGTAAATATATTTCAAATATATTTCATTAATTTTCATTTGAAATTAAGAAAAAAAAATTTTTAAATTTTAATTTTTTTTTAAAAGTTTATAGTAATATTTTAGACAGTAGTTATATTTAGGTTTTTTTTTCCTGAAATGTTTAAAACGATTTAAAATAAATCTGAATTTTTATAAGAGTGGCAAATTATAATTTTTTTTTTCTTTCATGGTTATTTGGGAGCAATTTGTCATTTTTATTTTATTAAACGAGTTTATTTATTTATTTTCCTTTTTTATGAGGCTAGTCTTTTCGAATAAAATATATAATGTCCTTCTTTGACAGTTTATTGTAAAATGCGCGTCTTTTTTCGTATAATCAAAGGAGTAATAAAAATGATTATCTCACAGGTTTTTATTTACGATTCGGGCTATTCAAACAACCGTGCTGATTATTTTGACACTCCACGTGTCAAGTTGACCGCTTAATTGCCTTATTCACATTTCAGTT
This sequence comes from Leptopilina heterotoma, assembly GCF_015476425.1. NCBI lineage: Eukaryota > Metazoa > Arthropoda > Insecta > Hymenoptera > Figitidae > Leptopilina > Leptopilina heterotoma. Next base: position 261,502 of record NW_025110873.1, on the reverse strand, counting down.
AATAACTATATATAAACATTTAAAAAAAACAGTGGCTTTCAATTTAATCGAAATCGAAAATTTATTTCTAAAACCAAACTTCCCATTATTTTAAATATTTCATTTTTATTACAAACTTATTATTATTACAGATTTTTATTTTTATTTTAAATGTAGTTTTTTTTTATTGTTATTAATTAAAGTTAACGTAAAAAAAATTTTCTAAACTATATTTTAATCCTATTAAAGAAAAAAAAAGAAAAAAGATGTGAAGGTAAAAATAAAAGTTTAAAAACGAGAAGAACAATATAGAAAGGACTTCAGAGATTTTCAGTAAAGACAAAAAGATCGTTTCAATCACTTTTGTTGAGTTTGTAATGTTCGAGCGTAAAAATAATATTTGTCACTCGTAAATTACATTGTTACAATCCTTTCATAACGAAACATGTATAAGAGAAAGAGTGTGCGACTTATTCCCATGAAAATATTTACTACCGGTCACAAACAAGAATTCCAAGAGACACTTTTCAGTTTGAATAATTTTACCTTCAAAAACTCATACGTTTTTCGCTTAAAAGCTACTTTGAATTTAAAATTTTTTTTATGTATATTTAAATTTTTCCCTGAACCGGAACTTTGGGTTTAATTAAAAAAAAAAAAAATTTTCCACTCCTTTTTTGTTTTTTTAATTTCCCTACTTCTTTTCTCAGTAATTTTAATACGATACATCTTTATATAAATAACTAATAATAATATTATAAAACAACAATTTTTTTTCTTTTTTAATAATATAAAACATTTCTTTATAACATTTAATAAAAATAAAATTTTTAATTAGTGGAAATAAATTTTTAGAAATGCTATAAGAATTTTCCATTTAGAAAAAAGAAGGGGAATAAGGTCTCAAATTTGCAATAATTAATCGTTCCAATCTCTCGTTCTTCTAAGCTATGAAAAATATGAAAAAAAGAAGATAAAAATTAATTTGAAACAGGTGTTCGCTCTGCAAGGGATTTGTGTAAAAAATTATTTATTTAACCTCAGAGGTGATATCTTACGCTTATTAAAATATTATATATGGTCATATTCAAATAAATGACTCTGGATCTTAGAAAAGGTAGTGGCAGACCAGAATTTTTTCTTTTTTTTTATTTATTACGGTTCAACCTCATTTAAAGAATCCGAAGTCGTCTACCTTGAACGACTATCGAATCATTTCAATTTTTTTGTCATTGATGCAAGTTTAGTTTATTTCCAAAAACAAAAAAAAAAACATTTTGCTCTAGACGCAAAATAACACAAAATTCCCTTTTTTTGGAAATTAGAAGAAAATTTCGGATTTAAATAATTTTATTGTTTAGTGTAGGTATTTAGCTTAGAAAAGAAAAAAAATAAAAGAAAGGAGAAATAATGTAGGAAAATAAATACAAGAAGCAAATAAATAAAGAACTGGATAAAACAGAGAAAAAAGTATCAATAAAAAAGAAATAATTAATAATTTAAAAAATAAACAAAAATCTTCCATTTTCATTAAAATTAAAAAAATTAATTTCTTTCCTTATACATTAATATGTAAAATATTGTCACATTGAATGCCGGAATAATAAACATATCTCTGCGTCATGGCGAACAATTTTCAGGTATAAAAAAAAAAGAAAAGAAAAAAAATTTATTGAAATTAAAAAAAGGTCCGTAACGGAGAAATCAACGAAAAATTTTCAATTGAGTGCCAATAAAATATTCAAAAATGTTTCAAAACCGTTAAGAATCAATAATCAAAGAACATAAAATCATACATTATCAAATTAGTCTCATCTTTATTTACAATATGCCCTCGAATATAGATTCCTGATGTTACCATCTCCGAAAAAAGATAGTAAATTATAAAAGAAAAATTATATTTAAATATTATATCCCCAAGCGAATTTTTAATCCCGCTTTGACATGCACACGCGTGTTTCAAAAAAAAAAAAAAAAAAAAAAAAAAAACAAGAAGCAAAAAAAAAAAATAAAGAAGAAGAAGAAACGAAACATTCTCACACGGCAGTCATTTTAGTTCGAATCAAGCAAAAATATTCTAATTTTTAGCCTGAGTCATTTCTTGTTTCGTGATTTCTGAAAAACTCGTTCTCTCACTTGGGTCATTAATAGATAAAAGAAGGTTGAAAAAAAATTGAACAAACTGGTCTTTTATTCCAATATTATAGTCACGAAAATTACTCTCTTAACGGGGAGATTAATTATGTAAATTTTTCTTTAAAAAATAACAGAAAAAACAAAAAAAAAAGTAAACAAAAAGCAAAAAAAGGAAAAAAAAGTTATTAAAAGGACTTTCCTTAGTTCCTTTTTTGCAAACTTAGGAAAATTTAGAATTTTAAGCAAATTTTAAATTTAAGGAAACAAGGAGGTAGGTTTAAAACTTTTTCATATTTTTCAAAGTAAGCAAATGTTTTTTTTTTTATTTATTTTTATTTTATTTTTTTATTTTTACATTTATGGATTTTATTCCATTTATTAACTTACTTTTTATAATAGAACTTTGGAAGAATTTTAATGAATGGAAAAAAACTATTTTGTCTCTTTAATTAAATGATCGGATAATTTTTGTTACGCCATTTTTTTCTTCTTCTTCTCTCTGGATAAAATCATATAATGTCTCTTACTCATAAAAAAGAATGTTAATTTTCCATGTATGAAAAATACAGTTAAATTTTTGAATTTTTAATCGACCTTATCTTTCCGGACCTGATGGCGGTTTTTACTATTACATTAATATGGCATATACTAAAAAGACAAATTAGAGAAATAAAAATCTGATAAATTAGCGTAGCTGAGAATGATATGTATTCATTTTGTATTAATCATTAGATTTTTTTTTTTTTTTTTTTTTTTTTTTGAACGAAAATTTATGAGATTCTTTTTCTAATGGTACGGATGTCGTCATGAGAAACATTTGTTTTCAACTCACTGCTTTTTAAAGAAGTAATTATTTTTTTTCCACTTTTGGGGGGTCTTTTACTATTTCTTTATTTTCTGTGTCAATAATGAATTTTTTTTTTATTTTTTTCTTCTTTGTAGGCAAAACTTGTTTTGAACTCAAATTTTTTTTTTTTATGATCAAGTCATAATTAAAGATATAAAATGTTTGGAAAATTCAAAAATGTTTGTTTTTAAATATGAAGAAAAATATTTATAAAAATAAATTTTTTTTAAATTTCTTATAATTATTCGTTTTTGTATTCTACCGAAAATATTATTTCTTTTTCAAAAAAATGTCCAAGTGGACAGAAGAAAAGAAGGAGAAAAAACTTGTTAGTCACTACACTTGTTAGTAATGAAAAAAAAAGTCGTTAAGTTTCTTCAGCAAAAATTATAAAGAGATCGAGACTTTCTGTATTGAAGTGTCACTATGAAAGTTAATATCCTTGCAAAACAAAGAAAACAAAATCACATATAGAAAGTTGATAGTAACCTTATCTTTATTTTAAAAACAAAAGGCGTATTTCACTTTTGATAAAATAAATTTCAAATCACTGAATAAATATAAAATAATTGAATGAATAATAAATTTCTATTGATAGTCGTAGATTAAATCCTACAATATTTTTAAAAATATAAAAATCAATTAAGAAATTAAAGAATCAATTTGTGAATGAGAAAATAATAAAAAATCAAGACAAAAGATTTACGAACGCAATTGTATTTTAATTACGTGAGTCTGTATATGAATAATTATTATCCTACTGTTTTTAATTGAGTAGGCAACATTTAAATTCCTTCAATTAAACAAATCGATAATAAGACAAAGATGATAAAAAAAAAAAAAAAAAAAAAAAAAAAAAAAAAAAAAAAAAAAAAAATTAGTAATGAAAATTAAAAATAAAAAAATAATAAAGAATAATAAAGAATAATAAACAAATAATAAAAAATAATAAAATAAATAACAGAATAATTAAATGCGAAGAAATATTTGCAATTAATAAAAAAATGGATTAAAGAAATAAGAAATTTTTATTTCATTAACTTTACTCGCTTATAATGAAGAATAAAATTTTAATTAAAAAAAAAAAATTGACGTGTGTATGTAAGTAAAAGTGACATGAGTCACGATTCAAATCGCATTAACAATAATGTAACACTTGTTCTCGGAAGAATAAAACGATCGAGAGTAAATTTATCCATAAAAAAAGAAAAAATTGGCAGAATATATATATCTCAGACTCGAATCACCTGTGGTATACGATCTTGATATTTAACCGACTCATTAATCATTTAGCAAGGAAGAAATCGATCTTTGTTGATCTCTTCCAGTCTATAAATACACACACGCGATTCTCCCCAAGTTATAATACACCTATATGTACACATTATTAATTATTACACTTAAATAACATATATCTAGATATTTTTAACGTATAAATCGATATTTATTTTTTAAAAAAAATTGCAATTTAATAATTCAAATATTTCATGAAATGTTGCTTTTACAAAAAAATATTACAGTTTATTTTATTTTTTTCATAAAATTATTTTATAATAAAGTTTTTCGTTTATATAGTTTTTTAATAGATTTATATATATATATATATATATATATATATATATATATATATATTTATATTTATATTTATTAAAATAATTAAATAAAAGAAAAAATAAAAGGAGAGGAAATATATTTCCTCTCCTTTTGTAGATGGCAAACAAAAGCTTTATTAAATTCTTTTTTATATTCTAGAGACGATAAAAAACTTTCATAGAGGTTATGTTATGTAACAATATAATCGAGAGTCAACATTGAACCCAGAAAAGAAGGGGGGAATGCTCCAATTTCAAAATTCCTGACAGGTCGCAGATTAAGGAAAGGCAACAAGAATTTATCCCACAAAACACATAGGATACATAATGTAATCTTGCGTACATACATGTATGTATAAATGTAGCAGAATTGCAGAACTAGACATTAGAGATACTTTCTATATGCTCGAAATTGACTTCTGAAATAAGGTATTTACCCCTCTGGCATATGACGTTGAATGGCGTAATGCTCCATATAATGACTTTTTATTTTCCCATCGTCATGTACTTTTTTTGCGTCACGTCCATATACCACGTGGACAATTTTTTTTTTCAATTTCTGACTCACCCCTCCTCTAATTTTTATGGAAAATCCTCCCCCCCCCACCAACCAACCTTCAATTTTTAAATATTTTTAAAATATTAAACCTTAGGGCCCTCTACCCTAATTAATTAAATTAATAAAACAACTTGAAAGTAGCTAATTAACAAAATATTAATTAGCTTTTCGACAAGAAAATCTTGCACTACAAAAAGCTTTGCCCAAGGTATTAAAATTCCGATCGACATACTCTTACTCTTTTGTAAATGGATCATCACCTCAATGTACATAAACAAAGTTCAATTTACACTTGATCGACAATAGATATATATTGAGAGAATAAAAACAAATGCAAGGTAACATTAGCACTCAAGTCATGGTCGAAGTGAAATTGGTGCTGGAACCGGGGAATTACGAAATATATACCATATACAACACACTCACTTGGCTTAGGAATCGAACCAGTTCGATGCAGGTCAAGGTTGAGCATCGCAAGACACAACCTGTAACACGGTACAGTAATCAACCACTCGCGAGAGAGTACATTATGTCGGTGGCAACAAAGACGGAACGGACATGTCTGCAAAAATGATTTAAGACAGATAAGCCTCCAGCTACTTGTAATGTGTATATATAATCTCAAACATTCATATGATTATTAAAATGAAAGGATGCTCATTTTGCACTTAAAACTTTTTTTTCTAACTCTTAGTCCTTATATACATTTCGCCAAACACTTTTCTGTCCAATATACACTCTTCTATAACCTATAAGAGTCAAAAAGGTGATGAAAAAAATTGTCCACGTGGATGACCCCTAAGCTTACATGGATGTAAAAAACATTGGGTCAATTTTCAAAAATGAGAAGTGATTTTTTGTTTAGAATTAAAAAATTACTTGACAAAAATCGTGCTTGGCTTTAAGCCAAGCACAATTTTTGTCAAGTAATTTTTCGGATAAGTTTTCTAGTGACTCAGGTCAAGAATACGAAATTAAGTAATTTTTAGATCAAATGATACCAGCATCTAATGATTTTTGTCAAGTAATGTTTCGGATAAGTTTTGTAGTGACTTTTAGGTCAAGAATACGAAATTAAGAGAAGTAAGTTTTAGATCAAATGATACCAGCATCTAATGATGATGATTTACCTAAAACAATTGTCCCCCAATAAAAATGAGTTCATCAAAGTCACAAAAAACAGAAAATTGACTTAATTGGAAACAAATTAAACAATGCAAGTGAATTAATTTATTTTGTATTCAGACACGTTTTAAAAAAGCAACTCTGCATGTTTAGTACCAGTGGTTCTCAACCTTGACCCGAATAATTTGCTCCTAACCCCTATAGGAGTCTCTCTCTCTCTCTTTCTCTCACACTTTAATGGCAAATCGAAAGAAAGAAATTTCGTTGACACACGAAACGGACGTGAATTGCAATGAGACGAAGGACGTGTTTTGGAAGACAAAATGTGTCGACGATCAATGTTATTAGAGAAGTAGCAAAAAAAAAAGAAAACGTTCCTCACAATCATACAAAAGAAGAAAATCAACAAAAATGATTTTTTAATGTACGAATCTAAAAAAATGATTTTTTTTTCTATAAAATATTATAAAATATTATACTAAATGTCATATTGTTACTCTAGTGCGGTAAAAAAATAAAGTAGCGTCTGTAGGCTATAAATTTTAAGTTTTAACACACATAAAAATTGTACAAGTGCTGAAGATAAAAGGATGATCGTTATTCGTTTTTCGGCCTTGGAAAATCTGATAAATATTTTGAGCCATTGTACAACGTTTTCAGTGAATTGACAATTATTTTTATTATTATTTCTGTGTCACTGACCCTTTATGTCGCGATGATGATATTTTACATACGAAATTAACATCGCACAGTTGGAAACCAACTATAAAATTTTGGAAGAAAAAAATATCAGATTCGATCATTTTAATTATCACTTTAGTCATACTTTTAAACTTACGTAAATTTCAATTCATCTCAGCAAAACTTAGAAGAACTTTTATATAGAAATCAGATCTAATAATTTTAACTTTTTCGTCATTATATCGATTCAAAAAACGAAATAATTCGAAAATGACAAAAATTTAATGGTCAGTCCATGTAAATGTTAAAAATTGCAAAAAAAAATGCGAGAGTATAATTACTAGGGGGTAGAAAATGATTGATTAAAAGTAAACCAATTTACGTAACGCAATAAGGACATCCCAGGCGCGAAAGACCAATGCTGACGATAGATTAAAGGTTGATTGAGTCTTGAACGCTCAGTGTGGGTAACTCACAGTAGAAGCAGTCTTTACATCACTGTCAATCAATATTAGTTCAATATTGGTTCAACATTGGACCCAATGCTCGTCCCATGCTCGATTCAAGACTCGGTCAGTCTTTATGAGTGAAGCTCGAACATCTAATCTTGATTCAAGCTTGAATCAATCTTTACTCAATATTCAGTTTATCTTTATTTATTACCGTGTTCACTTAATTAAATAATATTATAATAATTATAATTATAATAATTGTTTCAAATAATAATAATAATAATTAACATTAAGTTATCAATTGATAAATAAATATATTATTAATTGTAACATTCATATTTAAAGAAAGTTAAATGGAAAATTTTTTTTTATAATATTTAACATTATAATTCATTATTATTCCAAATTATATTTATTTACATAATATATTATTAATATATCTAATAATAAATGTTAATAATTTTGTTACTGAATAATAAAAAATATCAATTATTTATCGATGTTTATTAAATTATCTATTAAATATTTTTAATTGTAAAATGTTTTAAAAGTTGAATTTTGTAATGATTACAATTTTATTATGAATTATTTAATATTCATTTTTAATAATTAAAATAATTCAGGATTAGTATGTGTAAAATTTTTAGTCATAGTTTTCACTTTGCCCTTATAAGTAACAAAGTATACGGCACTGGCATTAATATATTACATTAGCCCGAGGTCTCATCGAGACTCAGTGGCCGTGCGGATTAAGTGGTTGCGTCTAGGACTTCCGGAATGCGTTTGGGGCGGGGGGACGTGAGTTCGATCCCACATGCGAGCGGATTTTTTCATTATAAGCGGTTACATAAAATAATAAAATTACTATTTAATCTGTATAATTAATAAGTGTTGTGAATAAAAACTTGTGAACTTGTTTGTAAATAATATTAAAAGTCTGTCAAAAATGATGTTAAAAAATGTACAAATTATCACAAATTGTGTTTTTTTTTTGCTAAAATTATTTTTCAATATTATTATGTTAAATGACATTTATTGTTAGTCATATAATATTTATATGAAAATAATATAATTATTATAATAATAACTTATTGTCATTAAATATGTAAATACATATATATTAATAACAATACTGTTTATTATTAATAATAATAATTAATATATTCACGTTATATTGAATGAACGCGTGAGAAGCGTGTAAATTTGGGAACAGTGGAAGCAGTCTTGTTCAGTCCTGCTTTCGGTTTCCGCAGCATTGATTGAAGATTGAACGCCAGTCTTCAACAAAGACTGAGCGTCAGGTTTACATCGATGTTACTATTCCGGACTCAAGTAGCCTTGCTTTCGCTGTCCCACCAATCTTCAACCAATACTGACCAAGTCTCAATCAAGCTTCGTAAAGCCTGAACTCACTGTCAGCTCGCGCCTGGGATGTATCAATTGTCAATGGATTTTTAAATTACCGTGTAGTAATTATCGACTCGTAAAAACGGCGAATGATTGAAAAATCATAAAAATTCATAAAAATTCATAATTCCTACAATCAAATGATGACTGAATTTTACAAGTGACTTTTTAGTTTTGCGTAATGAAAAAGTGGAGAAAAAATAGAAAAAGGTTCCGAAACACCTAATAATTAGAGATAACATTGTTATTAAAGTCACTATTATGACGCGTAAAAGCAAGTATTCTGCGCGAGACACTACATTTACAGTGAGCCTATTAAATAATAATGCCAGCCAAGTTACTCGTGAAAGTGCCCATTATAAATTGTGTTTTATATATATATAGCAATGCAACAGAAACTTATTTCCTTTTTCACATATTTACGAAATATGGAAAATAGTTGTATATCAAGAATCTGCTCCAATCTTTTACAATCGAATATTTTTCACTTTATGTATACAATATTTTATAGATTGGAATTTTTATATACGTTACGCTTTATGATGTTTGTTTTTCAATTTTTCTTTTTCTTTTTTTTTTATTCTTTTTATAATTAAATAAATAGGTTTCGCTTCATGGCGTTGGATATGAAGAAAAAGAAAAACTTCCTGGGCATTATACAATATTCGATCTTAATTTATTTTATACAGTTTTCATTAAGTGTGCAGTACACTAAATTAATATTGTTTCTTGTTGAAACGGAGAAAACAAAGATGGTAGGTATTATTTTTTTCAGATTATTTTAAACTGGTGCTAATTCACCAATATATTCTCATCTTGGATAAAATTTGTCAATTTCCCCTCCAATTTTTCCAATTTTTTTTTTTTTTTGTTCACTTGGACATTTTTTGGTGAAATCAACACTTTTGGTAGAATATAAAAATTATGAAGAATTATGAAGTTAATTAAATTATGAATATTTTAGTTAAAAACACTAAAAAAAATTGAATTTTAGAGAAGTTAGAATTGGTCAGGGAAATCAGGGAAAAGTCGCAAGGATTATTATTAAAGTACTGGAAAAAATTAAATTTGCAGGATTCATAATTAGTTTTATTTAATTTTTTTAATATATATTTAATTAATTATTAAAAATCATGAACTTATAGAAGAATTTTAGTTAAAATCACTAAAAAAATTGAATTTTAGAGAAGTTACAAATGTTTACAGAAATTCAATTATGTATGTAAAAAATTTTTTAAAAATTCTTATCAAAATTTCAATTAACTTTAAAAATAATAAAATTCTTCTCCAAAATTCAATTATTTTCATAATTAATAAAAATTTTACAGAAATTCAACTATTTACAAATTTTTTATAAATTTCTTCGCAATAATTCAATTATTTTCATAAATAATAAAAATTTTTACAGAAATTCAATTATTTTCATGAATAATATAACTCATCGCAAAATTTCAATTATTTTTCATACAATTCTAACCAAATTTCTCGAAATTATAATTATTATTAAAAATTTTATTAAAAGTCTTCGAAAAAATTCAATTATTTAAAAATTCTTTGATAAAATTCTTTATGAGAATTCAAATTTTGAGAAGCATTCATTTATTCAATAATTTTTCATTTTTGTATTTCAATAATTCAATTCTCGTAGAATTTTCTAATGAAAATTGTTTTAAAAATGAATTTCAGTTAAAATTGTAGATAATAATTGAATATTAAAAGTATTATAGCATGAATTTTTAAAAATAATTGTATTTTGAAAAAGATTTTTTGAATTTTTTTTAAAAATTATTTCAAGCCTTTATTTTCTAAATATTTAACTGGAGAATTTCTAAATAATCAAAATTTCATAAAATTGAATTGTAAACAAATAGATTTAAAAATTCGCTACAAAAGTTTTAAGTTTTTTTTAAATTATTAAAAATAATTGATAATATTGTTCATTTATTTCTTTCGAAGAATTTTAATAAAATTTTTGCAATTAATTACATTTTTCGAAGCTAATTTACTTAAAATTATATTTAAAAAAAAGAATTTCATTATTTATAACATGTAATTGAACTGTTGCAAAAAATGTTTGAAAATTACATTTTTCGAGAAATTCATTTAAAATTGTATGAATGTATTATTGATAATAATTGAATTCTTACAACGAATTTTATTGTTTTTTTTTTTTTTAATAATTCAATTGATGTTAAAAATGGTATTACTTATAAAAATAATTGAATTTTTGCGAAGGATTTTAACAAAATTTTTTTAAAATCTTAATTCTAATAATTTTTATAGTGAACCAGAATATTCTTTAGGGTTAGGGAAAAAGCCAAAATTTTTTCTGAAAATCAGGGAACAGTTAGGGAAAAAAAATAAAATTTTTGTGCCAATCATGATTAATCATTTTAAAATAGGTTTTATTAAAAAGTTGTTCAAATGAACATAGTTATTGGAGGGGGGAGGGCATTGTTGACGATAGGGAGGGGGGAGTCAAAAAGGGTTAAGAAGAGAAATCCCTTTTTTTTGGGGGGGGGAAGAATATTATAATGAGAAAAATGTCAGTGGTGAATTTAAAGAAAATCCAAGTTATATTATCTGAAAATTCTCTTTCAATATTTAATTACAATCAGTTTCCGGACGATTGTCTTATATTGTGCCATAGTAGTTTATTCCAACGTCTTATAACATTATTCGAATTCTTTTATAGAAGATAAAATCTCGGTATTGTGTGTATAGCTATATATATACATATATATATATATAGAGTGAAATATATACACCGAACCAATTGAAATCGGCTCCAGTTACGTTGCAAATTTATTAATGCAATTTCGTACGGAACATGCTCTGTCTTTGGATAGTTATTGCTTAGATTTTGAAATATGATTTCTCAGGTTTTATTGCCTCAGAAAACGAAAGCTTCCACATGGTATATATTCACTATTTCACTTTCTTCAATATAATAATAATTACATATATATACAACGTGCTGTAATTCAGTTATATTTCGGACTTTAAATCTTTTAATGGCGACATGCATAAAAGTGTGCAAAATTCAAAAACAATATAAAAGGCAAAAGAAAAAAATAATTTTCAGAATGAGGAAGTTATTTGTTAAACTAGTTTTCATCTTAAATATACACTTTTCACTTTCATTCTTAGCGTGTTTAATCGTTTCGTTTGATGATCATTAGAACCATAATTGTCGATTTTGTAAAACTATCGTGAAATTAATAATTGACCAGTGAACAATGTATCTTTTTTCTTTCCTCGAAATTGCATATATATATATATATATATATCTGTAAAATTGCAAATATTTCCCTGTTATTTTATATGCGAAAATCATGATGTTTATTTTTAAGAGAGAGAAAAAAAAATGGAAAAATTGCGTCACTTGAAAGCAGACAACCTAGAAAGTTAGTGAGCTTAAGCAGAAATGAACCTGAAACACATCACTATCCGCTCCATCGAACTTAAACGCAAAAATGTGTAATTTCTTAACAAGTGGGACACTGATGGCATCGCCCACACACATCAAATAATTATCTCCGGATGTCGTTTGCAATTTATTGCCATAAGACAAAAAAAAACAACTGAAAATGTCTCAATAAACTTAAAATTTTCCATATTTTTTACTTTTCTTAAAACTAGAAAACAAGAGTGTTGAAATATAAATGAAATTTTCTATCCCTAGAAAAATACAGAATCTCGAAAAAATATTTGACTTTGATTTCAGTTTAGCGATAATACGCACACTGCGTATCAAGTACTTTAAAAACGATCATTAACGAAATTCCACAAAATGAAATAAGAGAAAAAAATATGTGAAATTCACGTCACATATAACACTTTTTTTTTCATCATTATTATATGGTACGCATCTAATCAATTAAGAGTTAACTGGTTCTCAAAAGAACTGCAAATTGGTCGTCATTGAATCTCTTGCAAGAGTTTTTATATATATATATATATATATATTTAAGGTCGGGACGAACTTGTTAACACACTGTATCTAATAAATCCTTTGAATCTATGTCGAAAGTATATAAGTCCTTCGAGAGATTTCTTGCAGGGGGAGAGAAAGAAAAACTTGACTCTTGCAAAATACCGGGAATCTAGCCGTTGTATCTAATGCAACTGACCTGGTAATGATAAATAACGAAGTTTACGACCTTCAATGTGACTTTGTCAAAGGCGCGAATTTTCTCCTTTTACCACACTTATATACATAAATTATAGTGCCCTGTTTTTTCCCATTGTCTTTTCGGATAATTTCACACATTTATTTTCGTTCATTATGTTTATGTGCGTAAAATAAAAATTGTCGGTAAAATAAAAAATCTTTTAAATTTTAGAAATTGGTCTACTCCTGTCAATAGGTAGCATAGGTAAAAAGAATCATCAGCAAGATTATTATACAAAAAAATATAGTCAAGGTTGGACCTTATAGTCAGTGTTGGATCATCACTTTTTAATCGATAAACATTTCCACGTGGACATTTTATAGTGAAACATAATATTTTTGATGGGATATGAAAACTTTAGGGCTCGAACCAATGAACTAGAAATTAAATTTTTTCATAAATAAACCACGAATATATCAATCACTCTGAGTCTTCGACTCGGAGGGATCGATTTGTTTTATAATAATTATTAATAATTATTTTTATAATAATTAAAGATAGAAAATTGATAAAATCATTATTTTATATTTTAAGAATATTGTATTCAAAATTATTTTCATCATTTCAATTCAATTATTATTTTCAAGAATTTTTAACTAAAATTCTTCTTTAAATCAATTAATTTTCGAAAAATTTCTCTGAATAATTTTCAAATCCATTTATTTACAATATTCGATTTTACACATTTCAATTATTCGTAAATTTTTCAATTAAATATATATTAGAAAATAAAAACTTCAAGTAATATACAAAAAAAATTCTATTAAACTTTTTCAAAAAAATTCATTTCAAAATTTAATTATTTCTAAAAATTCACGTTATATTGCTTTTAATATACAATTATTATTATCTAAAATTTTAACTGCAATTCATTTTTAAATGAATTTTTATCAGAAAATTCCACTAGAATTCAATTATTTAAATTCAAAAATAAAATGTTTATTGAATTATTCAATGTTTCTTAAACTTCAATTCTGATAAAGAATTTTATCAACAAAACTTTTAAATAATTGAATTCTTCCTACAATTTTTGATAGAATTTTTAAGAATAATTGCATTTTCCGAGAAATTCGATTAAAATTGTTTTAAAAACAATTGAAATTCTGTAATGAGTTTTATAATTTAGAAAAACTTAATGAAAATTGTGTTATAAATAATTGAATATCTGTGAAAATTTTAATATTTACAAAAATCATTGAATGTTTGCAAAGAATTTTATTAATTTCTTTTTAAATAATTGAATTCTTTTGGGAGATTTTTTATTAAAATAGTAATTATTGAAAATAATTGAATTAAGAAAAATTTTTTTTAAATAATTGAATCGTTTCAAAAAATTTTGTTAAAATTTTAAATGAAATGCAATTTAAAATCAATTTATATTAGAAAGTTCTACAAGAATTGAATTATTTAAATACAAAAAAATAATTTATTGAATATTTTAATGTTTCTTAAAATTGAATTCTTAAAAAGAAGTTAATCAACAAATTTTTAAATAATTGAATTCTTTTGGAAAATTTTATTATAATAGTAGATATTAAGAATTATTGAATTGAGGAAAATTTTTGAAAATAATTGAAATTTTGCCAATAATTTTATAAAAATTTTTCTAAATAATTGAATTTCGGTGAAGAATTTTATTAGCTCTAAAGATAATTAAAATTTTTACGAGAATTTTTTTTTATTTTTGAACATAATTAAATTTTTGCGAAGAATTTTATTACTTTTAAAAATAAGATACTATATGGAAATAATTAATTTAAAAATTGTAAGGGTGTCTACCTATTTAAAAAACAAAATTATTCAAAAAAAATCCATGACTTCTAATAAAATTTTAACTTTTACCCCAAAATTGAGATAAAAAGTATACATTTCTTTTGGTTTTTTTTTTTTTTTTGTTTCTTTTTAGTTTCAAAAAAAGTTCTTTTTAATTATACAATTTAAAAGAATCCTACAGAGTGAAACTCATATGAAAGGATTTAGCGGAAAAAAATGTTGAATGAGAATAATGTTGCCTTTGATGATGAGTATGTCAGAGTTAGATTTCATTAAACTGTATACATATAAAAATTCTTAGTGCTACTAAAATGAAATAAAATTATATAATTTGGTCCAGATGTATAGAATATACTAGTAACATTATTATATTTAACGCGAGTAAGAAAAGTAAGAAACATCGCATAATTAAATCACTATCAGAATAACGAAGTGTCTTTCAAAAAAAACAGCAAATACTTTTTACCCTTTTTCTTTTAAACACGATAAAACTTTTAACTGAAAAAGGAATTAATTTTTTCAAATTGGAAAGTAAGAGATAAAAGGTCATTTTTGCAATTCTCTTGCCTGTAGTTTTTACATCACAACATATTCGCCTTTTATGTATACGAATTGCGTAGGCGTTTTATATATATGTACGCGTACGCTTGAAAAAAAGTTGGAAAAAAAGTTTTTTATATGAAAGTGAAATTTATTATCGGAAAATATAAATAAATTAATCACCGAAAAATAAACAAAAAAAAGCTAATATTGTCAAAAATAATTAGGGGCCTAAACTAAAGGCCCCTAATTTTACTATAAAATTTACTTTACTAAAGAAAAAATATTTATATTTTTTAAGAATAATTAAGAACGGGGAAATTGGAATGTAGATTTTTTTCCAATTTCGTCTAATTCTCTAATTAGAAAAGTTATTGTCCTATTTTCAATCAATATAGCCAGTTGTTATGTTGTAAATATATCAATTTGTTAAGTAATTTTCTGGTTATGACCACATGCAGGTGTTAAAAAATTGTTTCGAGTTATATTATATGCAGAAGGTAACTATTATATTATTTTTCACAGCTTAGGCAGAAAATATAAGTATTAGACAGACACTTACACACTCGCATAGACTATGTGTTTAATTCTCAAATGAAGGGAATTGAGAAACAGACATGACAATGCTTTGTGGGCGCGCCCAAGATTTTTTCTCACTCCTTTTGCCCTCGATTATAAAAACTAGTGCAAATGCCAGGATTTCCTATCTCAATAGTATAGGTAAAGAATTGTTGAATGAATTTATGGATTATGATATCAATATTGGAAAAAAAAGCAATGTAAGCCAAGGAATGACTTTTACAGCGGAAATAAATTCTCGTTTTATAGGATAATAATAATGTCCCTGAATATAAGAAAGGCTTTTATATAATAATGTATGATATACAAATATTCATTATAGGAATCCGAAAGAAGATCAAATTCTTTCTATAGTCTTGATTATTTCAATGTTTATTTTTTTACTCTATTGTATACCAAACAAGACAAAAACTGAAACCGTCTTGGATCTTAATATATAAAAGAAAAAAAATAATTGCGAAGAACATATAAAAAAAAATAATAGAAAAGTTACATTTATCAAAAAGTTTTCTTCGATTTTTCTTCCATTTTCAAAGGTGTTGAGAAAAATTTAGCTAATGGAATATAACGCTTGAGGGCTTGAATACATTATACAATTCGCAGAGTGTAGTCGGAAAAATGTGTTCGACCTTGACATGCAATTCTATTTCACTGTTTGACATTTTTAACAAAAATTCACACTCAACAAGCGTGGGCAGTTATGTTTTTCTGGCCATTACACACTTGGCGGAAGCATCCATTTCAGTAAAGTACTAATTAGTTAAGAGTGTGCATTTACAATTATCAGATAACAACATGGAGACAAGGAAATTAAGTGATTTGAATAATATTATACCTCTTTTTCGTATTATAACGTAATATATACCAGATTTTTTTTTATTTTGGTTCTTTTTTGTTGAAAAGTTTTAATTATTGTAAATTTAATCATTATATATTTAATTACTTTATGTGTTTAATTATATTAATAATCATAATGATAATAATAGTTTTTAGTGACGTTATAAATGTTATTTGACTTTGGGATCGTTATTTAATATAAAAATAATAAAATTCTTCGAAAAAATTTAATTATGATTAAAAATTAAAAAAAAAATTCTCGTCAAAATTTCAATTAACTTTAGAAATAATAAAATTCTTCTCCCAAATTCAATTATTTTCAAAAATTTTAAACAAAATTCTTGGCGAAATTTCAAAAATTCTCAAAAATTTTCCTCAATTCAATGATATTTAATATTTAATATTTTAATAAAATTTTCCAAAAGAATTCAATTATTTAAAAAATTTTTTAATAAAATTCTACGCAAACATTTAATTATTTTCATAAAATAATAAAAATTTCAAAGGTATTCAATTATTTACAAATTTTTTTATAAATTTCTTCGCAATAATTCAATTATTTTCATAAATAATAAAATTTTTACAGGGATTCAATTATTTTCGTACATATATTAAATTCTTTTTAGGAACTCAATTATTTTAAAAAAGAATAAAACTCATCGCAGAATTTCAATTATTTTTAATAAAATTTTAATTGAAGCCTTGGATCCCATAACTCGCCAGACGCTCGGAGGAACGCGCAACTGCCAGTCAGTGAGCAGTGAGCGCCTCTGGGCCACTCACTGCTACCCGATTGGTATTAGCGCGTGCCTTCGAGCGTCGGGCGAGTTATTGGATCCAAGGCCTCAATTGAATTCCTCGAAAAATGTAATTATTCTGAAAAATGTTATTAAAATTCATCAAAAGAATTCAATTATTCAAGTTCTTAAAATTCTTTATGAGAATTGAATTTTAAAAAACATGAATCATTCAATAAATTATTTATTTTTATACTTAAAGAATTGAATTTTAGTAAAATTATCTAATAAAAATTGATTTGAATTTAATTTTTTTCATAAATAATAGAAATTTTACAGGAATTCAATTATTTGAAATACAAATTTTCAAGTTAATTTTTGGAAAGAAATGAATTGTTTAAAGTATTTTAATAAAATTCTATGAAAGAAATTTATTATTCTCTAAAATTTTGATTTCATTTGTTTATAAGAATTCAATTATTTTTATAAATAAATAAATTTTTTATAGGGATTTAATTATTTTCATAAATAATAAAACTCTTCGTCAAAAGAATACAATTATTTAATAAAATTTAAATAAAATTCTTAGCAGAAAATCAATTATTTTCATAAATAATAAAATTTTTCTCGATAATTCAATGTTTGCGTAGAATTTTAATAAAATTCTTGTCAAGATTTTAATTCTTTTCAAAAATTTTCCTCAATTTAATGATTTTCAATATCTACTATTTTAATAAAATTTTCCAAAAGAAATTCAAATATTTAAACAAATTTTAATAAAATTCTACGCAAACATTTAATTATTTTTATAAAATAATAAAAATTTCACAGGAATTCAATTATTTACAAATTTTTTATAAATTTCTTCGCAATAATTCAATTAATTTCATAAATAATAAAATTTTTAAAGGGATTCAATTATTTTCACGCGAATAAAATTCTTCTTAAGAATTCAATTATTTTCATAAATCATAAAACTCATCTCGGAAAATGTAATGATTTTAAGAAATTTTATTAAAATTCGCCAAAAGAATCTAATTATTAAAAAATTTGTTGATAAAATTCTTTATAAGAATTGAATTTTAAAAAATATTGAATTAATCAATATGTAAATGTTAAAAAATTTAATTTATTATTTTAAGTAAAATGTTCTCTTATTTGACTCGGCCTTTTTTTTTCATCTCAAAGTCAGGAAAAAATTAAAAATTTTTTTTTTTTTTTTGTTACAATTCTGTATTAAGAGCTATTATGTACAGGAAAATACCTAAAATTCCCTCTAAATCAAAGGTTAGATTCTCCTAAATGTTTCTAAACATATAATATCTTCTCCTTTAATGCTTTATAAAATGATGTAACATTACGAGAGTATAAAATGCTAATTACAAAACTGGAATTTTATTTATTCTTCCACACCTTTATTGCTTCTAACAATATGTTATGCTCTGATTGCAGAC
Organism: Leptopilina heterotoma; assembly: GCF_015476425.1. Lineage (NCBI taxonomy): Eukaryota > Metazoa > Arthropoda > Insecta > Hymenoptera > Figitidae > Leptopilina > Leptopilina heterotoma. Next base: position 242,629 of record NW_025110873.1, on the reverse strand, counting down.
GTATATTATACTTTTTGACTTTGAACTTGTGAGAACCTGATACCCCCACCCTCTTTACCCCCCCCACCCGTTTTTTATTGCCACGCGAGTTTTATAAATCGAGAGTCATTGAGAGGGACAACAAGAAGAGAGTGAAAAGAATGAAAAATTGTTTAAAGTAAGTAGGTGCGCCTACTAGTGAACGTTCGATATTTATGTTTTGCACAGCGAGTATATGTATGATGCAAAGTTTATGTTCCTCGTTCTCTCAATTTATAATATTAAAAGCAAACAAAACACATATAACTGGTTTTAAGAAACAATGTATACTTAAAAAAAAAATCCTATCTTTATTGTACGATTATTTTGCACTTTGAATCTCATTTTTATTTTAATATTTACGAGTTTAAAATAGTTCACATTTTTATCACATTATTTATACACTTTAATGATGTGAAAAAAAAGTTGTAAAAACTATTAATAGAAAAAGAAAAAAATCTATATTTATCCCAATAACTTGAAAACAAAAAAAAAAACATAATTTTTTCCTTTAAAAATAACGAAGTACGTATTTATTATTTGTCAATCAAAGAAGGAATTTTATATATTAATTAATTTAGTCAGTTAAAAATATTCGAGAATGATTTTAAGTTTTTCTCAAAGTTTTAATTATAGAAAAAATGAATAACTTATTTTAGTTGAAAATTTATTTGGTATTTTGAATTCAAATTTTTTATTTTAATATATAAGACATGCCTGCAAATCATTGTATAATTATGTTTATAAGTCATAAACGTATAATTACGATGATATTTATAAAAATGAGCTACCTAATAAGGAATATAATATATACAAGAGTAAAATAAGACGAAATAGAATGTTTAAAATTAAAAATAAAAACACATACGAACTAACTTAAAGGCATTAATTTGGATGAATATTAAAGTCAGACGTCACTAGTTTTTATAATTTAAAATTTAACTCGAAATTTCAATTTCTTTTGCGTATTTCCTTTTTTTTCCCCTGTAAAATATATACCGTACATGAAAGCGCAGATGTAAATTTCTTAAAGAGAATCATAAAGACCATTTTATTTAAGAGCAATAAATTTCCTCGCCATCTATCGAACGGTACGGAAAATTCAAATTAATTCTGTATTTTTAATTTCTATATATAACTGCTGGAATTAAGTAATTAAATTTTAAGATTTAAAATCATTTCCCGAAGGCTAAACTTCATATAGTCAAAAATGGTTTTTAAGCTGTAAACGTTTAGAGTCAAAAAAGTGGGGTATGGCTGAATTTTTTTTTTTTTTTTTAATTTTTACCATTCATTTTAAAGTATAAATATTGGATACGAGACGAACTCAAGTTGCAACGGGCAATACCATGAAATGAAATGGAACTGAACGGAATGGCAGGAGTGTTACAAAATATCAGCTTTCACCATATCAGCACTAAGTTGTATCTATACGTATATATAAGTATAAGCCGCGGCGGCGCTTGGCGTCGCGCGGCATTATACCGTACCAGCCTGTGCGGAATAGCATAATGCAAAACTCGAGCGAACCTCGATCGTCTGTCAAGTCCGTCCAGAATCAATGAGAATATTTCATTTCCTGCTTGTACAACATTTTCTCCCACATGTGTGACACTCGCTCGCATAATGCTGATCAAATTGGATTAGAAAAAGGGAATAATGCATATTTCTTGAGGCCTACCGTAGTGTCTACATATATAGTTAACAATATCTTACTATTATTATTATCATTATCATTATATTTATCACTAATATTATTATTATTGCTCCTTATTTATTCCACAACAATTGCTTATATTATTTATTATAAGCAGGGCTCGAACCAGTGAAAGTATATTTAAAAATACGGACTTTACGGACTAAAAATGAAAAATTACGGACCAACTGACAAAATTATAACCAGTCCGAGTCAAATAAGAGAACATTTTACATAAAATTATAAATTAATTATTAAAATTAATTAGTTATAAATTAAAAATTTTTTTTTTTTTTTTTGCTTTTGGGAACTTTTGGGAAATCTGCCTACAGATACCTTGGATTCCGCACTCCAAGGTTATGTGGGGTTGGTAAAATGAAACAAAAGGAAGTATTAAAAAACAAAGATAAATAAATAAATGTTATAATAAATTTAATAAACTGGCGACCTACTACCAGCCCGTTATCTTCATGTTTTATAATAATTAACGATGACCCAGTGATAAAATAATTTTTATATATTATAAGAATATTGTGCTTCTTTAAAATTATTTACATCATTTCAATTATTGAATAATAATAATAATTGTTATTTTCAAGAATTTTTAACTAAAATTCTTCTTTAAAGAAGAATTTTAGTTAAAAATTCTTAAAAATTGATTTAAATCAATTAATTTTCGAAAAAGTTCTCTAACAATTTTCAATACCATTTTTTTACAATATTCAATTTTTTTTTTTTTTTTTTTTTTTTTTTTTTTATTTATTTATTTATTATTTATTTTTTATTATTTTTTATTATTTTTTATTATTTTTTTTTATTTTTATTTTTTTATTATTTATTTTTTAATTATTCTTCAATTAAATATATATTAGAAAATAAAAACTTCAAATAATATACAAAAAAATTCATTTCAAAATTTAATTATTTCTAAAAATTCACACTATATTGGTTTGAAAATTCAATTATTATCTAAAATTTTAACTGAAATTCATTTTTATAAAATGAAAATCAATTTTTATTAGAAAATTCTACTAGAATTCAATTATTTAAATACAAAAATAAATAATTTATTGAATTATTCAATTTAAAATTTTAACTGAAATACATTTTTAAGTAAATTTTTATTATAAAATTCTACGAGAACTATTAAATTCTATTAAACAAATTATACTAAAATGTTTTTATATAAATTCAATTCTTTTGAACAGTTTTAATAAAATTTTCAAGAATAATTGAATATTTTTTGTGGAATTCATTTAAAATTGAACTAAAAATAATTGAAATCCTAGGATAAGTTATATTATTTATGGAAATAATTGAATTATTTCGAAAAAATTTATAAAAAAATTTGTAAATAATTGAATTTCTTTGAAATTTTTATTATTTTATGAAAATAATTCAATGTTTGCGTAGAATTTTATTAAAATTTGTTTAAATATTTGAATTTCTTTTGGAAAATTTTATTAAAATAGTAGGTATTGAAAATCATTGAATTGAGGAAAATTTTTGAAAAGAATTCAAATCTTGACAAGAATTTTATTAAAATTCTACGCAAACATTGAATTATCGAGAAAAATTTTATTATTTATGAAAATAATTGATTTTCTGCGAAAAATTTTATTTAAATTTTATTAAATAATTGTATTCTTTTGACGAATTTTAATAAAATTTTAAGAATAATTACATTTTTCGAAGAATTTGATTCAAATTTTATTAAAAATAATTGAAATTTTACGATGACTTTTATTGTTTGTGAAAATAATTGAATTTCTAAAAAGAATTTTATTTTTTTACGAAAATAATTGAATCCCTGTAAACATTTGATTATTTTTGGAAAATAATGGAATTATTACAAAATAATTTATAAGAAATTTGAAAATAATTGAATTCCTGTAAAATTTTTATAATTTATGAGAAAAAATTAAATGTTTCAAAAGTTTTATTTAAATTTTTGAAAATAATTGAATTTCAGAGAAGAATTTTTATTACATTAAAAAGTAATTGAAAAAAGAGATTAAGTTATTAAGATTGATCTTAAATTAAGATTTTCTTTTTACTGACTGAAATACAATATTGTCAAATCAAAATTTATTATTATCAACTATAATTAGTATCGAGACAACTATCCCTACATTATTAACATACAATTAACATTTTTTATTCTTTTCTATATATATGTGACGCTCCACGAGAAAAGGGACCTTATGACAAGAGTAAATAAGGTCCCTTTTCTCGTGGAGCGTCACATATACATATTTTATAACCAACAATGTTCTCACGCGTTCAAGAATGTATGTACAATATATAAAAATTTACTCTCATTAATAAGGAATAATAATAAACAAACTGAGAGAGTTAAAAATTTAATTGATTAAAATCGTGTGAATGAAAATTGTTTTTGTCCATACGTTACTGGTTTTTTTTTTTATCTTTTTATTCGGTTACTGCAACTTTCCATTTAGCGCATATATGTATATTGGAAAATCATTTTCACCTTTTAATTTAAATAAACAACAAAAAGCTCTTCCGATTTTTAAGAGTCGCAAAATTATCCCAACTTTTTTACAAGGGTTTCCTCTCTTTTTAAAATCGAAAAAAAATTAATTCCTTTTTAACCAGAATGATTTATTTCCTAAAGATAAACGTTTTATTTATATTCATTCTAAAACGAAGCGAATCAGATTAACATTTATTACGTATACGCATGAATTCTATATTATATACATCTACATAATATATAATTATAATTATTCTCATAATTTTCTTATTTATTTTTTTATTATTATTTATTAATATCCTCGAACCTTCCTTGGGGCATGGCAGGAAGAGTAAATAAATATAAATTGTTTATATTTATAATAAATATTTAAGAATAATAATAATTTTAATAATTGATAATAAATATTAAATTATTATTTAATATTTATTATTAATTATTGCGATTCTTATTATATATATATATATATATATATATATATATATATATTTATATAAAAATATTGTTAAAATATAAATAAATGTATAAATATACAGAAGAAGCAAGTACTTTAAAAATATAAAAATCGACATGTCAACAAATTAAAGAGAAGCATTTAAAGCGTTATTATAGTGCATATTATACTCAAGAGCAAAAAAATCTTTAAGATGGACCATTTTATGTATATATAGGTATATATGTATATAAATATCTTCAGGTGGCTTTTGTCACGCTTCTTTAATCTTGTAAATGTCCCATGACGTCTGCGAAATGAGAAAAAACTGTCATGGACATTTTAAAGAGTGTTACCACATTGTCAGCGTAAAAATTTCCTTTATGTTCGCCATTTTTCACTTACATATTTCACGCCTGAGTATATATGCTAACAATTCAAAATAAAAACTGTTTCATTACCCCCTTCCCCCCTCTAACCCACATAGTTGAACTACAAGTATACTATACATAAGAATTTCCAACTAGAAAAGTCGGACTTTAAGGGAAAATAAAGTTTAGGTTATGTTTGCGATATTAAACATTGAAATACGCGAAGATAATTAATTCATAATAATAAAAGGATATCTTATAAAATAAAATATTTTTATTTTATAACATTTTTTATTTTGTTTTATTTTTTTATAATATTTTTTATTTTAAGAATATCTTAGATTTATGCTATGGGGTTGTCGTATGAAATTTACAACACTAGGGAGTAAAATGACAATTTTTTTGAACCATATTGCAAATAACAAAGAAAAATTGAGAAATAAGAAAAAGAAACAAAGAATAAAACACAGAGACAATACGACAAAAGGACAAATTAAAGATTTAATGATAAATCGAGAAGAATACCATGACACATACAGTTGTTATTAATGAAAAGGTAATAAAAATATTTAAAATAATTACTTGTCGATAAACGAGTGTTATGAGGCCATTTACGATAATAAACCATTTAACGATAATGGTATTCAATGAGCTTTGTAATATTCATTATATTAATTCTATAAACTAAACAATATTTACGCTATAAAACATGGCTAATAAAATTCTACTATGCACAATGTACAATTCACTTTATCTTGTCCATACGCAACAATTGAGCCGGTGCCCGTGGTCAAGTAAAAGGGCACGCTCGTGAAAGTTGCAAATTGAGGTAATCGCTGTAGAATATTTTAAAATTATATACATGTAACATATGCCGGAATTACGTGTAATACTCTACTAAAGTCCTTTTTACACTGTCAACAAAGGGCATGCTTACTTTAAAATGACAAAAAAAAATAAATATTTTTTTTAAATTTAAAAATAAAATAAACATAATTATATTCGAATTTCGCGTCAATAGGTTACGGACCTTCTTTCAGAAAAACTGACTTTTACACGGAAATTTTTTAATAAATCGATAGCAGCTGAAAATAAATGATAAATGTAAATGAACATAAAAAGATTTATTAATTCATTATCACAATTTTATTACTGCGCGACTAATTCATAATTTTCTAAAATACAATGCTTTAAATTAATATATGCGTAACGTGCACTTGGGTTTTTGTATCGTATTCAAGAGACTTTTCATAAATAGTGCTTTTACACCGTTTGTGAAGGGCATGTGGAATTTTTCAAGCGGATATCTACATATAAAACGCTTTAAAGGTTAAGACTACTATCTAGTTTAGAATTTATCTTTTTAATAAGCCAACGAAAGTTATACCTTCTCTTTAACCAATGAAAACGTGTTGTTTATTATAATAACCACAGCATGACTTGTAAAAATATTCTTTCCAAACTCTTAACAGAATACTTTTAACAATTTTTTGAAAAATACTTTTATTAGATTCAAAGTACCTTTTTCTAAATTTTTTTTAAAATACCTACTTTTTTAAAATTATTTTTAAATTGTTTTAAAATTGTTTTAAAATTGTTTTAAAATTGTTTTAAAAATATATTTTCTATATTAGAAAATAAGTTAAATTCTCGACGATGCGATGTTTATCAAAAAGACTTGAAAGACAGTTTGAAATTAACTTTATGCAAAAAAGAACCAAAATTAGCAAGTCAAATTTTATAAAAATGTTTGCAAATTATAAAATATTGACTAATTTTCGATTTTATTGAAAAAAAAAGTAAACAAATACTGGATTTATATATATTTATAAATATTTCTATATATCTATTCACGCCTGAACGATTACAAAAGTCACTTATTATGCCAATGTTACTGAAATATTTGCACTTAATAGTGGAGAAACTTATTCCTGCTAGATTACTGTCTTATTCATTCGCCTTTAAGTTCATTTTGTATATCAGAATACATAAATACGTTTATATATATAAATAAAATTTGCACCAAAAAATAATAAGCATTCACTAATATACACTTAAAGTTATATAATTAGTTAAATGTTTTGAAGGTCCAACTTTTGTCGATTATATACGGGAATTGCTCAAGTATATTTGCATAGCATTCAAAGAAGACGAGATCAGCAAACTTTGATATTTTATCACTAAATTCAAAAAAAAAAAGAAAAGAAAAAATTGATATTTCAAGTTCACACACATATTTTATAAAATAATAATTCGTTCCGGTATACATTCTCACATAAATTCGAAAATTATTTTTATTTTTCTCTAACTTTTTTTTAAAAAAAATAAACGAACACGTAATTCGAAAATCGGGTATAAAGTATAAATTCCACACGATCTTTCAAGAATTAAAAAAATAAATTCGAATAAACAGTAAACTTGAATTCGAAAAAGAAGACCCTTTTTCGAAAATGTTTTTCAGTAAGAAATAAAGCCCTTGACCTAAATTTATCTCGGTCACAAGTGTACTTACATCTGTTTCTCAATTTAACAAATAGTTGAAAATTTGATAGCATTTTCCAAAGTGGGTTACAAATACAAATAAAGTTTTTTTTAAAATAGATGGATTATTTTCTTTTTTAAACAATTACAAAAGGGTGTACAGTGTATTTTTTACCCCTAGGGTTAAAAGACAGTCTTCTAATACTAACATTGTTTTGAAGAATTTTCTAAAAAAAAAAAGTTGGTATTAAAAAATGGCCACATTTTAAACCCTTGGGTGAAAATCTTTTATTTAGTTGCTTCGTTCGTCGGTCAAAACACATATACATAACTTTTGAATACAAATAATTAAAAAATATTCATAGTTACAAATTACAAATTACAAATTATAAAAAGTAAAAAAAGAGCTGTACAATAAAGATCCAAGTGCGAAAATAGAATCGACAGTTAAATTTAAATCGTTAAATTTATTTGAAAATTGAGAAATTGAAATTGATTTTACAGCAATTTATATCGGTATATATGGGACAGGTCGTTAGATAATGTGAGTGCAAATAATAATAAGTCGAGGTTGAAATTAATTTTATAAAGTAACGTATATTACTTTCTCCGTATGCATTTAGTATATCATTTACGGATAAAATATTTTTTTTTTCTAGTGTATTAACAATAAGACGATTATCTCATGTCTCTCGTATTTATTGGCGACCCTTGCGCGATTGTAAACACCCACCCGCAATCACGTGGAGTTCCACGTGAGGCCCCAACGATCTCAATGCTACTATGGAAAGTAATGTGTTTGTACCTTTGTGTGTGTGTGTGTGCGCGTTTTTTTTGTCATTCCCATGCGGGTACACGTCCAACCACTGTCAGCAGTGAGTGTCTTACGGCAACTCTTTTAATCTAGGACGTATCTTATTCACTTTCATGAACGAGCGCGCTCGCTACGGTTTTCGTCCAACTTCCGAACAGGTGGGAAAAACTTATCCATGCATCAATTATAGGCTCTCTTGAGAATACTAAGTACTTTTTTTCTCTCTTTTTCTCTCTCTTTCTCTATTCCTATCTTTTGAAATCGTTCCTCTTGAGTAAGTTCATCACAATTGACTATATAGTCTCAACTTTCATAATAAATTTTATAATTTTAAATTTGTAAATTTAAAAAGTGGCCTACTTTTAATTTCGTACTGCATTCGTTGGTATTATATAGTACTATATAGTACTAACGAAGTGCAACATTCCAAACATTGCCTCAAAGTTGATTCAATATACTGGAAATAGTGCAATATTAAGACTTGACCGAAAAAAATAAAGTTTAAAACGGTTTTTACTATAAAAAAATTTCAAAATAATTTGAAAGTTGCCTATTTTTTTTTAAAGTTTAAAACTAGATTAAATCTATCTTGAAGTCTTAATAATTTTAAGAATACTTTAAAATCTTGTGCCCTAAGATTTCATAGCCTACCAAATGCATTATGTTTTTATCAAAAAATGTCCATGTGGATTATGTTTAAAATTAGGGTATCATTAGGGTACCTTTAGGATCCCATTATGGTAACTTTGGGGTAAATTCGCCTAACATGGGGTAATATTACCTCACTGATAAAATATTCCACTCACTCTTATTAAAATAGTATACACCAATTGTTTTTTTTTTATTCAAAATATTTTTACTGCCAAATAACGGTCACATTTTCGGGAAAATTTGATGATCTGAATCAAATAAATTAAATATCGGCCTACTTAACACATAAACTATTCGTCGTGAATATATATACATATATATATATATATCGAAAGGTGAGTTTTCTCCTTGCGTGAAAGTGCCAGACGAATAAAACTTTGATTCGAATCGAAAGGTAAAAAAAAAGGTGGTAAAGACCAAGCCTAAAGTAAATGTCGATCGCGATGAAACGGAAAAATGATTCAAACGATTGTTGCAAGAATGGAGAAAAATTTTCTATATATATACTTTCATGGTGTATATATATAAAATATAATAGAGGAGAAATTGAAATAGGGAATAGGAAGACGGAAGGAAACTCGAATGCATAATATAAAAGTGTTAATTAGCAACAAGCCCTACTCGCGAGAAAGTGACGAAGAATTGAGTCAATTGCAATGTATATATAAGAACAAAAATTAAGTAAACGATAAAACAGATTTTGTTATGCAAAGGAAAATTGTCATGCTTCGCCATTTAAGAAAGTCGTCCAGCTTTTGTGAATAATAACTCATTTCTTAATACTTACACAATCATTAATTACTCCCCTTATTTTATCACTTTCGTCACATTTTTTCTCCATTTCTAAATATTTTTCCATTTCTTTCAATTTCTTTTTTTTTATCCTAATTTTTATCCTAATATTTTAATCCCCCAATTATTTCTGTACACACGAAACATATTTCAACGCTTTAAAAATTAAATTTCTATTCGAGTTCTTATTTAAAAAGCGCAAAATTAGTGAATATAAAATAAAAAGAGAAAAAAAAAATTCCTCTAAATTGCCCGCGCACTGTGAGAATAAAATGATTAGGGATAATTTAGTTCCTAAAATAGGAGCAAAACAGAGTGTATAAATTTTGTTCTCTTTTCTTCTATTCTAGTATGGAAAAAGAAAGTCTGAAACTGTTCATTTAGAATTGAAACAAAGAAACTAATTTTGTCCCTGGTATTATATATATATATATATATATACATACACCTGTATTACTCATGTTCTCCATTAATGTGAGTCCTTATTTAAATTGAACCTATAACCAAAACACTTTCTTTTCAACTGAAGCATTCTGCGTTAAAAAGAATTCGCACTCTGAAAATAAAGTTATTTCCATATATATACAAATAATTACGATATTACGGTTACCACATCGAAAATATTATCACGTGGTTAAAATTTTTCCATTTACGGTTGAAAATTGATGGAAGGAAAATTTTCATAAAAATAAAATCGCTGATGTTGTCATCTATAGCCATATATTGGTCAAAAATTCTATTTTAGTGATTTAGAAATCAATAGAAGTAGAAGAATCTATTGTGTTTAAATAATTATCTTGAAGTGTATTTAAAAAATTATTAATATAATTTAAAGCATTTTTTTATAATTTTAAAAAAATATTTTAATATTTTTCAATACATATTTTCAATTCATATTATTAATTTAATGAATAGTAGAATAGTAGGAGAATTTTAGTTAAAAACATTAAAAAAATTGAATTTTGAAGAAGTTAGAAATGATTGCCAGAAATTTAATTATTATTTTCAAAAGTAATAAAATTCTTCTCAGAAATTCAATTATATTCAAAAAATTTTTAAAAATCTAGTCAAAATTCCAGCTATTTTTATAAATAATAAAATTCTTCTCTGAAATTTAATTATTTTCAAAAATTTTCTAAAAGAATTCAATTATTTAAAAAAAATTTTAATAAAATACTACGCTAACATTTAATTTTTTTCATAAATAATAAAAGTTTCACAAGAATTCACTTGTTTACAAATTTTTTTTATGAATTTCTTAGCAATAATTCAATTATAATTAAAGGAAATGAATTTATCATTTGGTAATTAAAAATTATGATTATTATTAATAATTCAATTATGTTCAAAGATTTTTAAAAATTCTCGTCAAAATTTCAATTTTTTTTAATACAATTTTAGTTAAATTCCCCGAAAAATGAAATTATTCTGGAAAATTTTATTAAAATTGATCAAAAGAATTCAATTATTTAAAAAATTGTTGATAAAATTCTTTATGAGAATTAAATTCTGGCATTCATTCAATTATTCAATAATTTATTAGGTTTTGTATTTAAATAATTGAATTCTTGTAGAATTTTCTAATAAAAATTGCTTTTAAAGTGTGGACAGATAGAATTAATGAAAGAATGAAATACGACGATTTTTAAAAAATTATTTTAAAAAACTCCAATGTTCCACCATATTTGGTCGGACATTTTTAAATTACAAATTGTTTTGTATTGCGCTGTCTGCCAATTGATTGGAATTTTATTGCAATCGCAAAAGAAATAAATGGTGAAAAATAAAGAGCAATTTTATATGAATAGCAGTATGACAGTGACATTTGAAGAAGAAGAAAAAACTAGTAGATGCATCAGCAGAACTTGATTCACTATCATATATAATAATCAAGAAACGCAAGACTGTCCGCTATGAATATAAAAGACTTCTTTTTCTTGAATGAAACAGTCATTAATCCCAAGAAAAGCTTATCCGATTAAAGTTTGCCGAGTCTTTTATTTCGACGCACTTAATCTCTAAATTTGTGGTCATTCGAAAAATTCCACTTCACATACGCGAAAGAATCAGAAAATTATTAAAATTTTTATTTACAATATTTGCGTGGGGAAAACATACAGAAAAATTTCTAAACAATATTTTTATTATTATTTTCAATATTTTTATTATATTCAAAATTTGAAAATTGTTTAATAGAATTAAAGAACAATAAAAGAATTGCGTACTGTCTTTTTGTTTTTATTTATTTGTCAGTAAATAAATATATTATTATTGCAAAATAAAATATAATTAATGAACATGAAAGTGTGGAAAGAGGCAATTTTTGCAATTAAAATGAAATATATATTTTTGTGCAATATTATAAAGATGCAAAGTGGAAGCTTTTAACATGGACTAATACGTGTTGAATATTGTAACACAGTTTTAATATCTCGTTGGATCTGTCCGAGTCCTGGGAATAATTAAGAAGGATCCGCTTAATAAATCGACTTTATCGTTATTGTCGTCATTTATATTAAAATAAGCAAGAGATCAGAGTAATATAAAGAAAACGAGGAGCGTCAGAAGAGAAAGGCGTGAATATGTATATAATACAGTCTCACTCTGCTTTAAAGACTATAATGATATTATTTGAATCACTCTGTCGCCAATATAAATAAGTTTACGTATTATGAAAACAATATAATAATATGAACGATGTCTCATTATTTTTGCACATAATTTACTTTAACTATACGTTTCAATTCCTATAATAAAAGTTATCCAAAAATTTCATGCATATAGACGGTGGCGCCTTTAACTATAGGATGGAAATTAATTTAAATTATTTATTAATTTTTATTTCGAGTAATTTTAATTTTTATCAATGATACAATTAGGCCCCAAGGTGGCCACCTTGGGGACACTTTCTTTAAAGCAAAATTTCAGCTTTTTTTCCAAAGTCGTCTAAGTTTTATTTTCCTTAGTAAAATAAAAAAATTTTTTTGCTAAAAAATTAGCTAAGGAGATACACTTTAAGGGCATTTATTTTATTAATTATGTTATATAATACCGTTTAGAAATTACAGTCGTTCAAAAGATGGGTGGCTCCTTACCCTACAACCGTGTTGCACTCAACTATAGGATACAATTTGTTAATTAAAACCTACAATTTACTACTTTTTATACTATTTGACAGTATAATTTGTTTTTTTCTAAATAATCTGTTCATCAAAGAATTCTTTTTTCAAAATGTTTCAAAAATGATTCAGTTTTGAAATAGAAAAATTTTTTTCCTGAAAAAAAATCCAAAAAATGATTAATTTAATTTTCATTTGGTGTTAATGTAAAGCTTTAATAATACACCTCTTATTTAACTGTGATATAAATTATCCAGTGAACGATTAATTGAAAAAGAAAAAAAAATTCTTCAAACCAAAAATTGAATAAGAAAACATTAAAGTTTATATTGTTCCCGGTAAACGAGGAAATAAATAACTTCAATTATTGCACATTTTCTTGTTACGCGCAGTTCCGACTTTCTCCTTCCTATACATACTTGTCAATAATTTTTGTTCTTTTCTAATTGTCCATATTCCCTATATGTATATCAAGTCAATATGTTATTAAAAGCAGTCACATTTTTCTCTTTTTTTTTTTTTATTTTGTTATAAATCATGTCATTTATCTTATTTAATACAATCCCGTCGTGTCGCACGTTTACACAATGTGAGGAAAACTGTAATTTTAAGGAAATGTAATTTCTCAGACGCTCGTGAGTTATAGTTGCGCGGATAGAAAGAAAGTAACTTTTCAAAAGTGTGTAAACTGTTTCGTTGATGTTAATAATACATCGTGGGGGGTTTTTTTTTCTGAGATAAATTCTCTGTATGGTAAAATAGTTGAAAGGAATGTTTAAAGGGAGGATGTGGAGTGGGGGGTGTAAAAAAAAGGAAATATTATTATACTATAAAGTAAAGATAGTTATCGAAGTTGAAATATAATATTGCGTGTGTGTGTGTGGAGAACACGCGCGATCCAGCGATTCCAACCACTTTCATTTCGTTCCTCTCTGACACAATCTCGGCCTGTTACACTTTCCTCGAGACAGATACGTCGCCTTCTTTAAAGAGTACAGCATGAGTACAACCTAGCCGGTTACTCTCGTTTTCAATATACCATTGACGTGACTACTCACCGTAACATCTGATGCGTGTAATCCTTCATTTCTCCCATATATGTAGCTTTAATTATAAAAAAGAAAAATATTTCCTCATCGTCTATTCCATATACCAATTATATTTTTTTCTCTTCTGCAAAATTGATTTTTAGTCATTTTTTTCTATTTCATGAATATTTCGCATTTTTTCGACTTTTTTCAACTTTTTTCTTCTATCTACTTTATCTCCTAAATAATAATCTTCGAATTTCATTCTTTCATTAATTCTATCTGTCTGTCCACACTTTGAAGTTAATATTGCATATTTGTAAATAAATAATAATCAAACCGATTATTCTATTGATTTAAGTATTTTGTTGTGATAAAAAACAATTATTACGATTATAAATTATTTTTTTGTCTCATTGCAAATAAAAAAAGTACAAATAAAATAATTTTCATAATAGTTATTATCGTATCAAGGGCGCAAAATAGGTGATTGGGACGATGGCGAGATGAAGGGACCGAGGGGACATTTTCGCGCCCGAGGCGAAGCCGAGGGTGCGAAAGTGTCCCCGAGGTCCCGAAATCTCGTCGAAGTCGTAATCACCTTTGCGCCCATGTTGCGAACATAATTTTTTGTCCTAACTGCATGAAAAGTACGGCATTGAGGGCACGAGCGAAGCGGGCGTAAAAGTACTTTTGCGCCCGCTCGGGCTAGATGAAGCGGGCGCAAAAGTACTTTTGCGCCCGCTTGTGTGACGTCAGCGGGCGTAAAAGAACTTTTGCGCCCGCTTCCCCGACCCCGGGCGAGAATCAGTTACTTTGCGCCCACTTTAAGTGCCCGAAATGACATACTTTTCGTGCAGGTAGGACAAAAAAATATTTTGTTACATTCTTTTTTCCTAATTATTTATTTTCTCATGATCATTATTTACCATCACTGCTTTGATTGAAAGATTTTTTGTGAATCATCATCATCATCACTTTCATATATATATAATATAATACAGTCATTATAATAAATTTCCTTTTATTCTTATTGTCACCTTTATTGATACTAACAAATTATGCAACACTACAAATTATAAACAAATGACCGCAATGAAAACAAATAATACCTTACAAGAAAAACATTAAAAAAAAAACTTTTATTGAAACAAAGTGAAAATCGTTAAAAAAAATCGTTCCACAATTTCGTTTCTCTCTCTATAGGAGTATAAACATAAAGTGTGCTTTTTATGACAGACTGTTAAACTTTCATAAATAAATAACGAAACCTTAAAAATATATACTTCACTCAACGAAATTCAGAACAATTTTATCTCTGATTCATATAATAGGTTATTTTTTTGGAAGAGGGGGAATAAAAAAAAAATTCTTTACTTTACTGCAAGTTGTAACAAGCAATTTAAGGGAAATAACAATTTTGAAAAATAATGCGTGAATTCTACATTTCGTAATTGATCAGCTTATACATCGATTTTAAATAGTGAGAAATGTCAATGGATTAGGTACTGTTTCATTAATTGTATAGAATATAAATGTTATCATCAATTTTAATTAAACTTTAGTTTTTACGTTTATATTTCTTTTGTTATTGTATTTGTTAAAAAAGTTAAAAGTATGAAAAAGTTAAAAAAAATTTTTTAAATAAAAATTTTTAATTTTTTTTTTAAGTAAAAAATGATTCCTTTCAGTAACATAGCTGTATGATTTTTTTCTTTTTCTGTAACATTTGGGTCTAATTTAATCGAACGCAATGATTTCGACAGAGACGCACTCTCATTTATACGATATATATATAAAATACATAGGTGCATAAAGTGCAAACATAAATCGTGTCTGTGACAAGTGACATTCTGAATACCCTATAACGATATATATCGGGAGTATTTCGCGATTCAGGAACCTATGGCAATACGTATATTTCTTTATTTGCGTAATGTTTTCTAGGGGCGCGCAGGAGTAGTTTCCCGCGTGACTCGAGCTTTCGACATCGCGGAGAGGTTCCAATAAAGAAAATATTTTTTTTTCTTCTTCTTCTTTATAGGAAAATATTCTTTTATTTCTATTTAATTTCAATTAGAGATTCGCAATAACTTGATAATTTTATTCCTTAACTTTAAAAAAAATTAATAATATTTTTCACAATGAATCCATAAAAAGTTCACTTCTAATAGTTTCTGTGGGGTCGTTCACAAACTACGTCACACTCCTAGGGGTGGGGGGGGGTGTCAAGCTGTGTGTGACGAACTGTGGAAAAAAAATTTTTTTGTATGTAAAAAATGTGCCGAAGGGGGGGAGGGGGTAAAAATCAGTCCAAAAAAGCGTGACATAGTTTGTGAATGACCCCTGTTATAATATTTTTTTAATAAAAAAAGTAGCTTTCGAAAAATTAAATTTGACACAATTTTTTCAATAATTTCTAAATTATAAATTACATTCAAAAATAAAAAAAAAAATTTTGCAAATAAATATTTAAATACCTATTTATTTTTCCATATGAATTAAAATATTTTAAATGATTTCAATATAAAGGCTTTTTTTTAAAAAAATCTTTTTAAATAATTGTTTTTTTCGAAAAACTCTATCAAAATTGGGTTTTAAATAATTGAATGCTTGTGAAAATTTTATTATTTACGAAAATAATTGAATTCTTGAAAAAATTTTAAACATAACCTAAAATTATTTGCTTCTTAGGTTCCTTTTTGGGTTATTTATATTATAATTATTTTTTGTTTTCATTTACTTTTTTTATATTCCACATTGAATTTTACCTAATTTTTTATTCGACATTAAATTTTATGCTATTTTTTTGGAACAAACAAAAAATTCTTACTATTAATCTGCGTATAAAAATTAAAACATTCAAAAGTTAATAATTTAAAAAATTCATATGTCAAGTTAAACAGATATTTTCAAAAAAAAAAAAAAAAAAAATTGAATAAACGAGTCGTTCAATTAATCGCAATCGTTAAACTTTAAGGTAAGCAAGTGCGAAAAGTATAAAAGTAAGAGAATTCTATTGCAGTAACAGGAAATATCGCTCAAGCGTTACAGACTTTAACTTGAAGAATTTTTTTCATCTATTGATGATTCACTGAGTACGAAATTTTATTACTAAAAACGAGTAATAGAAATTATTATCCACTATTATTATTATCATTATCATTATTATAATATTATTAACATTATTATTATTATTATTAACATTATTAATATTAATGTTATTATAATTTTTTTTTGCTTAGGGAATTTAGGATTATTATTATTATCATTATTATTATTATTATTATTATTATTATTGTAATTGTTATTTTTTCAAAATAGAGAACGTAAATGTTGAATTTTAAATCATTTGCTTTAAATGGACAAACAAAATTAAACCACTAATTTTTTCCTACGAGTTATTTACGAAATTTTCATTCTACTAATTATATTATTATAATAATTATATTATTTCCCAATAATTATTTATTAATCTCATGATTGTTCTTTGCCTTTCTTCAATATTTTCTTTTTTCTTTCATTTTTTTTTTTTTTTTTTTTCAAAGAAACAATGAATTTAATTGGTCAACTGTAAAATATCCTTATCAGATGAAGCAATAGTGAACAAAGAAGGCCGAAAGTTCGGATTACATAAGTTTTGATAATGATTGGCTCGACGATTTTTACGTGAAAGTTGTTTCGCATTTCACGAGCTGAACTACATCCTTAATTAGAGCAAAGTATTCTATTCTAAATTAAATACTTAAAATGAATATTATTTCCTTCAAAAGGCAGGCGCAAAAATATCAGGAAGAGTCATAATTCAAAATAGGAAATTATTTCTTCAGGAAATTCAGAATTTTCTTCAATATAATACACACATTATACATATGGAAAATGAGAACGATATTAATTAATTTAAACATGCATTATGAAACTCGTAAAAATTGTTATAAAATGTTCGTCGGGAGAAAAATTTCAAACATTTGTTTTTTCGAGATTAGAAATTCTCTCTATAGTCTATAGAGAATTTTAAACTTGAATTAAAAATTAATTAGTCACTGTGTATTACATCTGAAAGTAAAGGAAAAAAAACGAAGTTTCTTAACTGCAATCGATCTTTTGAATAAAATTCTTAGTTCCGATAGTATATTAAATGAAATTTACTTTCTAAAAGAGAATAAAACTACTGTTTTCGAATCTCAGTTGAATATTTTCAACATGACAAAAACTGGTCCAACCTGTTTATTTGAATGCATTTCAAAAGTTTTGAAAGTTTTCCCGCAGTAAGCAAATTACAAATTAATTTCAATTAGTACCGAAAAATTATTATTCATACTTTTTATTATTATTATTATTATTATTAAAAGTACAAATACGAATTTTCCCTACTTCAAGAAATGGAAATAAAATTTAAGGTAATTTAAAATAAAAATCTTCTTTTTTAATAAAAATCAAAATTAAAAAAATATGTTCATTCATCAAAAGCTTAAAAAATTTACTTTTTAATTTAAAACACTCGTTTCTTTTCGGTTTTGCCAAAAAAAAATTATGTCTCAATTTGGCATTTATTGAAAAAAAATTTCTTAAAAGTTTTCATACAATAGAATTTTTTACCGTAGAATTTACAAAAAATCGAAATTTGAAAAGTTGTACCTGCAAATTTTCACTTTCTAAAAAAGAATATCAAAAACAAAGTCGTTTGGATTTTTCTAATTTAAATAGCAAATGAATAAATTGATATTCAAAAAAAAAAAAAATTAAAAAAGACGTGTAAACGATATTGACAAATCAAATGGAATAAAAAAATTAAAAATTAAAAAAGACCTGTAAACGATATTGACAAATCAAATGGAATATTTCAAGAAACTGGAATATTATTATTGAATAATTAAAATATTACCTTTTTTTATCAATTATTCTTTGGACTTTAGACTTAAAGTCGAATTCTTAATTTCAATAATAATTATAATTTACATGTTTTTTCCAGACATAAAGAGATTCAAATTAAATTCGAGTTTTAAGTTAAGAAAAAGGTTCAAAAAAAAGTATTAAATTCAAAACTGTCAATAAAATTTCCCGAAAGTCTCATTTGTTTTTTATTTATTTTTATTTATTGAGTCAATATTTCAACTTCTGTCAAGTGATATTAAAATAATGTAATTTTAACAATAATTTTTGTAACAATTTTTATTTATTTTTTAAAATAAAAATCACCTGTGATTCTTAAAAGGCATAGTTTACTCGACACAAATTTAATTTAACAAAAATCTACCGAGACTTATATCAAGTGAATTTTATGATTTATTTCAAGTGATTTTTTTAGTCAAGTGAAATTTGTGTCAAGTGAGTTTTATATCAAGTGAGATTTACGTACAAGTGATTTTTTTTAATAAAATAAGATTTGTATCAAGTGAGTTTCATATCAAGTGAGTGTTACGTTAAGTGATTCTTTTATCAAATGTGATTTGTGTAAAGTGAGTTTTTATCAAGTGAGATTTACGTCAAGTGATTTTTTTGCCATTGAGATTTGTGTCAAGTGAATTTTGGGTCAAGTGAGATTTATGTCAAGTGCTTCTTATTGTAAAGTGGAGTAAAATTTCGAGTAAATTTTACAAAAATTTTTTTTAAATATAATTAATAAAACAAATCTTAAGTTAAAAATGAAATTCATAAAAAATTGTCAACAAAAAAGAAAATTAGCATTCTCCATGAACTGCAGGAGTTCATTCATAAAATTTCAAATTTAATTTTGCCCAAGATTCTTTTTTTCCCGTTCAACACGCGGAGAAGTGTTTAAATTTTGAAAGCAGGAAGTGTGAGAAATACGGCAAGAATTATGACTTATAGTAAAGTGTTTTCTAAACACTGGCTTCTTCCTTGTGTCACGTGATTTGGAGTCACGTCGCACAGGTGCTCGCTGAAGGATGTACACAAATCCGGAAGCAATTATTATTGCAAGAAAAAAAAAATTAAAATAATCGAATGTAAATTAATAAACAAAAATAATATGAAAGTTAATTTTTTTGAAACTACTTACGTCATTTATGGCTGATGAAGGTAGAACGATATTGATCGCACTTGAAATCCACATCGATCTTCATGATTCCATTGTAACAATAAACCGTGATCCTCTTACAACTTCACAATATATTCATAAATATGAATTATTCACACGATTTTTTTTCTATATCCAAAATACAAGAAGCCTTTCCGCTCAAATTTCACAAAAGAAAAATAAAAAGACGAGCCGTGCCGATTGTCAATTTTTTTTTTTTTTAATTTCCAAAGATGATTTTTTCACTTCCTTCACCGTTATTACTTTTTAGATTTTTAATAATTTTTTAAATAATTATAATATTATTTGTTAATTCTCGTTATATTTATTATTAGTTAATAAACTTTTTTATTCCTCATTCCTTTAATTTTTGTAAATTCTTTTTTGCTTTTTAATTCTTCGAAGTACTTTTTCTTTTTGCCTCGTGTAATTTTTTTCGCTTTATTTCCAAAATTCAAATTTTTTTTTGTTAAATGTTCTCGCTTTTTTCGGATTTCTTCAATTTCTATGTAACATGGGATTTCACTTCACTGACGAAATATACACTGTCGGCCTATATGATGCTCGGTGACCAAAAATCTGTTGGCATTTTCGTAAAATTGAGGAAGTGTGACAAAAAAAAATTTTAATTTACCGCTTTAACGAGAAAAACGAGTTTTTTTTTTTATAAAATCGAAGCCCCGTTCGAGATCGATATCCACAAAGACTCGTCTTCCCCAGTTACGCAAATAAAAAACAGTTACAAAACTTCGAATTTCTTTAAACTAATAATAAGCAAAAATTTATTTTTTTAAGAAACAAAAGAAAGAATACTGAACGTTCACGAATAGAAAAATATCATCAAGTTTTCGGTAAAAAATTATTTGTAAAAATATTTCAAATTCTTATTATTATTATTAATTTTATTTAATTTATTTCTGTTCAATAATGAGATTATAAATAATTGTTATTTAAATTCTTCAAATTAAAAAATTCCATTTAATTAAAAAAATAATTTTTTATTTTTTTCATTAAATAAAAAGTTTATTTTTAAATACAGATTTCCAATAATATTATTTAATTTAATATTTAATTTTGTTACTTAATTGTAAAATATCATTAATCAATTTAATATTGAATTGTATTATTTAATTGTACTCAATAAAAAAAAGTTAAAAACTGTTAAAAAAAATGTCGTTATTATCATTATATACCACGTTAATGCACGTGGTATGCATAAATCAACTAAATTGAATTAAACATTTGTCATATTGTGAAATAATTCAATTTCTCAATGTAGATTAAATATCGATAATGCAACACAAGAAACTATAAAAACTGAAAAATTACACTTGTACCATTCTTTTTTTTTAAATATTAAAAAAGTAATTATTATTTTATATAACACTCTCATTATAATAATTATAATAACTTTATAATAAATGAACTGGAAATATCAATATTTCCTCATATCCTTTAAATAAATTTTTCCAAAGCGATGAAAATTGGTTAAAGAAAAACTTATGTAAGAAATGTTTATATTTTTGTCAACTAAATAAAATGTTTAAATATTTAAAAAAAAAATTATATATTTTGTTAATTATTATATATTATATATTGTATTATGTATGTTAGATAAAAATACAAATGTATAATAAATATTATAAAATACAATAAAACTGTAAATATAGTATAAATTTTCTTTCTAAAATAAAAAAAAAAATAAATTAAATTAAATATTTAAAAATATAATATAATAAAATATTTAAAACTGCTTTTTTGAATAGAAATTAAAAATTTTATTTTACTTTTTTTAGTAGAAAAAAATATGAATTGGACTATAATTACATTTTGATATTGTTAAAAATTTTTCAACTACTTTATTTTTTTTAGAATATAGACAACAAAAGCGATTCATATATTCTGTCTCTCTTTAACCCTTTCTATTTCATTTACAGTGAACGCTCAAGACCCGTGTACGTTCATAGACAGTGTACGGTTTTCTCTCTTTTAGAAGGAAACACATTTCCCTTTCCGATCGTAACATATATTAACAAGACACGAGGACTTTTTATTTTTATTATACTATATTAATGAAAATATTTTACTATTCAAATATCGTCAATTACAGGAAAAAATGTTTTTTAAATTATGATTATACAAAAAAAATGAAAATTTTTATTTTTAAATATTAGAAATTGTTTCAATTCAAATTCCAAATTTCTTTCGGTGCATTATTTAAATATTAATTGAAAATAGTAATAAAATAAATAAATAGTAAAAAGTAAGTAAAAACAAATAAAATAGTAGAAAATAGTAAAAACAAATAAAATAGTAGAAAATAGTAAAAACAAATAAAATAGTAGAAAATAGTAAAAAATAGTAAAAGTAAAAATATTTAAACAATAGTAAAAATTATTTAAACATTAGTAAATATTTAGTAAGAAAACAATGGAAGAAACTTGAAATAAATTGAAATTTCAAATATAAATTGTTTGCAATGTAACTATTTATTTAAATAGAAGAAACTCTTTAATAATTTTTTTATATTTTTTTTATATTTTATACTAAAAGTTTATGTGTGCTTTGAGAAAAATTAATTACTAAAAGGAACTTAAATTTCAGTTTTAAAACAAAAATGTTACTTTTAATTAAAAGAATTTAAAAGAGAATTTAAATAAAAAAAAAATAAATACATAAATTAAAATAATTTAATTCGAATAACCAAACTCAAAAATAAAATTCTAACTTTAGGTCTTGTTGATATTTATTAAAATGCATCAATACCTGAAAATGTCTTTTGGAATTTTGAAAAAATGTTACAAATTTGACATTTTCCAAACAGTTCTTAAAATCACTAAAAAAAAACTTTTTTCTAATTTTCTAAAACAAAATAACAATTTCACTGAATCACTTCAACTTAATTTTGAAACACAATTCCACATTTTTGTTTTAAAAGAAAAAAAGCATTTTTTGGTACAAAAACACTGCAACTATTTTATAAAAAAAAAAAAAAATATTAAAGAGCTAGCTTCGATCGCGATTACTTACGTATAGGAGAAAAAAAAATTAACGAGAAAATTAGATCGACTTCCTTTTCTTTTAAAGAAAAAAAGAGAAGAGAACGCTTTAGGTAATAAGTATACAGAAGAAGCGATAGACACCGAAAGAGAGGTCGATTCCTCCACTTCTTCTTCTTCTTCTTATTCTTCTTCTTCTAGCGGTAAAAATTGCGTCTCTTTTTAAATTATTATAATTTTTCTTCCCTTTCTTTTTAATAATTAAAATTCTAAAATCCGTATATTCGCTTTAATTTCGACGTATCCGCGGCATGATCAGAAGAGCTATGACCATTTTTGAGAAGCGCGCTTGGAACACTATTTATATATATATTTAAAAAAACGATCAGGGTCAAAGAATGATAAAATTAATTTTTTTTTTTAAGTTCAAAAAAAGGGGAAAAAAATAGTGTGAATGTGTTCCTCCACGCTTACGAAAATCGTTTTGGTTTTCGAATCGGTGGCAGAAAAACCGCGGATGAAAATTAATGCGAATGCGCGAACGGACTCGGTCTAACTGCGGACTACGATACTTCTCGTCCTCGTAGCTCACAAAAAGGTGGGGAAACCATCAAAGAGAGAGAACTGGGGACTCAAAGTGATTGTAATCGTTATATGGTGTACCCAAAGAGAAGGCCTTTTTGAATCGGTTTCAATTTTTCGTTATTTCTCCAAAAAGAAAAAAAAAATTTCTCTTGTCATTTATTTTTCTGATTTTCTTTTTTGGGGGAAAAATATTTCAAAAAGGAGTCTTTAATATATTTGCAAAAAATACTCTGAAGACTGTAAAATTCTTAGAGCTCTCCTAATAAAGAAGCAGAAATATTTAAAAAAAAATTAAAACATTCAAGATTTTCGAGACATTAATTGGGGAATTTAGTCTGAATTTGAAAATTCAAGATGGCTGATCGAATCTGAAGGAGTTTTTTTTAAGAAGATCAGAATTCGGAATATATTTGCTGTTAAATACTAGAAACATTTTTGAAAAACCACAAAAATTCGAGGGCTTTTGGAGGCAAAAAATATTTTCAAAGATTTCAATTGAAAAATGTTTTGAATTTTAATTATTTCTAAAAAATTTCCACTATATTCAATCTAATATTCAATTATTATTTAAAATTTTAACTGAAATTCAATTTTAAATCAATTACAATTAGAAAGATCTACGAGAATTCAATTATTTAATTACAAAAATAAATAATTTATTAAATAATTGAATTTTTCAATTCAAAATTTTTCAAAAATCAGAATTCTTGAAAATAAATGAATTAGAATTTTTGAAAATAATTGAATTCTTGCGAAGAATTTTTTTAAATTTTGTTTAAATTATTAAATTCTTGCGAAGAATTTTATAAACATCGTTTTAAATAATTGTTTTCTTCGAAAAATTTTATGAAAATTGTGTTTTAAATAATTGAATTCATGTGAAAATTTTATTATTTACGAAAATAATTGAATTCTTGCAACAAATTTTATGAAAATTTTTATAAATAATTAAATTCCTAAGAGAATTTTATTATTTATAAAACAAATAGAATTCGTGCGAAGAACTTTATTAAATTTTTTTAATAATTAAATTCTTTATAAATAATTGTTTTCTTTGAAAACTTTTATAAAAATTGTGTTTTAAATAATTGAATTCCTGTGAAAATTTGATTATTTATGGAAATAATTGAATTTGGCAAAGAATTTTATAAAAATTTTTTTAAATAATTGAATTTCTTAGAGGAATTTTATTATTTACAAAAATAATTAAATTCTTGCGAAGAATTTTATGAAAATTGTGTTTTAAATAATTGAATATCTGTGCAAATTTGATTATTTATGAAAATAATTGAATAGTTTGAAAGAATTAATTATTAAAAATTTTTGAAATAATTGAATTCTGCAGAAGAATTTTATTATTTGCAAAAATAATAATTAAATTCTTGTGAAGAATGTTATAAATTTTTTTAAGTAATTGATTTTTTCATAAGAGTTAATGAAAATTGTGTTTTAAATAATTGAATTCCTGTGAAAATTTTGGTATTTATGGAAATAATTGAATGTTCGTAAAGAATTTCATAATTTATTTTTTAAATAGGTAATTGACTTATTTTGGGAATTTTTTTAATAATTTAGTAAATATTAAAAATGATTGAATCGTTTTTGAAAATAATTGGTTTATTATAACTATTAACGAATTTTAAATTAATGCCAATTAATTAAGTATAGAAAAAAGTAGCTTTTTTATTTCAAATCTAAAGAAAGTTTACAAAGAGTATAACTAATAGTAAATAATAGTAGTTATTTAGTCAATCAGTTCGAAACCTATTTTTGAGATAATAATTGAGAAATCTGTTCCGAATTTGAAAATTCAAAATGGCGGATCCAATATGGCGACGGTTTTTTTTAAATAAATCAAAACTCGAAATATATATAGATTCCTACTATAAAATACTAGAAATATTTTTAAAAAATTTTAAAAATTCGAGGGCTTTCGAAATACTAATCGGAAAATCTAGTCCGAATTTAAAAATTCAAAATGGCGGATCCAATATGGCGGTAAGTTTTTAAAATACATGAAAACTCGTAGGTTTCTCTTATCTTTTTCTCAACCTTAATGTATAATTAATTAAATAAGATTTTTTTTAATTTGTCTGCCATTTTAAGAAGTTCGACATTTTCAAATTTCTTTGAAAACAAGATCTGAATCATGAATATTTGAAATAGATGGAAGTAGCTGGGCTTATTCTCTAAGTTAAAGATAAATACACATATAAGCTACTATAAAAACTAAACATTACATTTTTAATGTACATATTTGCGAGGAAATTAAAATCATATATATTTTTCTAAGAAAAAAAGATACCCAATATTAATTTTTCAAACAGGTATGTAAAAAATCAATATTTTGTTCGAATATTATAATCGTAATATAGGGGGAAAAAAAATCTTTTCTATCCTTTCGGTGCGAGTGAAAAGAATTTTTGCTATTAGTGTGACTATATACACGCGGGTAATTCCTGAATTCTGTCATTTGATATACCTATTGAACCCAAGGATACGATTAATTATTTACTCGGAATGAATAATTTTGTTTGCCATTCATAATTTGCTTGATTTCACCATTTTTTTTTTCTTTTCTTTAATACATTAAAGCACTGTAGGAATATAATAACATGTTATGAGGAAAAAATTATTTTTTAAACCTAAAATTTGTTTTCTATTACTTAACAGTTTTTACTTAATTCAGCCGCAAATTTTTTTTTTCTTTTTATTTAATTTAATTAGTAATTATAATAATAGTCCCCTGTCATTCTTCCACTTAATGTAACTATATATTAATTTTAATCTAATGCCAAATCCAAAACAAACCTAATTTTCTGTAATTTAATTTATATTATTTCTATTTATGAATTATTACTTTATTATTATTATTATTTTTATTTGTATTTGTATTTTTTATAATTATTAATATTTAATGTATCAATTTTTTATTTTTCTTCAATTTTATTTAATCTTATATTAGGATTTAATTTTTCGGTAAAATATTTTACGAAACAAATTCTGAGATGGAAATAAATTTCAAGTGTAGAATCTATAGAAATTCAGATCTTCTTTTGACATAGTGATGTTCAAAAATTCAGGTTTAACCCATCAACGGAATTGTTAGAGATAAAGGGCGTTAAACTTTAATGTAGCTGGAAAATTCTGCATGACTCAGACAACCGGTTTTTGTCACATATGTATTGAAATATAGACATTCAAAAATCATTAGGAGTTCTATCTCTCCCATCGAATTTCGATTCACAATATGGTCAATTCATTCAGAGAAAAAATATTTTAAATTCTAATAGGTTTCAATTATTATTTCCTAAAAAAAATTTTTTTTCTTTAGATTATCATTTACAGCTTGTGAATTTATTTATAATTCGCAAGCTTGCAAACTTTGCATTTATATTCAGCAAGTTTTCCAAAAATTTATAATTTTTTTTTATAAGGTAGTACATTTTTTAATGGAACAAAAATTTAATTTAACACTAATTTAATAAATTAATGATAATAATTACAGATAGGGGAAAAAATTGATATAGATACAGTAAGATAGGGAAAATTATGTCTAACGATAATTATAATTAACTTAATTCAACGTCATTGGGGTTGAAAAATAAAAAATTTAGATCTAAAAGTGTATAATATATATATAAATAGAGCTATATTCGATTTTTGCCGTTGAAAATCAATAAATGTTAAATGTTAAACAATTCCAGTATCCCGTTTGACTGCCTTACATATCTCTCCTTCTAGTAGACAGGAACATGGATATAAATCTTGAAAATGATTTTACGGCCAAAGGCACAACACAATATCTGTTTTAACATCGTTGAAATAAATGAACTTTTAAACTGACATGATCTTCGCTCGTTCACGAAATAACTCATTTTGATTTGATCCGAAAATATTAAATAATATTAGAGAAAAAAATAATGATATCTATTTAAAAAAAAAAAAAAAATAGTGTGGCCAGTATCTTTTTCCTCTCACCTTCTCTCTGGAAATGTCGGCTAACAGTCTCTCGAAGACCTTCGCAAGATAAAGGTGTATATATATGTATAACATTCGAGCACGTTTCTCATGCCGCATGGAAAGGATAATTCTATTTTCGATTAACTTTTCTCACTCACTCTCTCACTCTCTCTCTCTCTCTCTCTCTCTCCCTTGATCCATATTAGGATTTTCACATTTGGTCAATTATCAAAATGATAAAATTCAATGCCATTTCATATATACTACTATCTAACAATCAAATCGGTTGGAAATTTTCTAAATCAATTTTTCACGCTGAGAGGCACCTTCTTTTTTCCCTCTTCTCTTTCTCAAACACAGTTTCATTTTGTATTTTAATTAGATTATTTCGTTTGATAATTTAATTTTCTTGCAAAATTAAATTTAACATTGAAATTAAAGGAGAAATTAGAGAATCTATTAAAGTGGAACGTTTATGAAAAGAGAAAATAGTGTTTGATTGTAAAAAAAATATACGAAAAGTTATTTTTCTCAATTTTATAAAAGGAAAAAAAGTGTTAAATTTTTTAAGTCGAGTTTTCAGATGGTGTTATTTTAACACTCAAAAATCTCGTAAAGACCTGTAAAATTGATTTCAAGTATGTAAGTCAGTTTTTTTGAAAAAAGTTCTGTAACAGTCCGTAATTTGATTGAAAAAGGACGAAAAGTTCGTAAATTGTACGATATAATTTGAAGGATTTTAGAGAAATTACAAACGATTGCAGAAGTTCAATTATTTTTAAAAGTAATAAAATTCTTCGCAAAAATTTAATTATGTTCAAAAATTTAAAAAAAAATTGAAAAATTAAATTAAAAAAATATATTTTTTGAATATTTAATTTTTCAATTTTTTTTTTTATTTTAATTATTTATTTAATAAATAAATATTTATTTCTCTGAAATTCTGAATTAATAAATTATATTTCCGTGATATTCGTGACTATTAAAATTTTTTCTCATAGTGTATATATATATATATACATAGAAACGTGTCCAATCTGTCACGTACGATCAAAATAGTTATTTTCACATGGCCACGCTATGAAATTTGCAAGAAAACGGCAGACACCATATATGCCTGGAAAAAATGTATATTTCGTAAGAAAACATAATATATAAATACATTATAATAATAAATTAAAATAATTCTCTCGATTACAGTGCCACTGCACAAGTAAATATTATAACCATTTTTAACTGAAATTTTTTTTATTATAACTCCCAACAAAGAACGCATTAACATTTTTGACCTCTGCTTTCGCTTCTTTATAAAGCTCGCAAATTACTGATCTCAACGTATTCATCAATAGAGAAATTTTTCAATAACCATAGAGGAGAATATTTAAAAAATTTTCTTTTTCTTTTTTTAAATTTATTTTGATTCTTTACATTCTCATAAAAAAAAAATGCTGAGAAGATTTTATTTTAATTGAATCAACAATATTTCACAAAACGTTTAATTAAAAAATTCCCTTACAAAATCAATTTATGGTAAATTTAAAAAAAAAATCTATTTTGCGAAATAAAAGAAAAAAAGATAAATAGTATTTACAATTAATTTTTTATAATTCTATATTATAATAAATATAATTATTTATAATTAGAATAAAATAATAAAATAACTTTACTGAAACAATAATTTTAATGAAGACTATTTGTGTAGACACAATATAAATATGTTCAAAAACAGTCAGAAAAAGATGCGATTCATATTTGCGATGGGAATAAAATACAATTAAATAAAGTTATAAGATAATGTTACGTGGTTCTATGAAGAAAGCAGCGTCTCACCTTTTAATACCAAGGCTTTTTTATTTGCCTCCACACCAGTAATAATATTAATTAAAAATTTACTGTCAATTAAACAGATTGTGAAAATATCTTTTTCTTAATACATTTCTTTATTTATATATTTTATTATTCTTTATTTATTTATTATTCTAAATCTTTAATTTATTAAATAATAAAAATTGCAAATTTACTGGTTACTTGAGTATTAATATTATTATTATTTTTATTTTCATTATTATCATTACAACTATTTTTATTATCATATTATTATTCATATTACAAATATCATTATTATTGTTAACATTATCATTGTTGTTGCTTTACTTATGAAAATATTTCTACAATATTTTTCCTTATATGGAAAAAATTTCTCACCTCTCATTTATTCAACTAAAAAAGAAGATTTCTGCCCATAAACCATAGTGACGTCTAAAATCCATTAGCATGTCAATAATTAATCCAAAAAATTTGCCTAAATTTAAGTCGGCAATGTAATAAATGCATTTTAATCGCTCATTTTCTTATCGCTTCAAGCTTACTTTTATTCATTCACAAGTTTAAACCGAATGAAACAAGTTTCATTAATAAATATAAATATACATACACGAAAGTCGACATTGGCATTATTTATATTGAAAAAGTTGTCAACTTTACCAATAGTTGGTAGAAAGAAAAATAAAAATAAATTTTTTGAATTAAAAAAAAAATAGAGTAAACCAACAGAAAATGAAGGCAAATAAGAAGAGAAAAAAAATAATGCGCAGATTTGACTGATATTTAAAAAAAAACATGAGTTCAGTTTTAAAAATATAAATGAAATTTAAAGGAAAAAAAACAGTTAACTTAAAGATGTGAATGAAAAATAAAGACATTGTAATTTCGACATTTTCTAATTGGTTTTCAGAAATTCTACTATTTATCATATTTTTATTTTAATTTAATATATATTTTTTTCTAGTTCATTGTACAATCTAAGAAAGATGTCTAAATTCCGGTAATATACAATTCGTATAATCTGTCATAAATTTTAGTATAAAAATCAAAAAAATCATTTACATATTTTTAAAATTCTTGCAACATTTTTCTTTTTTTTTAAGTATTTATATTATTATTCATCTACGTCAAAAATTCTCAAAGTATTATTATTCAATTTTTTGATATTATCATTAAGAAAACATTAAATCAATAAATTTTAATTATATTTTACATCCCTGAGCATATTTATTTTTGGGAAAAAAATTTCTTATATTATTTTTCCTCATTGGAAGTGCGTTTGGTCTTTTTTTATATCATGTTAATAATAATTATCTTAGAGGAATATTTAAAATCGTTCAATTAATATTTAATTGCTTTTTTATAGAAACGTTAGAATTTTATAGAGACAAATGATCATTCTATTAAAATATCTAATTTAATTATCTGACGTATATAGAATTTAATTATATTTTGATTTTTATTTTTATTGACAGTTGTATAAATTACTGTGTAGAACATTATTTTGTTGATATATTTTTATTTTAAGGGCAGAGTATTTAAAAGAATCATTAAATTCTAATAAACAAATTATATTAAAAATTGCTTGAATAATTCAATATTTTCGAAGAATTTTCATAAGATTTTTAAGAATAATTGCATTTTTTGAGGAATTTATTAAAAATTGAATTTAAAAAAATTCAAATCCTGTAATTAGTTTTATTATTTATGAAAATAATTGAATTGTAGCAACGAATTTTATTATTTTTAAAAATAATTGAATTCTTGTGAAGAACTTTATTAAATTTTTTTTTAAATTGAATTCTTGAGAAAAATTTTATATAAAATTTTTCTTAAAATAATTGATTTTTTTCGAAAAATTTTATGAAAATTGTGTTTTAAATAATTGATTTTTTTTAGAAAATTTGTATTAAAATTGTGTTTTAAATAATTAAATTTTAAAAAAAATTTGATTTAAATAAAAAAATCGAATTTAAAAAAAAAATATGATTTTTAACAGCTTTGTTTAAAATACATTTTACTAGTATTTGTAATTATCATTCAAAAGTTTAGAATCAGTGGAAAAAAATTTATTTGATTCAAATAACCGATTAATTGACTCATCAATGAAATATTTACTTGAATCAAATAATTTATATTTGAGTCAATTAAATCGTATTTGCTTCAAATACTGAAATTATTGGTTCAAATACAATTCAATTGGTTTAAATAAAAATTATTAGATTCAAGTAAAAATTTATTTGTTAATAGGTATAATGTTATCATTGTAATCGGTTATTTGAATCAAATAAATTTTTTTTCAGTATTTATTTATTGCTACTGATAATTATATTCAGTATATAATTTCTCAATTCTCTACGATTTTGCAATTATAACGTTTCTTTAATTATTTTTTTAAAATTATAGTATTTGCATTTTAAAAATGAGCTCAAGGGGTCAAAATATGTTTACTTCCGAAGTAGGTAGGGGAGTGTAATTTGCAAATTTTGCGTAATATCCTCTCTTAGAAGTTTTGATGAAATGCATAAAAAATTGAGCTCAATTGTCCTTTCGCTTTTTGTAAAAAAAAATAGTAGTAGAAAAATATTTCATTCCTTACGTTTCACCATGCTCTTAAAATTTTTTGTCATTTTACCGCATTAATCAAAAATTCAAAATGACGGGATTTGGAGATTTTCTTGGACGTTTTAATTCAAAATTCAGTATCAAAATGGAGATTTTTAAAAATTTTTAATTCAAAGTTCAAAATATATATCAAAAATGGAGACTTTCTTAGATTTTTAATTCAAAGTTCAAATATGTATATAAAAAATGGAGATTTTTTTAGATTTTTAATTCAAAATTCAAATATGTTTAAAAATGGAGATTTTCTTAGATTTTTAATTCAAAATTCAAATATGTATCTTAGATTTTTAATTCAAATTTCAAATATGTAGGGTAGAGGGCCCCAAGGTGGCCAGGGCCCTAAGGTAAAAAAAATACAATTTTTTGATAACTTTTAAAAAATGTCGTCTTGGCAAAATTTCAGTTTTTCCAAAGTCGCCTAAGTTTTATTTTCCTTAGTAAAATAAAAAATTTTTTTTTATAAAAAGTTAGCTAAGGTGATACAGTTTCAGGGCATATATTAGGGCCACCTTGGGGCCCCTTACCCTATCAAAATCAATGACAAAAATTGTACCGAGAAGAATTCTTCTTTTTTTTTAATAAGAGAGAATTGTAAGTAAAGTCCGGAAGTTTTAAAACGAAGAATTCATCGCGTGTTCATCGTTATCGAATCTAGCATTAAAGTTCAGTCTTGCAAGACTTGGTGCACGAGAATAAGAGCCCTGGAAAAATGGTTGGACGACTATTTGAACAACTATTTATAAGATGAGACATAGAAATATAGAAGGAGACGTAATAAGGAAAAAGGGGGGGGGGGGTGGGGAATATAGAGATTCATCAATGGGTAACGAAGCAAGGAGAGAGAAAAAAAAAGAAGGCGCGGGGCAATTGTTTTCTGATTTTCCGTTTGCGAAAATGAGCCCTGCCTTATTGCTCGACACTGCTCGATTCTAACTCCAACTGCGACTCTCTGAGAGTTCTCCTCTCTCGTGACTGTCGAGAGGGAAAGTATTTTATACCACGCTCGGCTTGGCAAGAGAAAGGGGACACGGTTTGCTCCTAATTTCAGTTTTAACTTGGAGAGTTTATCCCGTGCGAGTGTTATACTCGAATCCTTTGCCTCGACTTTAAAACGCCTGTTCTCAATGTGTACCACACATTACCTGGTATTGCACTTTAGCATATTTTTTTTCTCCCTACTTTTAATATCGTTCAGTCTCTTCACTATTCTACTCCAAAGAATATAAAATTAAAATAGAAAAAAATCCACTATTTTAACTCTTTTTTTTCTTTTTCTCAAAATTTAGGTAGTTTCTTGGAGAATTTTGGTAAAATTTTCATTAAAATCCTAATCGAAATAATCTTTGTGGAAATTTACTCAAACTTTAATAAGAAGAGGAGAGTAAATAAAAAAGAAATACAGATACTACTGGACATACGTCAGTGTAGAAAGAAAGTAGTTTTACAGGGGTTTTCGATTCTTATCACTATTCCTGCTAAAATGAGCTAAATTTAAATCAGTTTGTAAGAAGTTTCTAATTTCAAAACATTAACTATATATACACTCTTTACAAATGAGGCAGTTTGCTTGCAAAAATTGCAAATATTCAATTATTTCACTATACAATTAACGCTTAGAACGATTACAAGCTCTTAAGTAGTAAAAGTCAGGATGGGTGGGACAGGGAAGATAATAAACGAAAAATTAATATCGAACACTGGCTAAGCATTTCTTTTTTTAAATTTCTAAATAGAGTGGTAGCAAGTCTCTGTTTATCAATTTCCCTGATAATTTACTGACATTAAAAATATTTCCCCTGACAAAATTCTTTTTAAAGGAAAATATAAATATTTACGGAAAATGAGAGTAAAATTTATGAATTTATGAATTTACGAACCTGGTTCGAGTCCTGCACTATAGGAATTCAAGCTTGCCGCAAGGTTGCTGCAAGATTACGTGTTGCATAGTTTTTTTTTATTATTTAAAAAAAAATTCGGCACAAAAGGCATGAGACGAGAGAAGAAAGAAAAAAAGATTTGCAATATAATTGATATATAGAATTAATTAATAGTCAATTATAATTATAACATTAGAGAACGTGGGGCGCTTGATGCTTGGTGTATTATCTGATTAAATACGCATACACGAAAATATTTCATGCGCTTGTTTCACGTTTGTGCGTTTTTCACAATAGCGGTTATAAACAAGCGAATAATTGGATTTCGATTGTTATCGAATAGAAGGAAGATGCAGTAATGTAAGCGCAGTTGAAAGTGAAATCGAAGGCTACGCATCCATTATATGTATATAAATAATATAATTCCTATGTACATTATATTAAATATAATATTAAATATGATATTAAATATTATATTAAATATAATATATTGTATATTATACATTGCAGACCTGTTAAAACTCATGATTTAAAAAAAAACTATTTTATTATTTAAATCGGATATTTTTTATTTAAATCAAATTTTTTATGAAGCTTGTTTTTTAGTAATGACACTAAAAAAGTTATTTTATAGTACAAGCAAGAAATAATACCTACTATTACTTTTCTTAAGAAATTAATTAACCGAACATGTTGAAAAAATAAATGACTACCTTCTGCTTAATTAACAGTATAACTGTTTTTATATTTAATACGATACATTGGTTTTAAATCAATTTTAGTAACCTAAATAAAAATTTTGAATTCAGTTTTTGAATTTTCGATTTATATGTCGATGAAAAAAATGGTTTCTTTTAAGTGCGTTAAAAATGAATAATATCACATAACGTGAATCAAACAAAAGGTGTTAAAAAATAATCTCCTTTAATATAGACAATCGAATCTGTTATGTCTAAAGGAAGAAATATTATCAGATGTTTAGTTGCACAATTCGCATGAAATGAAATGAAATGCGAGCGACGTGAAAATTCTAACGGGAGTTTTGATACTGAAAGTGTATATATATGTATGACTGTGTACATAGGCCTTACCAACTATGTTGTGCATTATTGTGAAAGGTGTGGCTTTGTAAAGTGGTGCACTATCTGGCTAAAGCGATTACACAACAATTAGTATCGTACACTAATATACACGATTTAATTTCTTTATTCCCTAAGGAACTTTTCATCTAAATTAATTCTGAATTTATTATTTGATCCATTTATTCGGATCATTGTTCCAGAAACAAAAATTTATGATCCTTTAAACAATCATCATTTCATGTCAACATCATTTCATGTTATTTTGGTTCCTGATGTACCTGTAACATGTTGGTTATGTTTCTAGTTTTCTCCTTTTCTCATTATTAATAATAACTTTTCATTTAATAAGCTAAATAACAAGTATTGTTTGAAATAATAATAAGCTAATAAGAATAAGCCATATTGAAAAAAATAATAATAAGACTTATCCTTATTATCTTCTTTTCAAAATTCAAGAAAATAGAAAGCTGTTAATCGAGACAATGATAACAGATTCGTCACATAATTGCAAAGATTACATAATAATTGACGGGAGTTAATCGAAAACGTGCTCTATTTTCGTGTGTAAATTTTATTATCTAGCGAAGCATAACTGACGAATTTACGTTGTCTATTGCCAGGACTAATTTTCTAATTAATTGAACGACATTGAAAAGTATCGTTACTTTTTTCAAATCTCGAAATATTTCAGAAAAAGTGTCACACCAGTCGCTAAATATATATTTGAAATCAATACTATTTATATATATTTAGTCAACCGAAACAATTGAATGCTAATTATTGCATTTTGTGTAATGGAGAATGGGATTATCCAATGCCAATTGATGCTTTTCGAAGTGTCGCAACTAATGGTAAATTCCATTTCGTATTAACTCTAGAAAACATTAATTTTCTCTCTAACCATTATTATTACTGTTTCGATATAATACAGGGTTGCCATGCAACCTGGAAACCTGGAAATGTCAGGGAATTTTATAAACCTTGAAAAAACCTGAAAAAGTCCAGGGAATTCAATTATTTTCAAAATTTTTATAAAATTCTTCGCAAAAATTCAATTATTTTTCTAAATAATAAAATTCATCCAAACTATTCAATTATTTTCATAATTTATCAAATTTTCATATAATTTCAATTAATTTTGTAAATAATCAAATTTTCACAGAAATTTAATTATTTAAAAGTAAAAACACAATTTTAATGAAATTTTTCCTAAAAAATTATTTATAATTATTTATAATTTTTGTAGTTAAATAATTAAATTCTCGTAGAATTTTCTAATAAATATTTATTTAAAAATGAATTTCATTGAAAATTTTAGATTATAATTGAATGTTAAAAGCATTATAGCGTGGATGTTTAGAAATAATTGAATTTTCAAAAGATTTCAAATTAAAATCTTTGAAAATTTGAACTTTTTATACTTTTAATTAGGAATTCTGTAGAATTAATTTTTTTTCAACAAGTTTAATGGAATTTTCTTTTAATTATATGAAGTTTTTAATTTCTAATATATTTAATTGAGGAATGTCAGAATAATCAAAATTTCATAAAAATTAAATTGTAAACAAAAGAATTTGAAAATTCTCAAAAAACTTTTTCAAAAAATTGACTTAAAGAAGAATTTTATAGTTGAAAATTTTAGAAATTAATAATCGTAATGATGAAAATAATTTTTGAAGAAGTTACAGTAACAAAACAAGTTTTATAATAATATTCTTATGTTATTGAATTTCAAATTTCTGAATATCGTAATTTTTATTAAAAAAAATAATGATTAAATATTTATTTAAAAATGAAGTTATTGATGTTTTTGAATAATTTTCGTTTTAAAAACCTGGAAAAATTCCGTTTTTTATCTTGGAAAACCTGGAAAAGTCGCAGGGAATTTGAAAAGAGTAAAAATGTGGCAACCCTGCTAGAAAAATTTTTTGGAGTGCACTCATTTTTAATTTCTTGAAAAAAGAAATTTTTAAACCGAAAGTATAAATGTGTTGTAATATGCTCTAATAATTTTCACACACGGTAACCAAAAACAGGTTGGACTGTATATATATGAAGTAGTAAGTGTAATTTATTTTTGTTTGATTCTCATTGTCGTCGGGGCAGACTTGAAAGATCATTATAAAACAGAACAAGTCCGGCATGGTTCACGTATCAGCAAGTTTTTTTTATCTTCATTTTTAATCTTCGACATGACCGAAATGTACCTTCACTTTTCAATTGGAGATACAACAAAAAAAGAAAGAGAAAGAGGGCATTTTTAGATCACGAGCCGACGATTGTTTCTCGATCAATTATTATATTCAATTCCATACTAAACAGTCCCTTACTAAAAAAAATTTACATTTTCAAGAAAGAACCTTTCAAGAAAGAAATTAATTCGAAAGTAGATTTTTCAAAAATTTATTTTCGAATTAATTTAATGAAAAAAAAGTTTAATTTCTGTGCGAATTTAATGCACGCTTTTAAAATTATAGACGTTTAGATTGAAGTGAATTTACAGTGCGAGAAATATTCATTAATCAATATAAAAGATATTAGTGAAAGCTTGAAAGTTGAGAGTAAAGAATAGTATAAATGAACAATGATGCTCGCAATGATGAGGAAAGATTGTATATAGTTTTGTTGAATTGAAAAATATTTGCGAATTATTTGTAAAAACATGAAAGATTACTTATTGGCTTTGGATAAATTTGAAAATATTCCATGATTCTATTAGGTAAACAAATAATAAAAATAACAATGATAGCAATGGATGATGACTTGGCATGAAAACATTTATCAGAGATATAATTTCACGAGGTGGTATAAATTTTGAACTCAATTTAAAGATCTATGACACGCATATAATATAAACTCTACACAAGCACTCGCTACCTGTTTGTACAATATTTACAGTAAAATTCAAAATATAACATTTATTTAATCACATAGTAACGAAAAATTAAATTTAAACAATTAAAAGTTGCATTACAATTTTCGACCACTGGACGAAGTGAATTTATAAATTTTGCTTCTTTTTAAAATAAGAAATTACTTCTCAGGTACATCTTAACTTTTAATTAAAAAACATTAAAGAATTAACATAATATTATGAAATGAAACAATAAATCACTAACATTATCGATAATATCGGACACAATGTGTATATTATATTTTCCTTCTCATACATATGTAACAGGAAATGTTTTTTCGCCGAAAATAATAAATCACTTCGATTTAGTTAATACAAGATATGGGAGGAAAAAAAATTATAGGTTCCATGAACTAAGGAATGACGCATTTCGAAAATTTTAAGATTTTAACATTTTCAAAATATGAATAATTATTTTTCTATTATTAGAAATTCTATTTTTAACTATTAACTGGCTGATAACTAAACATTTCAAAATTTATAGCTTAATCACAAATGTTTTATATTCCAAATCGTGTTTGATTTAAAATCAAGTTAAATTTCAGGTGTAAGATTTTAACATTTTGTCGTAAATCTCGAATTTAAAAAAAAATTCAATACTATAAATCTTTTGTTAACACAAATTGAAATAAAAATTATTTAACATTAATCTCGCTTGATAGAAAAATTGAAGAAAGTAAAAGTTGTGGGGTAAATATTTGTTCTGTGATAATTAATTATATTTTTTTTAACAAGTGGTTCTATTTTCAGTATCTACATAACAAAAATAAATGATGTAATAGATAATTTAAAATCAATTTTAATTAAAAATTATTTAATATTAGTTGCAGTTCTACAACTTTATTGAATTTTTTTAAATTCTAACGACAAATTTTTTACTACACTTTCTTATACTTTTTTGATCTTGAAGACAGAACAATGAACACAATTCATGAAAAGCAAGGATAATCGTTCGATCGTGCTCTTGTAATGTTGTATGTACAATAATCGAATTTTATAGTGTTTAGTACAGAATACAGAAAACAATATATGTATATTTATATACATATATTATATATACCATATATATAAATTTCTTTATAAATGTATTAGTGTCGACAAAGCATATGGGTGCCTTGCACGAGTTCAACAATTTCCTACATTCTCTTTAGTCGTGCGGCCGCACGAATCGAAGTTGAAAGTTAAATCGCAACTATATGTATATTATAAAGAATAAAAATAAATAATACCTGGATTACCATGCGCAACTAATATATTAGAAATCAATTCGTCGCATGCCAAGGACTAAGAATCAAGACAGATCAAAGAAAAGTAGTAGTAGTAGTAGGCATAACAACTGACGTTTTCATAGATTACAGTAATATTCGAATTTAGTATAAAATTACTATTTACTTCTCAATGACCTTTCATGCTTGATTCGCTCTCGTCTAATTCAACAGCAACTGCTACACGTTTCAATTTTTATTATTAAACCTTTTTTTTCTTTTCTTCTTGCCATAGACAAAGCACTGTATTATATACAGTGTTTAATGACATAACGGTGAATTAAATTATTATCAAATATATAATTAGTCAGATAAATGTATGAAATTTACAATTCTTGAAAAATTTTATCCTTTACTTTATTTATTCAAAAATAGCATATCCTTTAGCCCCTCTATTTAAAAGTGGCATATCATTTACTCTCTTTATTCAAAAATAGCATATTCTTTACTCCCTTTATTCAAAAATAGCATATCCTTTAGTCCCTCTATTTAAAAGTAGCATATCATTTACTCTCTTTATTCAAAAATAGCATATTCTTTACTACCTTTATTCAAAAATAGCATATCCTTTAGTCCCTTTATATAAAAATAGCATATTATTTATTCTCTTCATTAAAAAAAATTTGTAAATAATTGAATTCCTGTGAAATTGTTATTATTTATGAAAATAATTAAATGTTTTCGTACAATTTTATTAAAATTTTTTTTAAATAATAAAAAAAAATAAATTTTTAAATAAATAATAAGCAAACCGATTATTCTATTCATTTAAGTATTTTTTTTGGTTAAAAGATAATTATTACGATTAAAAATTATTTTTATGTCTGATCGTAAATAAAAAAAAACTACGTTCTATCGTCTGTTATTCGCTAAGATGTAGTATTTTTACTTATGTTGACAAAGAAGTTAAAAAAAACAAAAAAAATCTGATCTTTTATAAAAATTGTATTCCTGATTGTTTGAAATTAAAGTATGTGTTGTCGAGAACCGATTATTCTATTCATTTAAGTATTTTGTTGTGATAAAAAATAATTATTACGATTATAAATTATGTTTGTGTCTCATTGCAAATAAAAAAAAATACAAATAAAATAATTTTCATAAAAATATTTTGTTACATTCTACACTCAATTCTAATAATACACCATTAACATTTTGCCATTTTTTACCATTTTTACAATTCCATGCCTCTTTTTTGTCGTTTTTTTCTAATTTGAATTTGTAACTGACTTTTTGCTTTTAAATTAGTCAATTTTATTCGCGAACATTTTGTCCTTATTCTTGAATAAATTATAAATAAATAAGTTCGTTTATAAGTTAATTTACAAAAAAAAAAATTATAATTTATAATAATATTTTATTATAAATTTATTTTATTTATTATTGTACCTAAATTATTTTTAAAAAAATATTTGGATTTCTGTCACTTAACATTATTCCATAATATATAGAATTCCTCATTTATTCCTAGACGTAGTATATCAATTATTATAAAATCAATAAGTTGATTATAAATTCTATATCAATCAGTACATATAAGATTTACCCAAGATTCTCGATACACAATGCAAATACGAAAATGGGAGTATATTAAATACGTGTAAATTTTTATTGTATCTTATCGTACAATTTTCTGATAATAATGTTACTTCCCTGTCGTTATCTTTTTTAACCAGAAAATGACGACTCATCAGAACTAATCACAAATTCAATAGATTGTAACAATTCGCAAATATCGTAGCTTTATAATATATTTTCGACAATTTTTTTTTTCCTTATTTCTTATGACAATATAGTGCTCGTGACATTTTTTACATTTAACTGCATACTTAATAATAGTGTGAATAAATAAAAAAAATAATAATAAGAAGAAGAAGAAGAATAATAATTACGACGACGTGAGTCGTCTAAAATAATAATATTGATAAAAAATTTAGTAAAATTCTAATTAATGTAATGATCTTCATCTAAACTGAAAAATTGAGATTATACGGTTTAGATGAAGTTATCGATAGCTCTTTCCATTTATTTGCACTTTCTTCGAGTCGCATGATTGCGCCTTTCAAATTTAGATCACCAATTATTGCACAAACGGGGGAAAAAACTTTATCAGTTCTGCTTCTCGATTATAATCTTCGATGGTGATTTTCTTTGTTATCAAAATTTCCGATTTGATTACATAAATAAAATGTTAAACAGACTTGAAAACTTGGAAAGCTGAAATAATTTGCACAATCATTGAATCATCAAAATTGACTTTTAATTTATAATATCTATCGAATTAAAAAAATAGTTTCTAAATAAATTTAACTAAAAAAAATTTTATTTTATAATTTTTGATATAAATAACTTTTCACTTTTTAAGGTTTTCAAAAGAAAATTTTCTCTTTCTCGTACATTTTAAGATCAAATTTATTGATATAATGCAGTTCATTACACGAATATTACAATTAATAATTAACAGTAATAGCAGACATATATGTAATTATATATATTTATAATATGTATAAATATTTACAAAATATATATTTATATATATTTATACATAATTATTTTATTTTATTTTATTTATAATACAATCAAGGTAATAATTTAAAATTAACGACTAAAAATCTAATTATCTTTTTGTTTTACATATGACAGCTGCCTCAAAGCCTTAAGGGTTTCCTAGTACTTCTACAGAGTCGAACCATTTTTTGTACTAGAAATTTAGAAACATTACTATAGGTGCATTTCTTTTCTTTTTATCTCGAGCAAAAAACTTATATTTTTTCCTCCTATAATCATTTAAAATCAAGTACCATTGAAATATTTCTCGTATACTTTACAATCATGTTTCTTAAAAAAAAAATTAATCGAAAAAAACTTTCGTTAAAAATTAATCTTTTATATATAATTTTTCATTTTAAATAAATTTGTTAAAACAAATGTTATTAAATTACAAAGCCAATATTCTATTGTGCGATTAATATACATATTTCTATCTATTGGCATGCATTTTAAAAAATTCGTCAAATTTCTAACAAGATTCTTTTAACGATTAAATTTTTTATTTTCTTCACTTGTTTCTTTTTTTGATTTGTGTACTTTAACCCCCCCTCCCCCCGAAAAAATTATCTTCATTACTAATTACTAATTATTAATCGAAAAATTTTAAGTGAAAAAAATAAAAGGTCTTTCAAGACATCTGAAAATTATTACCAAAATTAAATAAAAACGTTTTTAAAATTTTTTTAATGCTTGACAATTTACTAAAAAGCCTGCTATTTATTTAAAATAAATTGAAAATTTGTTTTCCACAGTATTCTAAGATTTCGTGTATCTTCATATTTGAAAGATTTTTTTTTTTTTTTGAGAAAATAAAAGTTATCCTTTAAGGTATTTTTTGTAAAAATTTGATCTAAAATAAAATTCGAGACACATTTGGAGCAAAAAAAAAACATATAAATACGTCCTCTTTTTTAAATATAGGAAAATTTTATCATTCATTGGAATTTTATCTTTTGCTGCAATGAAGAATTTGAATCCATTAGAAATTGATTTTATATATAGTCAATAATAGAAATTAAAAGGAAAGAACAAAGTTGCTCGTCAAATCAAAAATATAGTCAAACTGCTATTTCAATGGATCAACTTCAACGTAATCATAAATGAAATTCGAAGAATTTGAAGAATCTATAAGTAGATTATTTGCTGAAATCTCTACTTTTGCATTTGTCCATGTTACCATGTCACTTCCTCCAATGTCGAGGCCATAATTCAGATTGTCTGGCACGTTACCCATTACAAAATGCTCCTCAGTTATTGGTGAATTATTCTTTAAACTACGCCTGAAAATTTTTATTGTTCATTAAAAAAAAAAAAAAACGTTGGTTCATTTAAAAAATCTATCGAAATTAATATCTCGATAATTAAATTAATTAAACTAAATTAATAAATTAATACTTTATTATTACAATGTTAGTATTAAGTCTGTTTTATTATTTAATATTAAATTTAATAATAAAACAGATTTAAAAGTAAATATATTTTAGTTTACCATATGTGGTTTTCAGCGATAATATGAACTTTCGGAACGGGAAATCCGTTGAAAGTTGAAGCCACTGGCAGAGTGTAAGCACCCATGTTTTCAAAAATAAACCAATCGCCAAGTTCCATTTCGTGAAGAAGAACATTTTCGACAACTTGATCCAAACCATCGCATGTCGGTCCCCAAATGCTTGACGGTATCATTTTTCCAGATCCATTCTGTGAAATGAAATATTGATGCATTAATATTTGGTAATATTTCCATTATACTAATATTTCCAATAATTATAGTAATATTTCCAATAAAATTAGATTTTATTGACTAGAGGGCGAACAAACGTACCTTCAGTGGCAATGGTTTTACGG
Organism: Leptopilina heterotoma; assembly: GCF_015476425.1. Lineage (NCBI taxonomy): Eukaryota > Metazoa > Arthropoda > Insecta > Hymenoptera > Figitidae > Leptopilina > Leptopilina heterotoma. The sequence goes on along the minus strand of NW_025110873.1, from coordinate 199,160 downwards.
TTTGATGATCATACAGCAAACAATTAAATGATCCATAAACACCGTCATTAATGTAGTACATATTGTGCGTAGTAACATTAGGACATGTTTTGTCTCCTCGAACTGAGCGTTTGCTGTGAATACTTACTGCGAGTGTAAATGCAGATGCCACGAAGAAACGTCCCGGTTCGGCGATAATTTTCACATCATCCGCTGTAAATTATTCAACATGCAAATCAATTCAATCCAGAGCGAAAAAAAAATAACTCCAAATATCATTAAATTATACTTGATTATGACTATTATATTATTAAAATATAATAGTCGGAAAACTGAAAATTGAAGAAACATAATAAAACATTGAAGTAATATAATAGTCTGAAAGCTGAGAATTGAAGAAAGTTAAAAAGTTTCTATAAAGAAATTAAAAAAAGAAATTAAAAAAAGAAATTAAAAAAGAAATTAAAAAAATAAACTAGAAAAAGAAATTAAAAAAAGAAACTTACTATTGAAGCATTCGTCTATTCCTTGATTAATAGTATCGGCCATCTTATCAATGCTGGTATTCTTGTCACCTGGATATCCACCGCCAATATCGAGTAAGTAGGGCTTAAAGCCAACTTCCTTTGCAAAATCAAAAAGATCTCGAGCCATTCGTATAGCACGCAAATAAACCGGTGGATCCTGACAACCAGAGCCAACGTGAAAACTAACCCCTACAACATCCAGACCCAATGTACGCGATGTACGAATAAGATTTGGTGCTTCAGTTGTAGCGTCGCAACCAAATTTAATGCCCAAAGGACACAGAGCAACCTCCGCATCGCAGCGAATACGAATCACGATCTAAATTCCAAAAGAAAATACAATTATAACAATTTTTTTTTTATGAACTCTACACTACAATTTGTATCTTAGCTTATAATTATAATAATTATAATAATATTAATAAATATAATAATAACAATTATTATAATAATAATAATTATAATAATAATAATAATTATAATAATTTTTTTTATTAACTCTTCACTACAATTTGTATCTTACAATTCTTATCTTAGCTTATAAAATTTTATAAAAGCTATAACTGAAAGTCGTATTTTTAAAAAGCATTGCACAATTTTTTTTATTAAATTATATTTACTGTAAAACGGGCTTAATTCGTACACCGTTTTATTTTCTTCAACTTAGCTTTAAATTAAATTTTTTTATCTCTATATTAAAAAATTAAAAATTTTTCCATGCTTTTAAAAATATCGAACTTTATTTTAGAATTTAAAAATCAGATAAATGGGTGAGCGAATTTATCCGCAAAATGAGCGAAATAACCCCGTGTTATGGTATTTATTGAGATTGCAAATCGAAGCAATAATTGAGATCGCAAATAGAGAATTTTCAAAAATAATCAAAATAATGAACTAAAAGATTGATTATCCTTTCGAAAGTAAATATTATTGTCATAAATATATATTAGTATCATAGGGCTCGAATCAGCGAAAGTATTTAAAAATACAGACTTTGAGGACCAAAAATGAAAAATTACAGACCAATTACTGACAAAAATATAAACAGTCCGAGTCAAATAAGAGAACATTTTACATAAATGTTTTATAATAATTAAAAATGGAGAATTTGTAAAATCATTATTTTATAAGAATATTGTACTTCTTCAAAATTATTTTCATCATTTCAATTCAATTATTATTTTCAAGAATTTTTAACTAAAATAAAATAAAAACTTTAAATAATATTAAAAAAAATTATTATCTAAAATTCGAGTTAAAATTTTAACTGAAATTCATTATTAAATCAATAATTTTTATTATAGAAAATTCTACTAGGATTCAATTATTTAAAAACAAAAATAAATAGTTTATTGAATAATTCAATGTTTCTTAAAATTCAATTCTCATAAAGAATTTTATTAACAAAAACTTCTGCAAAATTAAATCAATTATTTTAAATACAATTTTAAGTAAATTCTTCGAAAAATGTAAATATTTGTAAATATTCAATTTAACGAAATTTCGATTATTAGATACTTCTTCAATTAAATATATATTAGAAAATAAAAAATTTTAATAATTTCAACAAAAATTAAATTAATCTTTTTCAAAAAAAAGAATTCTACAGAATTATTAGTTAAAAGTATAAAAAATTCAAATTTTCAAAGATTTTAATTTAAAACCTCAATTATTTAAATACAAAAATAAAATAATAATTTATTGAATAATTCAATGTTTCTTAAAATTTAATTTTCATTAAGAATTTTATCAACAAATTTTTAAATAATTGAATTTATTTGATGAATTTTATTAAAATTTTTAAGAATAATTTCATTTTTCGAAAAATTTAATAAAAATTGTATTAAAAATAATTGAAATTCTGCCAAGAATTTTATTAAAATTTTTAAAAATAATTTCATTTTTCCAAATTTTGACGAGAATTTTTGTAAATTTTTGAACATAATTGGATTTTTGCGAAGAATTATATTACTTTTGAAAATAATTGAATTCTTGAGACGAATTTTATTCAAATTTCTTTTTATATAATTAAATTCTTTTGTGAAATTTTATTGAAATAAGTAGACATTGAAAAATAATTGAATTTTGACAAATTTTTTAAATTAATTAAATTTCTACGAAGAATTTTATTAAAATTATTTTGAAAAAAATTGAATTATTACAAAGAATTTCATTAAAAAACTACTATAATTTAATTATTTAAATACAAAAATAAATAATTTATTGAATAATTCAATGTTTCTTAAAATTCAATTCTCGTAAAGAATTTTATCACCAAATTTTTATATAATTAAATTCTTTTGACGAATTTTAATAAAAATTTTAAGAATAATTACATTTTTCGAGGAATTTGATTAAAATTTTTTTAAAAATAATTGAAATTCTACAATGAGTTTTATTATTTATCAAATTAATTGAGTTCCTCAAAAGAATTTTATTATGTACGAAAGTAATTGAATCCCTGTAAAAATTTTATTTTATTTATGAAAATATTTGAATTATTGCGAAGAAATTTATAAATAATTTGTATATAATTGAATTTCTGTGAAATTTTTATTATTTTATAAAAATAATTAAATGTTTGCGTAGAATTTTTTAAAAATTTTTTTTAAAATATTTAAATTCTTTTGGAAAATTTTATTAAAATAGTAGATATTGAAAAGAGTTGAGAAAATATTTTAAGAATTTTGAAAGGATTGAAATTTTGACAAGAATTTTATTAAAATTTTTAAAAATAATTGAATTTCGGAGAAGAATCTTATTGATTCTAAAAATAATTGAAATTTTAACGAGAATTTTTTTTTAATTTTTGAACAAAATTAAAGTTGTGTAAAGAATTTTATTACTTTTAAAAATAATTGAATTTCTACAATCATTTGTAATTTCTCTAAAATTATCCAAAAATTATATCGTACAATTTACAAACTTTTCGTCCTTTTTAAATCAAATTACGTACTTTACGGACCTTTTTTTAAAAAAAACTGACTTTTACTGACTTGAAGCAAATTTACGGACCTAGTTTGAGCCCTGGATCATTAAAATGATATTTTCTTTCTATTTACTATACAAATTTTACTTCGTTTGTATTACAAATTTTACAATTAGTCAAGTCTGTTGTAAAATTAATGAATTTTCCAATTATCCTTCATTTATAACTATACAATGTAAGATGATTTTAAAGTATGATAAATAACTGTAAATAAAACTCAAATGTTTAATATGGTAAAAGATACTCTCTGCATAATTGTATAATAATTTACCTTAGCTGTAGGATGAAGATATTTGATCTTGTGTAATTCACTTTCATTATCGACAGTCATAATATCGACACCAACTGAAGAAGAGTAACGGAGATGTGAAGCCGGTTTTGCAGGATTAGCGAAAATTATTTTAGATGGACTTACACCCATATTAAGTACTTTGTTTATTTCAGCCTAAAAAAAAGAACAAATTTAAATTTTATTATTTGCAATTATTTTAAGGCTACTGTCATAATTCAATATATACAAATATATTAGGAAGAGATCCCCCCCCCCCAAAAAAAAGGTGGACGACTCCTTAAGTATTTTATTATCAAAAAGAAAAAAAATTTCTAACAGTTGGAAGTGTCTAAAATCATTTAAAAATCAAATCATTATATAAAAAAATTTATTAAAAAATAAATAAATTGGGGAAGAAAGAGAAACGTACTTTAGAGGCACAATCGAAGCCAGTGCCGAGGGCAGCGAGAACTTCTAAAACAGTGATATTATCGTTACACTTGACAGCATAATAGGGTTCGACACGAGGCAATTTTTCCTTCCAGATTTGATGTTTGCGAACAATGTCGCCAACGTCGAAAATGTAGAAAGCTTCTTCCTGAACGCCACTGTTGGCGATTCTCTTGATGACGCTCAATACATTTGAGGAATTGTCCAGCACATGAATGCGCTCATCTAAATTTGTTACCTTCATGATGATAAAAACGCTTTTGAGGATTCCTTACTTAAAATAAAACTCTATAGAAGCTAGTCAGCAATCTGCAAATACAACAAAAATATAGTTACAATATGCGTGGAATGTTAAAAAAATATTACCTTCTTACCCCAATATTAATACTATTGGGGTAATATGGTAATATTTTTGTTACAATATTACCCCACCAGGGGTCCAAATAGACGATTTTAAATTTTACTATTTTACTTTTCATGAGCCACACGAATTAAGAGTTAAACAAGGCAAAGGGTTAAACAAGTATTTTTAAAAATAAAAACGAAAAGCTCAATAGAGTAAAATAAAAATCGAAAAAAACCTTAAATTTTAGAGTAGAAAGAAATGAAGAACAAAAGAAAAGAAAAGGAACAAAAGGAATTGAAAAATTAATGAAAAATGAACTGTTTGGAAAATAATTTTTTAAAAAAACAATACTTACGAGGCAGCTGTCAATGAGAATTGTGAAAGTCGTGGGGAGGCGAGCTAAAGCAAAGAATAAGTTGGGGGTGCTAGCAAAGCCAAGGAGGCTCTGCGTCCAAAGACAACTTCCAGTTGTCGCTATTAACCAAAGATCCTACAACAGACTGGCCTACCAGCCTATCGCAGATAGAACCCTGCAATTATTTAAAAAAATTCACAATTATAGCAAAAAATAATTCCCCATGGTTTATAATTTATTCTCATCCAAATTATCATAATTCAATACAATGAAAACGTCATTCGCGAAAAGAAAAAACTTGAAGGAAAAATACAATTTTTTTTCTTTTTAATTAAACCCAATTCTCAAGACCTGTTAATTTCTTGTGTGTCTTATCAATTTGTATTACATTTGCACTGATAATGTTGAGTGCAGACAGCCTGGTGCCAATGCAAGTGAATTAATAATCTCTTGACTAACAAACTAAATTGCATTGCGGTAATAAATGGAAATTAGTAAAGTCATCATCTCTAAAAGTACAAGCAAATAAAGCAATGTGACATTTTTTTGTAAATGATGAAATTTAATTTGTTTATTTAATAAAATAAATAAAATAAATAAAATAAATAAAATAAATAAAATAAATAAAATAAATAAAATAAATAAAATAAATAAAATAAAATAAATAAAATAAATAAAATAAATAAAATAAATAAAATAAATAAAATAAATAAAATAAATAAATAATAAATAATAATAAATAAATAAATAAATAAAATAAATTTTATTTTATTTTTATTTTGTTAATAATATTAGTAACACTAATACTAAGTAACACTACCTAACACTGATTAACACTAAACTAACACTAACGCTAAATAGACGCTAAACTAATACTAACTAACACTAAACAAAAACTGACTAACACTAACTAACAGTAAACAGACACTAAACTGTTCTATTACACTTATTTACGAATTTTTATAATTGTAAAATTATTTAAAAACATCAATAAATTATTTGTTAAATAAATATTTAATCATTATTATTATTATTATTCCATAGGAATTAAGATGTTAAAAAAATTTTAAATTCAAACCTTTATGAAATTCAGCAACTTATAATAATTTAAATTTCCATAAAATTTTTCAACAAAAAATTAAATTATTTACAAAAATTTTAATAAAATCCTTCGCGAGAATTCAATTATTTTTACAAGTAATAAAAAATTTCACATGAATTCAATTATTTATAAAAATGTAATAAAATTCGTTTTAAGAATTGAATTATTTTCATAAATAATTATAGGATTTCAATTCTTTTGACGAATTTTAATAAAATTTTTAAGAATAATTATACATTTTCCTAGAAATTCAATTTAAATTATTTTAAAAATAATTGAAATTCTGCTATGAGTTTTATTATTCATGAAAATAATTAAATCTCTGGTAAATACTTATATTACTTATGCAAGAAATTTAATTATTGTGAAAAAATTTATAAAAAAAATTTGTAAATAATAGAATTCCTGTGAAATTTTCATTATTTATGAAAATAATTTTATGTTTACTTAGAATTTTATCAACATTTTTTTTTTTTTTTAAATAATTAAATTCTTTTGAAAAATTTTATTAAAATAGTAGATATTGAAAATCACTGAATTGAAGAAAATCTTTGTAAATAATTGAAATTTTTCCAAGAATTTTTTATTAAAATTTTTGAAAATAATTAAATTTCGGAAAAGAATTTTATTATTTCTAAAGATAATTGAAATTTTGACGAGGATTTTTTTTTTTTAATTTTTTATCATAATTGAATTTCTGCATAGAATTTTATAAAATTTTGAAAATAATTAAATAAGTCATTATTAATTATTTGGTTAGTAAAATATCAATATTTTAATCAGTGACTCACGTTTTACTATCACAATCCAGTTATTTTTAAAGAATTAAAATTTACAGAGAAAGACGTCAAGAAATTTTCTTTAATTCAAATATCCGATTACTTGTCTATTATCAATTAAATTGTATTTTAATCAAATAAATTGTTTTTGAAACAATAATTTCAGTATTTGAAGTAAATACCAGTTAATTGACTCAAATAAAAATTATTTGATTCAAATAAATAAATTTAATTTCTAATAGTAGTGAACTAATTTTTTTTTAAATTAATAATTTCGTAAAATATAGATAGTTTTTTTTTAAATTCGAATTTAATTATGAAAAATCAGTACAAAGTTTAATTCACGAAATAAAACGAATTAGAATCTGTATTAGACTCAAATTCGTTTTATTTCGGGAATTTTTTATTATTCGTTTTTTTTTATATAAAAAACAGAAAATCTCCTTTTTTCAAATTAATTTCAAAAAATTAATTTTCAATCAATGATTAAATCACGAAAAATAATGTACCTTATTAATGGACGGAATTCTCGTGCTGTCTTTATCACTCATACAAATGCAACACTATCAGAAACACTTTTTCCGCTTTGGGAAAATTTTTGACAAATAATAATTATTCTTTTAACTCTTTATAAGAAAAATTATAATTTTTTTTAAATTAAAAAGCAAAAAAAAAACACAAAATACTTTTTTTTTGAAAAAAAAGAACACCGAAATAAAAATGAGGAAAAAAAATAAAGAAACTCGGTATTTTATAATCAAGAGAGGTCTTGATTCTCGCGAAGATTGCTCGCTTCTGCTTTCGAGTAACTATTTAAGGCACTATTTATATGAGAGTGATAAGTATTATCAGTCGACTTTCTTTCGCCCCGAAGTCTATACTTTGCTGAACGAGTCTTATCTAGTGAACCGAAGGAGTAGGTATTCTGATATTTTGCCCCTTACGCTGATTTTTATACACTTGTATAAATCTATTAACAATCTCATGACAATATTATCTTTACCCCCAGCAAATGATAAAGCAATACTCTTGTCATTTTTATTGTTTATTTTTATCGACAATACAAAAGCGCAAAAAAACAAATTGTATTACAATTTTACATATTAAATATAAAAGAAACAAATTTTACCCTCTTTTTTGTTTTCAAAAATATTTTTAAAAAAATAAACTGAAATACCTCCGAAATTTACTTGTTTTAATAAATTTTATTATTTTTGAATTTTTAAAAATGGAATTTTATTTTTTTAGTCTTAGTTTTACTAATACTTACTAACTAACCTATCTACTTAGTTTCTTTCTTTCTTACTGACTTACTTACTTACTTAAAACTATAAAATAAAAAAAATTAAGGAATAAAAATAAAAAATCAAGTTTGAAGCAAAAATTACCAATTTTCTAACACGGAAAACTGTTTTATTTTACAAAAAAAAAAAAAAATTCGCACGAGCGTCATTTGTTGATTGTGATAGCTGACAATTTTTTTTTTAAACTAAAGCATCGAATCTGATTGGTTTGATATAATCCTGGCATTCTTTAACCTACGGTTCTAGCCTTATCCGACGAAACCAGTTTAGTCGCAAAAATGAGAAAATCATTTTAGTGGAAAAGAACAGTGAGAAGATATGAAAAACAAATGACGACGCGCGAAATGTCAACAATAGAATTAAGAAAGCGGAACTGTTCCTTGAGGAAATTCCAACTTTTTATATATATATGATTGTTCTATTTCATTATTACTTTTTGCTGATGCATCTTTGATGTTTACTTTTTTTTTTCTTTAATCAGAACACGAGGCATATTTGTACCTATTCGATGATAAAAAAAATTCATTAAAAAAATTTTTTTTTCAAATCATTGTTACTATTTTATAGCTAATGTAAATTTTGTAAAATAATTCCAACTCTGTAAAATTTATAAAAATACTAAAATTTCAATTCTGGACAATTTGAAAAATAAAGTTAAAATTTCAATTCTGTATAATTTATTAAAAAAAAAATTCAATTCTATTCGAAATTAAATAATAAAAAGGGAAAATTGATTTAAAGGAAAAAGTTCTTATTTTCCTTAAAGTGTCGTTTCAAATTTTCACATAAATAGGAAAATTTTCTTCTAAATTAACAAAAAATGAGACAAAAAATCCGAACAAAAATTGTAGTCGAATTTCAATTTCGTATTTTTTGAACTAAAAAAGCAAATTAAATTTTAAATTCATGTTAGTGAAGCCAAAAAACTTCATTTTCAACATTTTGTAACTAAATGCAAATTTAAGTCAAAAAATGTTTTCAAAAATTAAATTCCTCACGGTTCGATTAAAACAAATTTTAAATTTAATCTATTTATTCTTTTAATTTAACAATTTTTCCCTCATTTTGAAAAATGAAACCATTTTATATCAAAAATTAAATAAGAATTGAATCTAATTTCGAAACAAAAAAAGAATATTCAAACATAATTGTTTATTGACTTTTGAAAATGGAAAAAGAATTGAATCTAATTTAAATATTTTAAACAAAAAAGTTTTAAAAAATGGTTCATTATAACTTATTTTTAAGAATTAAATAAGAATTGAAATAAAAGAAAATTGAAAAAAAATTTCGTTTATTTATTTTTAAGAACTGAATAAGAATTGATCCTAAAATTTAAAAATTTGAAAGAAAAAACGATTGAAAAAATTTTTTATTATTTATTTCCGAGAATTGAATAAGAATTGAATTTAATATTAATTTTTGAAACAAACGAAGAAGATTTGAAAAATAATGTCCTTCACTTATTTTTGAGAATTGAATAAGAATCGAATCTAATTTAATATTTTGATGCAAATAAAAAGATTGAGAAAATTACTATTATTTATTTTCAAAAATTCAATAAGAATTGAATCCAATCTAATAATTTAAAAAAAAACAAGATTAAAAAAAATGGTTTATTATTTATTTTCGAGAATTTAATAAGAATTAAATCTAATTTAACAATTTAAAACAAAAAAAAGTAATGAAAAAAATGTCTATTATTTATTTTCAAGAATTAAATAAGAATTGAATTTAATTAAAAATTTTGAAACAAAAAGAAGAAGATTAAAACATAATTTCGTTTATTTATTTTCGAGAATTGAATATGAATTATTGAATTTAATGTAAAACTATAGTGTAACATTTTGAAACAAAAGAAGAATGAAAAAAAATTCTGTTTTCGAAAAAACTATTTTTCTTTCAATTAAACAAAAACAATTTAATCTTATTGATTGCTATTTTATTCGGAAATTAAATTTTTTTGTTACACTGTCGAATTCTTAAAGAAATAATTACAATGAAATCAATCTTTTGTTCTTTGAGCGGTGCCTCTTTTTCCATTGGAAGTTTCCATTTATTGATACAACATTTTACACTATAGCTTATAATTATATTGTTCTCTTCGTTCGCAATTGTACACGTAATTTATAATTTCTTAAAAAAATGACAAAGTTATACGGATACAATTATGTTGTAAACTGATATAATTATATTATATTTTTAAAAAAGAAGAAAAACAATTTTATTTTTGATTTGAAAAAAAAAATCTTTTTTTTCCTTTTATTATAGTTTATCCTATTATTATCGAAAAACGTGAAATAATTCTATATAAATATTTATTAAAAATTAAAACACCGCATTAACATTTATTCTCATTAATCATTAAATTCGTAAATCATGTTAAAACTCCTAATTTACAGTATTTATTCAATTAGTAAATTAATTATTCATTCAAGTACTGTTTAAAGATTTTTAATGTTTTATTTGAAATTCTACAAGTTTTTCTTATAATGTCAAGCGAATAATCTTGCTCCTCTGACGTAAAGAGAGAGAAAAAAAAATTGAAATATATTCATTTTGATAATTTTTTTTTTTTCAAATGACATTTTTCTCGATTCCTCTACATAAATTGTTTCTATTTATTATTTCGTTTTACGCGGGCATAAATTTTTTTTAAATATTAAATTCAAATTTATTCTAAAATATTAGTGAACTTATCAAACAATTTATTCTTACGTTTTTAATATACAATGTTAGTGTTTTCAATTTTTTATACAAGTTATTAGAGAAAATAAATAATTTAAAAAATTTAGGTATTTTTTTATTTCATAAAAGCGCGAAATTCAAATTTTAATTGACTCGAAATTTATTTCCTTATTTTACATTTAGTTAAAATCTTCTTAAAACATTAAATTTGAAGGTCATTTAAATTTGAATTTGAATTCTAATTTCGCGCCTTTTTGACTAACTGTCCGATAGATGGCCAGAATGTTCTTCGCTCGCAGAGGAAAATTAATAAAATGAATTATTTATTTTATAAATTAGATTAGATACTAATTTTATTAATTCTTTTCGTTCCATATTGAGTTCAATGAAATGAAACGAAAAAAATTATCTTTTCCTCTTACATAATACAAAAAGCAGAAAATCATAAATTTAAAAAGACTTGAAACAAACCATTTGTTATGTATTACAATTTCAATATTCAAACTTAATTTTTTTTTTTACATTCATTCAACAAAACGTGCTTGATTATCGTTTTCCTGTAGAGAGAAAAAAAATAACACAAAATATTTTCATTTCTTTTACGCACTGCCGTTGTTATAGTACTCTTAATTAATAATGCCATCGAGATAAAAATTTTCAACTATAAAATTCCACGTATATGAAAAAAATATGTAAATTTCTACGAAATTTTGAAACAATAAAAATAATTTACGTCAGATTTATTCCTTGTAAATATTAAAGAACCAACAGTTGCCAGTTTAAAGTGGAATTTCTGGTCTCTTGTCGAGATATCGTTATTAAAGCATTTATGAAAAACTGAAGCATCGTCTGATGTGAAAACATCATTTCATTCGACGAGTTTTCAAATTATTTCGAAATGAAATATGATTTTAAGAATTTTTCTCTATCTCTTCCTCTTTGATTTGAGATATTTTAATCCTTTTAATATTAAATAGGTCATATTTTATCGACATTAACGTCGAACGTGAAAATACAAGTGGCGCTTGGATTTTGCACTGCAATACGCGATTTTTCATGTTATCATTAAAAAAAATTTCTTTTTATAAATTTTTATAAAAGTTTTAACAAAAAAAAAAATAAAAATGTTCTTTGATGTATTATTTTTTAATTTTTCATAATTCCAAAAAAACTATACTCCTCGTTTTTTGTTTAAATTTGTTTAAATTTTCATTTATTAAAATCTTTTTTTTATTTTTTTCATTTTAATCAACAAAAATTAGCATTGCAGTCAAAAATAATTTTACATAAACTTAAAAAGTTTAGAAAGCAATAAATATGTTAATAAATGAATATTTCAGAACAAAAGTATCAGGTTATGTGACAAATTTAAAAAAAAAATACACACACAATAAGTTAAACTGAACTTTAAAAATTTATTTAAGAATTTATCATAAACAAATAAAAAATCACTTTCAAAAAATAAATCCAATTGATTCCATAAATTTTTTTTTTGGAAATTTTAACCCTTCCCCCCCTCGAACCCTCGTAAGAAAAGCGCCATCTTTCTATTGACTGTAAGAAATAGCTCAACACCCCCCTCCACCCCTTCAAAATCTTACGTAATTTGAGGACGACCCCTAAGTAATAATATTTTTGTTTCTCTTCAAACAATTTAAAAAATTGGTTTAACTTAATTTTTTTTAATTAAAAAATATTTTTTTTAAATTTGCTTATAAAAGCTGTAAAAAATGTATAAAAATATAAATAGCTATAAAATTGAAAAAAGCCTTTATTTAACAAAAAAAAATCTTATTGCGACAATCAATTTTACGGAAAAATTTACGTAGATAACGTGCGTGATTTATTCCTTTATAAACGGCAATTTATTGATAATATATTATAAACAATTATCCTGTAATCATGGACTGAGGAAAAAAATGGACATTGTTTGTAAATTTTTTTTTCTTTTTTTTATTAACTAATTGCCCATCAGAAATATTTTTTATACACATTCTTATTTTAGTAATTTTAACCATAAAACCGAAAACAATTTAGAAAAAAAATTTGTTTGTTTTATAAAATATATCCTATAAAAAATAGTTTTTTTAAAAAAATTTTTAACCCCCACGAATCTGTTTTTCCTATATGAAATAATTCATTTCAATTAATTAATTTTAATTGAACTTAATTTTTCTATGAAACAATTTTTTCGAATATTTGAAAAATTTTTTTATTTTTAACTAAATTGTTTAAATAATTTATAAATTTAAAATTAACTATTTTAATAATTATTAAAAATTATTAATAATTATTTTGAAGTTATTAAATTAATGATATTAAATAAAATTAATTATTAATAAAATAATATTATGACCTCGGGAAAATGTACAAAAAAATAAATTTTATTAATAATTTACTACCTAAATGTTTAATAATTTAAATAATAATTTATTAATTTACTATATTTCGTTAGTAAAAAATAATAATTTTAGTAATTGGGGGTTGTCGACTTATTTAAAGTAAAAAACGTAAAAAGGTAGCAATTTGAGTGACCCTTATTATTATTATTATTATTATTTTTCTTTTTAAATAAATAGTTAATAATAATAAAAGACATATTAGCTTCAAAAATCACTCTTAGAATAAGTTATTTTTAAATTTAGTTTATTTTATTAAAAACTATTTAAAAATGTTTGTCTTTAATTTAAAAAAAAAAAATTATTTTCAAAACTGTTACATAACAATTTTTTACTTCTACTAAAGTGTATGAATATAAAACTCATTTGTAATGAAAAGATTTTTTTTAAATAACAAATTGGAACTATTTACACATTCCTGGAAATATTTTTCATTTATAATTTACTCGACAAGTTTTAATGAAACCATTTTTTTAGAATATAATTTTATAAATCATTCTAGTATAGGAATTTTTTTCAAGACATATTTATTTTTCTTTTTCATTAATTTTTTTATTTACTTTTTAATTAATTTAGTTTTTACTTATTCTGATTGTTTCTCTACTAAATTTAATTTATAAAATTATTATTATTTAAATAAAAATAAAACATTAATAGAATTATTATTATTATTATTATTTTGATTTTTTTTATTATTTATTTAAATATTTATTTAAAATTTATGTTAATAAATAATATTATAATTATTTTATTTTTCCTACTCCTGTCATTGTTTCTCAGAAGTAAAAATGATTAACAATTTTTTTTTGGAGAAAATAAATTATCCCTATTATTTTAGAAATTTCAATTTTGAGCTGAGGGGAAATTAAATGCAAAATTAGTGACATCTGGAGAGCATTTGATCCGGAAATAAAGTTCCAATCCGGTCAATCAAATGGAAATCGATTAATATTGTCGTCGAGCTTTAAAAGCTCTCGAGATATGGGAAAACAATTAACTTCTTGTGTTATCGAAATTAAATTAGAAAATTAAATTTGTTATATAACGAATCTTATTGAGTTTAAATATTCAAAATCTAGCTAATAATATTTTATTCCCTATTCACAAATTTAATAATTTTCAATTCTTTCTACGATTTTCAATAAAATTTTTAAAAATAATTACATTTTCCAAGAAATTCGATTAAAATTGTTTTAAAAATAATTGCGAAGAAATTTATAAATAATTGAATTCCTGTGAAATTTTTATTATTTTATGAAAATAATTAAATTCTGCGTAGAATTTCATTAAAATTTTACGGACTTGAAGCAAATTTACGGACCTTTACGTAATTTACGGACTGTACTTCTATATATTCTTTCTACATTTGTTAATTATCAAAAATTCTTTAAATAACAGTAACATTAAATTTCTATTAAAGTCTGTTCAGTCATCTGCTTTCCTTTAGATATCTGTTCTTGAGGAATCTGTTTGATAAAAAAAAAAGATCTATGTTTTGTGAAAGTTGTTCACATACGATCCAAAGTATAGATTATTATCTCAGCTTTCAATAATAAAACATGACAAGCGTTGGTCATGTGCCTTATCAATTAAACATTGTTCAAACGAACACCCACATTTATTGTTAGAAAAACACAAAAAATTAAAAACAAAAAATCAAGTCCGAATATTCCAAGAAACTTTGCAATATTTTGCAATCTTACATCTCAAATTCAACAATCCTTCCATCCACCCTTAATCCTAATAATCGAAATATCAAAAAAAAAAAATTTGAGGATACAAAATACTGTCCTTTAAGTGAATATCAGATAAGTGGAAATATTCACAAGGTATTTATGATAAGAAACAATTCCAAGACGCATGAATGAAATGATTAAGATAATCATGAGAGTGTTCCAGATTTGTCAAGTGGCTGCGATCAATTTTTAATTAAAACACATACTAACAATTTTCATCCCAATTTTTTAATTAAATTGTATCTCTTTAGTTCATAGTCTTATAGAATTGTGCGGTGAATTAAACATTATTTCAAATTGAATATTATTAATATTTTAT
The DNA here is from genome assembly GCF_015476425.1 of Leptopilina heterotoma. Lineage (NCBI taxonomy): Eukaryota > Metazoa > Arthropoda > Insecta > Hymenoptera > Figitidae > Leptopilina > Leptopilina heterotoma. The sequence continues at coordinate 183,916 of NW_025110873.1, read as the reverse complement.
CTACAAAATTTAAATTAACCATATATATGTATTTAAGGAAGTAATATTCTTGATGAGTCATGAATTTTTAATAAAACTCAACTAACAAAATATGATGCAATATTTAATTGATAATAATTTAAAAATTTATCATTAAACTTCTTTATAATATAACATTACAGTTTGACCCATTATATTTTAATCTCACATTGCTTTGTTGAATGTTTCAAATTTGTAATTCAAGAACTAATGAGAACATTATTATCAAATTTATCAAAGTGCAATTTGGTGTAAAAATATAAAGTTAAATTTCTTTTAATATACCAAATATAAAAATTCTCGTTAAGTTTTTTTTTAATTTTTAAATATTTTCAGTCCGCCATTTTGAATTTTGCAAATGAACATGTTTCAAAATTCACTTCTGAGAATTGAAACTAATTGACTATGTAATTGAAAAGATATGAGTTTAAATTTAAAATCAAACTTAACGATTGAAAAGAAACAGTTTATTACTGAAATAAAATTTACTCATCGAAAAAGTAAATATTTTATTTCTTTGAAATTGTATTTATATCAACAATCAATAATAATAGTAAATGTTTAGAATCATTAGAGTCAAACTATCACAATAGTTAACGCTTATCACCTTTCGATATTTTGTTTCTTTTATACCTAATTTCCTCTATAGAAAATTATACATTAAAGTTAGTATTTAGAATGACTTCCTTTTTAAAATAACTTTGGAATATACGTATATTATCCAGTTTTCTAGAAAAAAATAGCCTTGAGAACAAGAAAATACGAATAACGTTTTCAAATGATTGAAAAATCATTAAATTAATGCAATGATTGCGGCAAATTAAAATTTAATCCACAAGATAATTTTATTCAACGATTTACATACTTTAAACCACATGTACAAAAAAAAGGTATAAATATAATATTACTAGCCTAACATAATGACCATTCATATAAAGTTAGAAAAAAAAATAATTATTTACAATTTCACTTACCTTATCAAATAATTGCCACCCTGCGGGCAGGAACTCGGTTATTGGCGGAATGATGGAAGTTTTCGGTGACTGGATCACAAAAATCAGTCAAATTAAATATTGGGTTGACTGATTCTTTTTTTTGCACAAGTTGAATATACACAAATCTCTCGAAAATATTATACAAAAATGACTAGATAGAAACATTCGAAATGCTCGCTAAACGATGTCAATTTCACGTTTTCATTGAGGACCAGCCACTTTTGAAAACATTATTTGACAATCGTAGCGCAATAGAACTTAAATATGAATGTTCCCCAAAAATATTCACACCACGATATTAATCGGGCTCCAAAAAATTTTTACCACCACCAAGGGAGCATATGCTCTTCCCAAAAGGGATTTCATTGCTAAAGATTTTATTAGAAAATTCTAAGCCAATAGGAAGAATGGTTCATTTAAATGTAGCCAATGAAATAACTCGAATTTCTTATGATAAGCACCAATCAACGATGAGAAATCTTAACTCTAGAGTTGGGTATGTATACGAATTTGATACGAATATAAAAACAGGGGTCAATCTGGACAAGTAACCAAACATACGTAACTTATGTATTCTTACGTCTTTACATTCTTCAAATATTATAATATTTAAAATTTTTAATAATAATGATATTGTTGTCTGATTTTTAAATTTTAAATTTTTCCCGATTGATTATTTATGAAATACTTAAAGTGATACATAACATTATTATTATTATTAGATATACATAAGTTTAACATTAAATAATAATATATACGTACCTGCACATTATATTTTTAAAAATTTGCTTAAATAACAATTATAATAATAATAGGTAATAATAACAGGTAATAATAATAATAATAATAATAATAATAATAAAAACAATAATATAACAACAATGGTCGACCATATACCATGTGGATAATTTTTTTATCAATTTTTGACTCCCCCTCCCCTTAACTGTCCACGCGGACATTTTTTTGCTAAAAACATAATATTTTTGGAAGGATATATGAAAACTTACAATTCTATAAAGAAAATTAATTAATTAATTAATTAATTATTAAACAAGAAATATTTAAGGAAAAATTAAGGGATAACAAAGAAATATTAAAAATGACTCAAAAATTGAAATTTTTTAAAAAAACAATTTATTTTCCATCAACAGAGAAAAGATTTTTAAATTATCAAAAATGATGTTAGAAAAAACTAGCACAGCATAGCTTATCGTTGAATCATCTGAAACATAATAAATCGAGATTTCCAAATAAATATACCCCATAAATATTATTTAAATATTAATATATAAATATTATTATAAATATTAAATATTATTTTAACATTTCTTTTATTATTAGAATCTGATAAATAGCTTTGTTGCAATTCTTTGCATAATACGTATTTTAATCAAGTTTTGCAAATATATTGCAACAAAGCTATTTATCAGATTCTAATAATAAAAGAAATGTTGAAATATTATTAAAAATTAAACATTAAAATAAAATTTTTATTTAACTGAATTTTGAAATAGCCGAATGCTTATTTAACCGAAATTTTATTAATTCTAATTTTTATTTAACTGAATTTTTAATTAGCTGAATGTTTATTTAACCGAAATTTTATTTAATCTAATTTTCATTTAACTGATTTTTTAATTAGCCGAATGTTTATTTAACCGAAATTTTATTTAATCTAATTTTTATTTAACTGAATATTTAATTATCCGAATGTTTATTTAACCGAAATCTTATTTATTCTAATTTTGAACCAGCGGGATTTTTATTTAACACAATTTTTGAAAATTAGGTAAAATATCGGGAAGAAAGTACTTCAGTTTTTTCAAAATCGCAAAATAAGTAAATAAATAATAATAAATAAGTAAATTTTTCTCTCACATGGCCTTAAAAAATCGGGTAAACTATACGACTGTAGCGCTCTGGCTGTTGGCCATTTTAAGAAACAGACCTCGCGTCAGTGGTTCAATTCCCCCCACCACACTAGTTTCCAAAGTGTCTAAATCAATTGTACCTCTATGTAGAAATACACATTCTTGGTTTAAGCAGACTAACAAATAATTATAGATGGGGTGGGGGTAAAGCGAAAAAGAACATCCTGCCGCCGATGTTTTGCCCTATTGTTAGGTGATGTCGAGAAAAATTATGTTTTTTACGTGATTTTTTTGTGGAAATGTATGCGAGCAAGTACAAGAATTGTGTATATTTTTACTAATAATGCTCATTTTGTTAATCGAGATGGAACATCCGAGTCGTGAAAAATATAGTTTACGGTAATATCTGCTGAACGCATTTAGTAAACTTATAGGGGAACTCTTTGTCATGGATATGCAGGCTCCCAATGGTTCGTACATACATTATTTTTATTTTTCCTTTTCGTCATTCATCATTTAAAAATTCTTTCTATATTTATCAATGGTTTCATAATTCCAAAAAAATAATTATATTTGGTAAATAGTTGCTTATTTATAAGTAGTAGTAGTTAGGAGAGAAGAAGGGATAAAAAAAAAGGTTAAATAAACTCAGTACCTTAGATGCCTGGCGTCGGTTTCATGTGCATAACTCAATCATGGCAATGTCGATTACTCTTGAATTTTTAATTTTATTTCACTTTTTTATTGAATTCTAATTTGTTAGGAATTTTACCATTTTAATGAAAATCGATTACTGACATGGTCTGACATTTACTGAAATTCACTTATAGAATGACAAAACATTTCTGCTAATGATATTTGTTATTTAATAAATGCAGATTTTTATTGTATTTGTATTATTTTTTTTTTACTGTATTAAACAGAAGTATTAGAAAGTACTTTTTTAAATTTAGTTTGCTTTAAGAATTTGGTCATATTGCAAAAATACTTATTGCCTTTAAAAACATTTGAAAGGTATGTTCGGATTCTGTAAACATTTCTAAAACAAACCGAATTGATAATTTTAGATTCGGGTAGAAAGTAGGATAAATAAATCTTAAATTCTTAGTTTCATATTTCCAGTCTTGATTCAATGAAACATTGTATATTTTTAACAACAGTTTATGCGGCCACCATCCCTGGTATACCAGAATTAGGGATGGTGTGGATGGGAGACATGATGGTACATGGGGAACCGACACACGAATTAATGTTGGATCCTCGTCATGCAGAAAGTCCTTTCTTTCAACACGGTTCCCATTCGTTCGAAGATCTTAGAAATCATCATCATCATCAGATGCAACCAACGACGATGGTTCGTTATTTACCGCAACAATATCATGGCGAGTGTTCTGAACCTGATGAGGCGATGGAAGCTGTTGACGTTCAGGAAATGCATCACGTAAGTTACATAAGCATAATTATCAATAATGATGAAACACTGATTTTACAATTCATGGTTCATCATTAAATTTTATTTAGTTAAGACTTTCTCCAACAACATTTTATTAATAACTAACTCTCTCCTAAGTGTTACCCTCTATTTCAGGAATATGATCCACAAACGGAAAGTAATGAAATGACTGAGTACTTGACTTTGGAAGATTACATGACAGAGGAGGATCGTGAACAGGTTGTAAATAATGCAGCGACACAGACGCAGGACAATCGGAATCGTAAGATCAAACCCATAAAGCATCCTGGTCTTGTTCTTAAAACACCAATAGCCTATCAGCCTCATACTGATCTCAACTTTATACCAATTCGCAAGGACGGAATTGGTAAGATTTTTCTCTTTTTGAAATTTTGAATTAACAATAATGATTAGAAGTGTTTGTAACCATTTGGTTTCTTTTAGCCGTTTGCGAGAAATGTGGTGCCATTGGAGTAAAACATGCCTTTTACACTAAGGAACGTCGATTTTGTAGTCGAGCTTGTGCACGATCTTCAGAACACACAGCCCCCGCTGCAGATTCTACATACAGTCCGTCGCATCTTATTGAAAGTCAAATAATCGTCACTCCACCATCGCCTGAAGCAACAAAATCAGAAGAAGAAGTAGTGAGTTTTCTTTTACTTTTTTGTACAGTAAAGATACATAATATTTAGAATATGGTATACAATAGTTGCTGCTATTTTCAGATGATATCTAAACAAGTTGAAGTAGAAAGAAGGGAACCGGAGAAAAAGGATAAGGATGTAATAAAATCCGAACCAGTGATGCCAGAAGATTTGCCTGTCCGGAGAAAAAGAACTGCAGAAATGGAAGGCTCTTACGATTGGACACCACAATTAATAGAACACGGATTTTGTGCCGCCCCTGTTTCTTGCTTTAAACACGTATGTATTCCAAAAATTTATTTACAATAAATCCTTTACAAGTGTCGAAAAACAAAAATAGCAAATTCTAGCAAACTATTACCAATGACTTTAACAAAAGTAATTAAACTTTGAGCCATACTTTGAAACTATGGTCAACAACTAATACACTATTGCTCATGGCCATGTACCTAAAACCTTTTATATTTTGACCAATTCAAAAATCTAGCAAACTTTGGCCAAAGGCAAAAATAGTTTGGGACCAAAGAATCTAGGTATAGTCAAAATATAAAAATTTTAAGGTTTTAAACTATTTTTTCGTTTTTCATGGTTTTTTTAAATTGTGACCATATTCAAAATATAGAAATTTTCAGATTTAAACTAGTTTTTCATTGGCAATGGTTAGCTAGTTTTTAACCAAAGTCAAAATATACTATTTACTACTTTTTTTTACTTATTTTGATACTTATATTATTAGTTACACTAAAAGCTGCTTTTATCTATGTTTGAGAATTTACACTATCATTAAATTTAACAGTTGGAACAAAAAAATTATTTAAAAAAATTTTAATAAAGTAATTGGAAAAAATTCAAAAAATTTTAATAAAATTCTTTAAAATGATTCAATTATTTTCACAAATTTTTCGTAATTCACATGATTTTTAATATCTACTATTTTAATGAAAAAATTTCACAAAAGAATTGAATAATTTAAAAAAAATGTTTATAAAATTCTTCGCAAACATTGAATTATTTATATGAAAAAAAAAATTTTCACAGGAATTCAATTATTTAAAACAGAATTTTTCTAATATTTTTCGAAAAAATCAATTATTTAAATAGATTTAATATAAAATATTCATAATATTTATTATGTTTCTAAAAACTTAGTTATTTAAAACGATGTTTATAAAATTCTTATGAAGAATTCAATTCTTTTTAAAAATAACAAACTTTTTCACAATCAATTCTTTTTAAACATTTTTGATAACATTTTTCGCAATAATTCAATTATATTTATAAATAATAAAATTCTTTTCAGGAATTCAATTATTATTTAAAGTTATAATAAAATTAGTAACTATTCAATTATTTTCATAAATAATAAAATCATCGCAGTATTTCAATTAGTTTTAATACAATTTTACAGGAATTGCTCGAAAATTGTAATTATCTATGCTTAAAAATTTAATTTCAATTACTCGACAAAATCAATTATTTAAAAAAATGTTTTTTTAAAATTATTTGGAAGAATTCAATTATTTACAAAAATATTAGAATTTTTGACAGGAATTCAATTATTTTCAAATATTTCAATAAAATTATTCGAAAGAAATAATTTATTTTTAAATACATTACATTTCTTGAATGAATTTAAATATTATCAAAAATTTTAATGCAATTCTTCGTAAAAATTCATTTATTTTAAAAAATGTTGTTAGAGTTCTTTATAAGAATTCAAATTTAAGAAATATTTAATTATTCAGATAAATTATTTATTGTTTAAATAATTTCATTCTCGTAGAACTTTCTAATAAGAATTGATTTAGAATTTAATAAAATAGAATGATTAAAGTTTTGAATAATTTTATTTATAAATTTCAACAAAATAATGATTGAAATTTGAAAGAATTACTTTTGTCATTTTTAGAAATAGTTAAATTTCAAAAATGCGTTACATTGAAATCATCTGATAAATTTTTTTTTCATGAATTTCTAGATTTTAGCCATAGTTGAAAATTTGTAAACTTTGTATACTAAAAGTATTTTTGTCTTTGGCCATGGTTTGCTAGATTTTAGCAGTGATACACATTATTTTGTAGTATGGGAAACGGTTATATGCTATAGCGTTTTAGTTGTTGACCAATGTTTCAAAATATGGCTCATAGTTTGTTTACTTTGACTAAAGTTTTTGGCTAAAAATTTAGACTTAAAGATTAAAAATTGTTGTAAAAATAACACGAGGAATAAATTTTAGGCGCCAATATCAGAAATATGGGACGACATAACAGTGGGAATGAAAGTAGAGGTTGAGAATACAGATTGTGATGAGGTTTGTGAAGCTTTTCCCGATTCCTTCTGGGTTGCAACGGTTCTTCGTATTTCCGGATACAGAGCACTCTTAAGATATGAAGGTTTCGGTCACAATGCTGAAAAGGATTTTTGGGTTTCGCTCTGTTCGAATGATATTCACCCTGTCGGTTGGTGTGCCACAATCGGCAAACCTCTGATTCCTCCAAACAGTGAGTAAATTTACTTAAAATCAAATTTTGTCTAAATTCTACTGCATTATCTAAAAATGATGTAAAATAATTTCTAGAGAAATATTTATATAAATTTCTATATTTTTTTTTTAGCAATAGCCAATAAGTACAAGGACTGGAAGGACTTTCTCAAGAGAAGATTAACAGGAGCCCGAACTCTACCCACTGATTTCTATAATAAAGTGAATGACAGTATGAAATCACGTTTCCGTTGCGGACTCCAGTTGGAAGTCGTAGATAAGAATCGAATATCACAAGTGAAAGTCGCAACAATACAGAAAATAGTCGGTAAACGATTGCACGTGCGATATTACGATTCACCACCTGAGGACGATGGATTTTGGTGTCATGAGGATTCGCCTTTGATACATCCAGTTGGATGGTCGAGAAAAATTGGTCAAACATTGGACGCGTATTCGGACTATTTGGATCGAATGTCAAAGAAGCAAAATTCCGAGGATGACGCTACAGAGGATATATTCTTTGTGCCAAAGAACCATATGATACCTGGATATAAATTTCAAGAGGGAATGAAACTTGAAGCTATAGATCCACTTAATCTTTCGGCAATTTGCGCTGCAACTATAATGCGAGTATTGAGGAAGGATTTTATTATGATTCGCATTGATAGTTATGATGAGGATGCAAGTGGTGCCGATTGGTTTTGTTATCATTCTTCATCACCGTGCATATTTCCAATTGGATTTTGTGCTCAACATGGTTTGCCACTAACTCCGCCCAAGGGTTATGATCCTACGACTTTTACTTGGGATTCGTATTTGACTGAAACTAATACTGTACCTGCACCGATGCATCTATTTAATCACGTTAGTACTTATTTGTAAATATTAATATTTATTTTTTGTATATTATATTTAAATTTTAAAATCAATTTTAGGATGTACCGCAACATGGATTTATCGAGGGCATGAGACTCGAGGCTGCTGATTTAATGGATCCTAGATTAGTTTGTGTAGCTACAATTACTAGAGTCATCGGGAGGCTACTGAGGGTGCACTTTGATGGATGGGAGGATGAATACGATCAATGGCTGGATTGCCAAAGTCCTGATATTTATCCCGTTGGATGGTGTGATCTTGTCGATCATAAATTAGAAGGGCCACGGGTTCTCAATAAAACCACTAGTCCTACCGGTAAGTATTCAAAACATTTCTTAATTTTTAAGTTCCGCTTCATTCTTAATTAGCGAATCTTGAAGAATATTTTATCTTGTGAATAATTTAATACTTTACATTGCTCCCTTGATTAGTGAAATCACCAAGAGGCCTTAAACGTAAATCTAAGCGAAAAATGAAGCGAAGTGGAAAATTACATTGCGGAAGGCAATTCCTTCCAAGACACAGTGAACGTATTAATCCAACGCGTGAAAGAGATCGAGAGAGGAAACAGGAATTAGAATTAGAACCAGCTCAGGGTATTAAAATAGAAAGAGATCACGAGTTGGAGAGTCTACCTGAGCAGGCGAGTAGAGAGCCTGAGCCAGCTGAAGAGCCAGCTGGTCCAGATCAAACTCTTCCCAGTCCTTCGAGTTGTCAAGGTCGAGCCTTAAGTGAGACCCAGAGTAATCTACAAATCGTCCCACCTTCAAGGGATCGAAATGCAACTTTGTGTGTAAATGTAAGTAACTTAATTTTCCATTTATTTATTCATTCATAAAATTATAAATACAGGTTATCAAAAATCTAGGCTTCGCACTTATCTAAAACTCATACTAAAACCTACTATTTACTACTACTTTTTTTCTCTTGGAAATTCAATTATTTTAAAAAATTTTAATTAAATCGTTCGCAAGAATTCAATTATTTTCATAAATAATAAAAAATGCTTTTTAGGAATTAAATTATTTTCAAAAAATTTTTATAAAATACCACAGACATTCAATTATTGTCAAAAATATTAATTGAATTCTTTCATGTAAAATTTAATTATCTTTAACAACTTTTCTCAATTCAATGATTTTCAATATCTACTATTTTCATAAAATTTCCTACTTTTTTTGGTTTGAAAGATACTTTTTGCTACTTTTTTAAAATTAATTATCGAGTGCGAGGTCCAGGATACCACATTTCATGAAGCCTAAATTATAGAGTTGAAGATTACATCAAAAATTCGACTGTAAATCAATATTGTCAATGCTGACAATCTCCAAAACGTGACTGGTTTATACTACACCTATCGTAATTATTTACATTATCGGAATTCGTAAACAATTGACAGTTTGATAAATGATAACAAATTGACCTAAACTGGAAATTAGTAATTCGCTATCAGAAACGATTTTTAATGAATTATTCCTCTTTTGCAGACTTCGTCAGTGAGCGAGAAATACATTCCAAGGCTAGCGGATTGTCTACAAAAGTCTTCCGACGCCAAGGGATTAGTACCATCCGAATGGAATATAATCGACGTGGCTCAATTCCTTCGTGTCAATGACTGTGCAACATATTGTGACAACTTTAGTAAACGCAAAGTAGATGGGAAGACACTTTTAAATTTGACGAAGGACCAAATTATAGATTTAACCGGTTTTAAAGTTGGACCTTCTCTTAAAATTTACGATCTAATACAACAATTGAAAATCAAAGTGAATCCAGCTCAGGAAAGGTTAAAGTTAGGACTAAAAAAATTATTTTAACAGAGCTAGTGTGTGGCTTTTGTAATTTTTAAGTGCCAGCCTTATTCAACATGGATTTACAAAAAAGAAACAGAAACTAAGGGGAAATGAACTTTTTTCTGTATGTAAAAAAATGATTCGTTTATTTTAATTCTCTTCAATTTGTCCGCTAAAATCTTTTCTTTGATTTAATTTATTGAAAATTTAATTTAACATTTTTAAAATGTTCCTTTTAATTAATAATTTGTATCATTTTACAAAATATCCTTTTATCGGTCTAGATTTTTGTTTTCTTTTTGATGGAAATTAGAGGTGTATTTTTAATTTAAAATCATTGTGTAAATCCATGATTTAATAAAATACTGAATAAAGTAAAAACACAGTAGCCAATTATTTAAATTTCACTTCTGAAAATTAGAAATGGATAAAGAAAAAAAATTGCCGTTGGAAAATTCATGAGAACATTTAAAAATTTATCATTTGGAACTAATTCTAGTAACGGTTGGACCTGCTCTTAATTATGGAAATTATTATTCTGTGATTACTGAACTTTGTAAATAATTCAATTTTTGTAAATACGAGTGAAATCCAATTATAGTCAATTCGGACATAAATTTAAATTTTTTTCTTTTTAATTTGGCTATTGTATTTTTATTACATCATTCAAAGTTTGCATGAAAATCTGCCATTCCCACTGCTATCATTTTCTTTTTCTTCACAATTTTTCCTTTCTATTCATATATATATATAAAAAAAATACCAAAATTTTCATTAATTTTCATAAATTTTGTAAAAAATACACAATTTCGAGGAAACTTAAAATTCAAAAAATGATCATTTATATTCTAATGAAGTAATCTCTAAAAATTTAGAATAAATGTATAGAATGTATTCTAAAAGAATTCAACACTTGCTTTCTTTTTTTTTTTGGTTGGGAAATAGTGTGATATTGATGTGAGAAATTATTTACGAATTTAATTACTCTTAAATAAATGAAAAAAGTACTAATAAATAAATTACGGAATATTTGTTTTGTCCCGTAACACACCGACTGTTAAAGAAAAATAATAATAATAAAAATTCACCATATAAAAATTATCAGACATTTGCACTCGATGTATATAATTATAGATTATTATAATATGCTGCGTGAGTGGTGTATTTTTTCTCGTTTGGTGTGTGACGCGTTAAAGCACCAAAGTTTTTGAGATCGCTGAAATGCAAATATTTACATATTTAGTCAATCAATTAAGATTTCTAATGATTTTTCTCGATTAATAAGTATATTTCTTTGATTCGATGAGAAATTCTAGGACCACAGGATTCATTAATTTCATATTTAATAATAAATAAAAAAAACAATGAGATTTTGAATTATTTTTTAGAAACGAATTTTGAAATTATTTTTTAGAAACAATTTAGAATTATTTTTTTAGAAACACAATTTAGAATTAGTTTTTATAAACAATTTATGAATATTTTTTTAAAAACAATTTAGAATATTTTTAAAAATGTTAATATTTTTTCTAAATAACGTTACATTTAATATCAATTACTAAATATAAATAAAAATAGGTAAACAAAAAAAAAAATAAATACAAAAAATTACTAAATACAAAAAAAAAATCTTTTTTACGATCATTTATAGAAAAATAAATTAATTGGATTCTGTTTTTCTAGAATCAACTGTATTTTCTCTTTAGTAATGTATTACTCTTTAGTTGCTCAATGTTTCAACATTGATTTGGATGCAATCTCAATGTAATATAATAATTATCTTCGATTTTCGAAAATCGTGATCGTAAGACAAATCGCGTTTTATCGATCTCGTTGATGGGAGTGTACGAGTGAAATATTTTTTAACAATTCATCAGTATATTATTTTATTTGTAAGATTTTTCTTCGATGTATGCATAGATATGTATAAATAATAAAAAGTATAGATATATACACATAAATATATATATTTACATATTTATATATTTATATGTATATATTAAAATTTTATACTTTAACCGATGAGAGAGAAGAAAAAAAATAAATAAATGTGTTTTACACTTATGCTGTAAACAAAAGTTGGAAATCTAGTGTTTCTTCTTTCAATTCATTTAAAATTTGTATTTTTTGATTTCTTTTTATTATTTTAAATTATAAATATGTGGCGCGATCCTAAAGACAATGGTACCTAAGAAGTAACCGAATTATAGGTTATGTTTGTGTTAGACTTAACTCGATTAAATGTTTCTCTTTAATTATTTAAATTTGAAACTAATTTCTATGGAATATTTTGAATGTAACGAAGAATTAAACATCAATAATTTTTCATAGTAATTGATTCTCTTTGAGTATTTTTACTCCAAAAATTAAAAACATAACCTCAAATTTTTTTCCATCTTATGTATCTTTCTAGGAAGTGCGACACAGCATAAATATTTTATCCTTTTCCCTAAAGTATTCTTTAATTAATAAAAAATAATAATAATTCGTTTTTAATTCAAATTTGGGTCAATCATACTCGAGGTAAAGAGTAGTATGTAAAATAAATTTTCAACAATTTTTATATTTTAGTAAAAAAAACAATTATTATTTGTGTAGCAAAAGCGAGGAAAACAAAATTTTCACGTAAGTATAAAAAATAATTATTCTACTTGTGAAATATTGGGTATAACAGGACTGGAAACAATAAACAAAAGAACTGTTATAATTAATAATTAATTATAAATTATTCCTAATAATTAAATAATATTCATTACTTCTTAAATATTTCATATTTTTAATATATATTAGTATTATTAATTATAACTTTAAAAAAACTAATAATATTAGAACTAATTATTAATTAACAACATAATTACAATATTAATTAATATATTGATAATAAAAATAATATAGTAATAAATAATAATAACAAACTCAATGTCATGATGATGATGATGATGATGATGATGATAATACTAAATAATAATACCAAATTTAAATAGTTGATAAAATTTTACTTTCTTCCAAAATGTTTGCATAATTATCTTACAGACAAGAAGAGAGTAAAGTAAGACATTGATGTTTTGAGTACCTTAAAAATATTATAAGTTTTTATTATTTTTCTACATTAGTCAGGGCTCGAATAAAGTCCGTACATTTGCTTTAAGTCCGTAAAAGTCAATATTTTTGAAAAAAAAGGTCCGTAAAGTACGTAATTTGATTTAAAAAGGACTAAAAATTCATAAATTGTATGATATATAATTTGGAGAATTTTAGAGAAATTACAAATGATTGTAGAAATTCAATTATTTTTCAAAGTAATTGAAGAATTGACGAATAATTGAAATTCGTTAAATAGAATATTGTAAACAAATGGATTTGAAAATTGCCAGAGAACTTTTTCGAAAATTAATTGATTTAAGGAAGAATTTTAGTTAAAAAATGTATCATATAAAAATATTTAAACGTACCACACCGAAACTTTCCATAGAAATAACATACAATTTTCCAGCCGTTATTTGACAAGGAATAAGTACTCTCATAAGAATTATTTTTATCAGAGGTCTTGATTTTAATGGAAATGAATACCATGGACTAAAGTAACTATACATAAAAAGAAGTAATTAAATTTTTAATCATTTAGAATTCATATTATTAATCTGGGAGCTTATTGTGAAACTTGCATAAATTATTATTAATTTTCGATACTCACACAGCATTCTGCATGCTAAGACTGTGATCAATTAATTTTTGACATGGTAAACTATGCATGTATACATGTAATATTTGACCGAGCCCACACGGAAGCCATCTCATTGCTTGATCCGGATTTTCCATATTCAAGACAATCTGAGAGGGAAAAATTTCAAAGTTTATATTAATGATTGTGTTGTGTTGATTAAATTGTCTCTCAAATCAATAAATTAATTTATTAAATATTTCTACATAAAAATTAAAACGAAAAGTAAGAATATAAATCATTTATGCTATTTCCCTTTTTTAAAATATTTTTTTATCGTCGAAAATAAATTTCTCTATTACCTGTACACCCGTGACACTTATTACAATCATATTGAATCCCATTTGAAAAAGAAAAGATTTTGAAAATGCAGATTGAATTTGATCTGCAAAACTTGGACAAAAGAGAATAGTAAGTCAATCAATTCATAATTTTTCAGACAGCACGCAACCTTGCTGCAAGATTTCGTACTATCTGAGTTATTAACCACATAGCGAAATATTAGAATAAAATTAGTTAATATTAATTATTAAAAAAATTAATATTTAATTTTGAAATCTGTGAGTCACAACTTTCAAGAAAATTTTCCAGACTTTTAATTTTATCGCCCGCCATATTGGATCCGCCATGTTGAATTTGGAAAATATTGCGCTATCTGGTCAATAAAAAAATTCTCAATTATTCCAAAATTTATCTCTTTGCATAATTTTACATTTTTACATCAAAGTATAAAATTTAAAATGCAAAATTTTGGAACAATTCTCAAATATAATTTTCGAAAATACCAACTGCAAAATGTCAATATGACTTTTAACACATTTTATTATTTCCCTATGAACGTCATCATCTGAATTATCACGCCACTCCACAGAATTTTGAATACCTTTTGCTGTTATATTTTTCAGTCGATGCCTATTAGAGACTTTAAAAATTAAATTATACATAGAAAAATAATGAGAGCATATATGCAATATGAAATTGTTAATTAATTATTATTAATATAATAATAATTGTGATGTAAAATAAAATTTTTGTTACCCTATAATTTCAAACATTCCACAGCAATGTGACACGTACGTTATAAACATTGTGTCTACCGATAGCAATATTGTTATAAAATAAAATGTACTAATATAAGAATGAACCAACAAATATATATGATACTTTTTCACATTTATAATATTCTCGACTGGAAATAGCAAAGGATAGGTTTCATTTTGTCCAGGTATTACATTTTCTCCAATTGACTGAAGCGTTGGAATAAGAACGAAAATAAACAAAGCACCATACATGATTCCTGGTGAATAAAAATTTTTGTTTCTATCTATTGTTATAAATAAATAAAAATTTTATATTTAAATTTACTATTTTCCTTTTTTTCTAAATGTCACACGACTTTGTTTTTTGAAACTGAAAGAATTTAAGTTATTATAGAAATCTTTAAGAACTTACTTAAATAAATTATGGTCATATTTTGACTATCTGATGCATAATCTCTTAAAATTTGAATATCCGATAAGTCGTACAAAGACGTCCAATGATTTTGCATTCTTATTAAAAGTTCTTTCATCTAAATATAAGAACACGGAGGGACTATCAAACATTACCTATGAAGACAAATTTTCCTATACTAAATGAGACGCGCTCTGAAGAAAGGTACCTAGAAAGCAAAAATTTTGATTTTCAGAATGAAAATATACACTACTGAATGTAAACCACTCTCTTAAGTCTTCATTACATCTAAAATAATTAATAAAAACTGATGTTAGTTTTAAATTATACAACAAAAACTTTCCAAAGACAAACATAATTAAGTAAAAATAAAAAATAAGACAAACATAAACTTAAAATTCGTTTGCTTCTTAGGTATCTTTCCTGGGGGCGTGTCACATCTAAAAATAAAAAATGCCAAATGAAAAACGACCAAAAAAAAAACAATAGAAAAAATCAATAAAAAAAAAATAATGCCTACCTTTTTTGATTAAGTAAATAAATAATTATGGCTATAAATAAACATGCCTACCTTTTTCTTGTTTATTATACAATTACTTATTTTTGCTGTACAAACTGTGGCTATTATAAGAGGCAAAATACTTTCAACAACCATATCCATATCTGGCCAATAATTTATCATAGAAGTAATCTGCACAAAATTAGTAAACAAAAAAGAAAAGAAACTATTTTTTGTTAAAAAAAGGAAAATTAAAAAAAATTATTTTTTCCTTAAAACATTTAAAAAAATTAAAAAAGATTTTTTTAAATTTATTATCTGAATAAATTGAAAAACGACCTGTAAATAAAGTTGAGATAATAAAAATGTCATCATAATGAAAAATATAATACGAGCTCTCTTGATTGATTGAAATGGCCATTGTCCAATGATAGATAAAAGAATTTTATTCAGTCGATAGTAGGAAATTTCTGAAAGTTCTACCATTGCAATAGTTAAAATAAAAACTTATTATCATCCTCAAGTTTTATCATTTTAACGCGTATTCTCTATAGACCTTTACCTTACGTATACTCAACATTAATATTGCACACCTGGATATGACTTCTATATTATTAAGAAAAAAAATCAATCCTTGATTTTTTTCACAAGAAAGAAAAAAAATTGCTCAAGACTTCTTTTTATTGTCTCATTATTTATTAATAATACTCAAATACTACTTTGTATTCAAGCACAAGAAATTTTTCTAAATAGCCTATTCTTTTTTCTTCTTTAAAATGATAATTCTATATTATTAGACAAAAAAAAATGTTCCTGTCAATATCCGTCAATTTAAAAATTTATGAATAACTTTGTAGAGAGGGAAAAAAATGTGCATGCATTGCAGTTTTATTATTATTAACACACTCAAATCGTAGGTACTTTAGATGTGATGAAAAAAAATTATTTCTCTTTTAAGATGGTATGTAAAATTTTTTAGAATTATAATTACTTTATAATATTTGCAGTAATTTAAGTAACTAGTGCGATAGCGCAAAATTAAAATGTTTTTTAAAAATAAAATTAGAAATTAAAATTTCAAACGAGAAATTTGATTGTTTATAACATCCCATGTAGAAATTGCAGTAGGATTCTCATAAGGTCTTGTAAAATTTCCCCTTTACCTATCTAAGTCTAGTAAGGAAAAATGTAGGGAACTGGTTAGGCCTCTGGATTTTCTGTGACGCTCGGATCTTGTCAGAAATATCTTATAAGGAAATGTAGCACGTACCCTACGAGAACCTCACCAGAAACCTAATTTTTTTCTGTTTAATAATTTAAGGTTATTTAATTTTAAGTAATATTATTTATTTATTATTGGAAATTATATTATTATTTTTAAAAAATCTGCGTAGTTATTAAATATATTACAATAATAATAATAATTACATATAACAATATTATTACAATGAAAAGTTAAATTAATTAAAAAATTAAAATTTTTACAATGATTACAATATTGTTAAAATATTAATTATTACAATAATTACAATGAATAAGGAAAGATGATCCAGAAGATTGATTCGTGATTCCATTTCTTCATTAAATTTAATATTACATTTTTTTTTATTGTCTGATAGCTTTCTTGTAGACCTGTGCTACTATTAAAAATTGAAATAAAAATCTTTATTCTTCAGAATTAAGTAAGGCTCAGACCCTACTAGAACTCGGGTGATTTTTAGATGATTAGAATTCTTAAATTTGGACTATACTATAATTATTCTATAAAGGAGTACTACACTGATTGTATAAATCATTTTTCCATTTTTCTTCGTGTAGTAATAAATAATAATAACAATTTCAATGTCATTATAATAGGTAATAATAATAATAAAAATAATGTAATTTTGGGCTTTAGGGAAAAGTAAGGCAAGCGATTAAATAAGAAAAATAGATTTATTTCAGACAAGCGATATAAATCGTGAATAGTACAACAACTGACTGAATTAATGTTGAAATTGACCAGAAGGGGTCGTATTAAAAAAATAAACAGAACGACATCTAGTGTTTAAAGAACTTTCTTTCAAAATGTTTGCATAAGTATTTTGTTGAAATTGACCAGAAGGGGTCGTATTAAAAAAATAAACAGAACGACATCTAGTGTTTAAAGAACTTTCTTTCAAAATGTTTGCATAATTATTTTACGGACAAGAAGAGAGTAAAGTAAGACATTGATGTTTTGAGTACCTTAAAAATATTATAAATTTTTATTATTTTTCTACATTAGTCAGGGCTCAGAAATAATAATATTTTTACAGGCATTTAATTATTTTCGTACATATAATAACATTCTTTTTAGGAATTCAATTATTTTATAAATAATAAAAATCATTGCAGAATTTCAATTATTTTTATTAAAATTTTAATCGAAATCCTCGAAAAATGTAATTATTCTTAAAAATTTTATTAAAACACGTCAAAACAATTCAGTTACTTAAAAATTTCTTGATAAAATTCTTTATTAGAATTGAATTTTAAGAAACATTGAATTAATTCAACAAATCATTTATTTTTGTATTTAAATAATTGAATTCTAGTAGAATTTTATAATAAAAATTTATTTATAAAAATGAATTTCAGTTAAAAACAAATGAATTTAGAAATAATTCTCAAAAAACTTATTTCAAAAATTATTAAAAAGTAATGGATTTATAGAATAATTTAAGTTAAAAACACTAAAAAAAATTTAATTTTGGAGAAGTTACAAATTTTTGCAGAAATTTAATTGTTTTCAAGAGAAATAAAATCCTTCGCAGATTTTAATTATGTTCAAAAATAATAAAATTCTTTTTAAGAATTCAACTATTAATTTAAAAAATCATAAAACTCATCGCAGAATTTCAATTATTTTTAAAACAATATTAGTCAAATTTTTCGAAAAATGTAATTATTCTCAAAAATTTTATTAAAAATCGCAGAAAGTATTCAGTTATTTAAAAATTTGTTGGTAAAATTCTTTATGAGAATTCTATTTTATTTATATTTATTTATATTTTTTGAATAATTCAATGTTTCTTAAAATAGAATTCTAGTAAAATTTTCTAATAAAAATTGATTTAAAAATGAATTTCAGTTAACATTTTAGATAATTGAATATTAAAAGCAATATAGCGTGGATTTTTAGAAATAATTAAATTAATTAATTGATTTAAAGAAGAATTTTCGTTAAAAATTCTTGAAAGTAAGAATTGAATTGAAATGATGAAAATAATTTTGAAGAAGTTTATAATTATGAATTTTTATAATTAAGAAAAAATGTAATTTACAGTTTACTGGTTCGAGCCCTGTATCAATTTTAAAATATTAAAAAAAAAATTATTTTAAAATGTATTATATAAAAATATTTAAACGTACCACACCGAAACTTTCCATAGAAATAACATATAATTTTCCAGCCGTTATTTGACAAGGAATAAGTACTCTCATAAGAATTATTTTTATCAGAGGTCTTGCTTTTAATGGAAATGAATACCATGTACTAAAGTAACTATACATAAAAAGAAGTAATAAAATTTTTATTAGAATTCATATAATTAATTTGGAAGCTTATTGTGAAACTTGCGTAAAGATTGCGTAAATTTCAGAAAGTTTGCGAAACTTGCAGCAAGCTTGACACACTTCTGTTAAACTACAGAAATTACAAAAATTACAATAATTACAATAATTGGGAATTATTATTAATGTAGGAAATTATTTGCTGATTGAGAATTTTTAATTAAGGAAGATTTCGACTATATCAGCAATTAGTGACATCTATTAGACGTCAATTGAACTCTTTGGTTTAGAGTCAGGTGTTATTCTTAAGATAATTATTCCGATATGGTTGTCGGTAAATAATTATATTTTTGAATTTAATTTTTGATCTGAAAAAATAAGCTGCGTGAACGACTGCACTGTGCATCTGTGAGGACTCGAACCCCAGTTAATAGCTGCCTTTCGCGGGACTAACGCCTACCAATGCACCATGCCAACACAGCCTGGACGTTCACGTTTCTTATAATCTCAGATCAAGCCCATACACTAGTCGAAGAGCTGTATAGTTAATGTAGGAAATTATTTGCTGATTGAGAATTTTTAATTAAGGAAGATTTCGACTATATCAGCAATTAGTGACATCTATTAGACGTCAATTGAACTCTTTGGTTTAGAGTCAGGTGTTATTCTTAAGATAATTATTCCGATATGGTTGTCGGTAAATAATTATATTTTTGAATTTAATTTTTGATCTGAAAAAATAAGCTGCGTGAACGACTGCACTGTGCATCTGTGAGGACTCGAACCCCAGTTAATAGCTGCCTTTCGCGGGACTAACGCCTACCAATGCACCATGCCAACACAGCCTGGACGTTCACGTTTCTTATAATCTCAGATCAAGCCCATACACTAGTCGAAGAGCTGTATAGTTAATGTAGGAAATTATTTGCTGATTGAGAATTTTTAATTAAGGAAGATTTCGACTATATCAGCAATTAGTGACATCTATTAGACGTCAATTGAACTCTTTGGTTTAGAGTCAGGTGTTATTCTTAAGATAATTATTCCGATATGGTTGTCGGTAAATAATTATATTTTTGAATTTAATTTTTGATCTGAAAAAATAAGCTGCGTGAACGACTGCACTGTGCATCTGTGAGGACTCGAACCCCAGTTAATAGCTGCCTTTCGCGGGACTAACGCCTACCAATGCACCATGCCAACACAGCCTGGACGTTCACGTTTCTTATAATCTCAGATCAAGCCCATACACTAGTCGAAGAGCTGTATAGTTAATGTAGGAAATTATTTGCTGATTGAGAATTTTTAATTAAGGAAGATTTCGACTATATCAGCAATTAGTGACATCTATTAGACGTCAATTGAACTCTTTGGTTTAGAGTCAGGTGTTATTCTTAAGATAATTATTCCGATATGGTTGTCGGTAAATAATTATATTTTTGAATTTAATTTTTGATCTGAAAAAATAAGCTGCGTGAACGACTGCACTGTGCATCTGTGAGGACTCGAACCCCAGTTAATAGCTGCCTTTCGCGGGACTAACGCCTACCAATGCACCATGCCAACACAGCCTGGACGTTCACGTTTCTTATAATCTCAGATCAAGCCCATACACTAGTCGAAGAGCTGTATAGTTAATGTAGGAAATTATTTGCTGATTGAGAATTTTTAATTAAGGAAGATTTCGACTATATCAGCAATTAGTGACATCTATTAGACGTCAATTGAACTCTTTGGTTTAGAGTCAGGTGTTATTCTTAAGATAATTATTCCGATATGGTTGTCGGTAAATAATTATATTTTTGAATTTAATTTTTGATCTGAAAAAATAAGCTGCGTGAACGACTGCACTGTGCATCTGTGAGGACTCGAACCCCAGTTAATAGCTGCCTTTCGCGGGACTAACGCCTACCAATGCACCATGCCAACACAGCCTGGACGTTCACGTTTCTTATAATCTCAGATCAAGCCCATACACTAGTCGAAGAGCTGTATAGTTAATGTAGGAAATTATTTGCTGATTGAGAATTTTTAATTAAGGAAGATTTCGACTATATCAGCAATTAGTGACATCTATTAGACGTCAATTGAACTCTTTGGTTTAGAGTCAGGTGTTATTCTTAAGATAATTATTCCGATATGGTTGTCGGTAAATAATTATATTTTTGAATTTAATTTTTGATCTGAAAAAATAAGCTGCGTGAACGACTGCACTGTGCATCTGTGAGGACTCGAACCCCAGTTAATAGCTGCCTTTCGCGGGACTAACGCCTACCAATGCACCATGCCAACACAGCCTGGACGTTCACGTTTCTTATAATCTCAGATCAAGCCCATACACTAGTCGAAGAGCTGTATAGTTAATGTAGGAAATTATTTGCTGATTGAGAATTTTTAATTAAGGAAGATTTCGACTATATCAGCAATTAGTGACATCTATTAGACGTCAATTGAACTCTTTGGTTTAGAGTCAGGTGTTATTCTTAAGATAATTATTCCGATATGGTTGTCGGTAAATAATTATATTTTTGAATTTAATTTTTGATCTGAAAAAATAAGCTGCGTGAACGACTGCACTGTGCATCTGTGAGGACTCGAACCCCAGTTAATAGCTGCCTTTCGCGGGACTAACGCCTACCAATGCACCATGCCAACACAGCCTGGACGTTCACGTTTCTTATAATCTCAGATCAAGCCCATACACTAGTCGAAGAGCTGTATAGTTAATATAGGAAATTATTTGCTGATTGAGAATTTTTAATTAAGGAAGATTTCGACTATATCAGCAATTAGTGACATCTATTAGACGTCAATTGAACTCTTTGGTTTAGAGTCAGGTGTTATTCTTAAGATAATTATTCCGATATGGTTGTCGGTAAATAATTATATTTTTGAATTTAATTTTTGATCTGAAAAAATAAGCTGCGTGAACGACTGCACTGTGCATCTGTGAGGACTCGAACCCCAGTTAATAGCTGCCTTTCGCGGGACTAACGCCTACCAATGCACCATGCCAACACAGCCTGGACGTTCACGTTTCTTATAATCTCAGATCAAGCCCATACACTAGTCGAAGAGCTGTATAGTTAATGTAGGAAATTATTTGCTGATTGAGAATTTTTAATTAAGGAAGATTTCGACTATATCAGCAATTAGTGACATCTATTAGACGTCAATTGAACTCTTTGGTTTAGAGTCAGGTGTTATTCTTAAGATAATTATTCCGATATGGTTGTCGGTAAATAATTATATTTTTGAATTTAATTTTTGATCTGAAAAAATAAGCTGCGTGAACGACTGCACTGTGCATCTGTGAGGACTCGAACCCCAGTTAATAGCTGCCTTTCGCGGGACTAACGCCTACCAATGCACCATGCCAACACAGCCTGGACGTTCACGTTTCTTATAATCTCAGATCAAGCCCATACACTAGTCGAAGAGCTGTATAGTTAATGTAGGAAATTATTTGCTGATTGAGAATTTTTAATTAAGGAAGATTTCGACTATATCAGCAATTAGTGACATCTATTAGACGTCAATTGAACTCTTTGGTTTAGAGTCAGGTGTTATTCTTAAGATAATTATTCCGATATGGTTGTCGGTAAATAATTATATTTTTGAATTTAATTTTTGATCTGAAAAAATAAGCTGCGTGAACGACTGCACTGTGCATCTGTGAGGACTCGAACCCCAGTTAATAGCTGCCTTTCGCGGGACTAACGCCTACCAATGCACCATGCCAACACAGCCTGGACGTTCACGTTTCTTATAATCTCAGATCAAGCCCATACACTAGTCGAAGAGCTGTATAGTTAATGTAGGAAATTATTTGCTGATTGAGAATTTTTAATTAAGGAAGATTTCGACTATATCAGCAATTAGTGACATCTATTAGACGTCAATTGAACTCTTTGGTTTAGAGTCAGGTGTTATTCTTAAGATAATTATTCCGATATGGTTGTCGGTAAATAATTATATTTTTGAATTTAATTTTTGATCTGAAAAAATAAGCTGCGTGAACGACTGCACTGTGCATCTGTGAGGACTCGAACCCCAGTTAATAGCTGCCTTTCGCGGGACTAACGCCTACCAATGCACCATGCCAACACAGCCTGGACGTTCACGTTTCTTATAATCTCAGATCAAGCCCATACACTAGTCGAAGAGCTGTATAGTTAATGTAGGAAATTATTTGCTGATTGAGAATTTTTAATTAAGGAAGATTTCGACTATATCAGCAATTAGTGACATCTATTAGACGTCAATTGAACTCTTTGGTTTAGAGTCAGGTGTTATTCTTAAGATAATTATTCCGATATATTGAACCAAAGAGTTCAATTGACGTCTAATAGATGTCACTAATTGCTGATATAGTCGAAATCTTCCTTAATTAAAAATTCTCAATCAGCAAATAATTTCCTACATTAACTATACAGCTCTTCGACTAGTGTATGGGCTTGATCTGAGATTATAAGAAACGTGAACGTCCAGGCTGTGTTGGCATGGTGCATTGGTAGGCGTTAGTCCCGCGAAAGGCAGCTATTAACTGGGGTTCGAGTCCTCACAGATGCACAGTGCAGTCGTTCACGCAGCTTATTTTTTCAGATCAAAAATTAAATTCAAAAATATAATTATTTACCGACAACCATATCGGAATAATTATCTTAAGAATAACACCTGACTCTAAACCAAAGAGTTCAATTGACGTCTAATAGATGTCACTAATTGCTGATATAGTCGAAATCTTCCTTAATTAAAAATTCTCAATCAGCAAATAATTTCCTACATTAACTATACAGCTCTTCGACTAGTGTATGGGCTTGATCTGAGATTATAAGAAACGTGAACGTCCAGGCTGTGTTGGCATGGTGCATTGGTAGGCGTTAGTCCCGCGAAAGGCAGCTATTAACTGGGGTTCGAGTCCTCACAGATGCACAGTGCAGTCGTTCACGCAGCTTATTTTTTCAGATCAAAAATTAAATTCAAAAATATAATTATTTACCGACAACCATATCGGAATAATTATCTTAAGAATAACACCTGACTCTAAACCAAAGAGTTCAATTGACGTCTAATAGATGTCACTAATTGCTGATATAGTCGAAATCTTCCTTAATTAAAAATTCTCAATCAGCAAATAATTTCCTACATTAACTATACAGCTCTTCGACTAGTGTATGGGCTTGATCTGAGATTATAAGAAACGTGAACGTCCAGGCTGTGTTGGCATGGTGCATTGGTAGGCGTTAGTCCCGCGAAAGGCAGCTATTAACTGGGGTTCGAGTCCTCACAGATGCACAGTGCAGTCGTTCACGCAGCTTATTTTTTCAGATCAAAAATTAAATTCAAAAATATAATTATTTACCGACAACCATATCGGAATAATTATCTTAAGAATAACACCTGACTCTAAACCAAAGAGTTCAATTGACGTCTAATAGATGTCACTAATTGCTGATATAGTCGAAATCTTCCTTAATTAATTATTATTAATGTTCGATACTCACACAGCATTCTGCATGTTAAGACTGTGATCAATTAATTTTTGACATGGTAAACTATGCATGTATAAATGTATTACTTGTCCAAGCACAACCGGAAGCCATCTTATTGCTTCATCCAGATTTTCCATTTTCATGACAATCTGAGAGCGAAAAATTTCAAACTTTACATAATGATTGTGTTGTGTTGACTAAATTATCTTTTAATTCAACAAACTAATTTATTACATATTTCTACATAAATCAAAACGAAAAGTCACATCAATTCTTTAAGGGGTCAGGCCACCATGCACCTGTAAAAAAGAATGGTCAAATTTGGGAATTTTTTCAAAGATTATATTAAAAGCTATTAAATTTTCGTATTCAGTACTTTATATATATATATATATCCAAATGTACCAAAAAATATATTAAACCTATTTTTTTTAATATAAAATGGCCTGCTCCAGGATCCGTTTTAAATAATGACGTTTTTTTGAGGCCCAAAATTGGCGGAATGACTGTACCTACAAAATTGAACCTGGAATAAAAAACCAAAAATTTTCTTTTAATATATGCCATAAACTAGTAGACCATGTAAGGGATTTTGAAAATATTGTTTTTTCGAAAAATGGCAAGTATATAAACAAAAAATACTGTTCTCGTACACAAATTTAATTACTTAATTGTTTATAAAAAGAAAAATTTGCAACATATCAAAAAATCCCTACGTGGTCTACTAGTTTATGCCATATATTAAAAGACAATTTTTGGTTTTTTATTCCAGGTTCAAATTTGTCGGTACAGCCATTCCGCCCGTTTTGGGCCTCCAAAAAACGTCATTATTTAAAACGGATCCTGGAGCAGGCCATTTTATAATAAAAAAAATATGTTTAATATATTTTTTGGTACATTTTGAGATAAATATAATAAAGTACTGAATACGAAAATTTAATAGCTTTTTTATCCCACATGCACAAAAATGGCGCTTTTAGATAGCTGACGACAGGGAGTAAAGTCATTCATTTGTTCGACCATATGAAAATGGCGTCCATTTTCTCCCATGTGCAAACATAACCGCTGATCCCATGCGTTATTTTTGCCCAAGGGAGAAAACGGCCGCCATTTTCATATAAGTTGAACAAGTGACTGACTTTTATTCCCTGTCGTCTGCTATCTGAAATCGCCACTTTTGTGCATTAGGAATAAAAAATATCGTAAGTAACATGGGAATAAAGGCAGCCAATTTGTAAACAAATGGCTGCCTTTATACCCTTGTTGCTTAATATACAATTAATATACTCTTTGCAAAAATTCCCAAATTTGACCATTCTTTTTTACACGTGCATGGTGGCCTGACCTCTTAAGAATAAATTGTTATGCTATTTCCCTTTTTTAAATATATTTTTATCGTCGAAAATAAATTCTTCTATTACCTTTACACCCGTAATACTTATTACAATCATATTGATTCCCATTTGAAAAAGAAAAGTTTTTGAATATGCAGACTGTATTTCATCTGCAAAGCTTGGGCAAAAGAAAAAAGTAAGTCAATCAATTCAAAACTTTTCAGACAGCACGCAACCTTGCTGCAAGATTTCATACTATCAGAATTGAGTTATCACCCAAATAGCGAAAATTTAATTAGCAATATTAGAATAAAATTCGGTAATTACGAATATGAAGTCAGATTCTTAAAATTTTAAATGACGGGTTCAATATGGCTAACGATCAAATTAAAAATGAAGCAGATTTTGATTAAAAATTATCACTTTGACTGCACGGAGAGAAAAAACAAGGCTTTTCCCCGTGACTTCAATTCATGCCTTTTTCAGGAAGCAGTTTCACCAGATTTCCCGATGAATTTCTTGCGTTTAGCGGTTAGGCCACGCCTTAGCCCTTATTGGCCTAAGCTCGTTGCAAGATTCTCACCGGGAAAAACCGTGAGCGTCCTGCGTTTGTACTGTGATAATTTTCACGCGTTAAATGCATATTTTTTCATGGGGAAAAGCCTTGTTTTTTCTCCCCGTGTGGTTATTTTGAAATCTGCGAGTCACAACTTTCAAGTAAATTTGACAGACTTTTAGTTTTATCGCCCACCATATTGGATCCGCCATTTTGAATTTGGAAAATATTGCGCTATCTGGTCAATAAAAAAATTCTCAATTATTCCAAAATTTATCTTCTTGCATAATTTTACATTTTTACATCAAAGTATAAAATTTAAAATGCAAAATTTTGGAACAATTCTCAAATATAATTTTCGAAAATACCAACTGCAAAATGTCAATATGACTTTTAACACATTTTATTATTTCCCTATGAACGTCATCATCTGAATTATCACACCACTCCGCAGGATTTTGAATACCTTTTGCTGTTACATTTTTCAGTCGATGCCTGTTAGAGACTTTAAAAATTAAATGATACATAGAAAAATAATGAGAGCATAAATGCAACATGAAATTATGAAGTAATTATTATTAATACAATAATAATTGTGATGTAAAATAAAATTTTTGTTACCCTATAATTTCAAACATTCCACAGCAATGTAACACGTACGTTATAAACATTGTGTCTACCGATAGCAATATCGTTATAAAAAAAAATGAACTAATATAAGAATGAACTAACAAATATATATGATACTTTTTCACATTTATAATATTCTCGACTGGAAATAGCAAAGGATAGGTTTCATTTTGTCCAGGTATTACTTTTTCTCCAATTAACTGAAGCGTTGGAATAAGAACGAAAATAATCAGAGCACCATACACGATTTCTAGTAGAAATTTTTTTTTTATTTATTGTTATAATAACTACTTTCAAACTACTTTTTATGCTTTATATTTTTTATAAATATAAAATATATTTTGTAAATATAAAATAAATTTTATTTTTACTTTATTTATTTTTTTCTAAATAATGTCTCACGACTTTTCTTTGAAAAGGAAAAAAATTTAATTTTTATCCTACCTGCACGAAAAGTATGTCATTTCGGGCACTTAAGGCGGGCGCAAAGTAACTCATTCCGCCTGGGAGTAGGGGAAGCGGGTGGAAAAGTATTTTCCGCCCGCATGTTAATTATTCGATTTTCTTCATTTAAATGCGACATTTTCGACTTTCGTTTTATGTTGACTATAAAAATGCAAACATTTTCAACTTGATTTATTTTGTCTATAAAAATGTGTAAATTTTTTTCGATTTTCTCTAAAAAAAAATTATGACACATTTGGTTTTGTTCCCATTTCGTTTGTAAAAATTGTCAATTTTAAACGTTCTTGTTTCAGTTTTGTTTAATTATTGATTACTACGTTCTATACAAATAAATACTATATTTCCAGAATACAGTGTTTTCTTATTTATATATTAAAACTTCTATCATTATAGACTTCAAAGAGTTAACATTTATATAGAGTTTAATTTTTAACTAATATGAGCGTTTAATCGTTCGGGCTCTCAATGCCATACTTTCCATGTAGTTAGGACAAAAAATTATGTTCGCATCATGGGCGCAAAGGTGATTACGACTCTGGCGAAATCACCTATTTTAGGCCCTTGATACGAAAATAACTATTATAGAAATCTTTACGAACTTACTTAAATAAATTATGGTCATATTATGACTATCTGATGCATAATCTCTTAAAATTTGAATATCCGATAAGCCGTACAAAGACGTCCAATGATTTTGCATTCTTAATAAAAGTTCTTTCATCTAAATATAAGAACACGGAGGGACTATCAAACATTATACATATGAAGACAATTTCTCCTATACTAAATGAGACGCGCTCTGAAGAAAGGTACCTAGAAAGCAAAAATTTTGATTTTCAGAATGAAAATATAGATTAACTCTAAATATAAACCACTTTTTTAAAGTCTTCGTTACATCTAAAATAATAAATAAAAACTTCTTAGGTACCATTCTTGGGAGCGTGTCACATATAAAAATAAAAAATGAAAAACGACCAAAAAAACAATAGAAACTGTTTTTTCAAAAAAGAAAAAATTATGCCTACCTTTTTCTTGTTTACTATACAATTACTCATTTTTGCTATACAAACTGAGTCCGTTACAAGATGTGACACAATTTCAAAAACCATATCCATATCTGGCCAATAATTTATTACAGAAGTAATCTGCACAAAATTAGTAAAAAAAAAATTCTAATTAAAAAATTAAAAAAGATTTAAAATCTTTTATCTGAATTAATTGAAAAACTACCTGTAAATACATTTGAGATAATAAAAATGTCATTATAATGAAAACTATAATACAAGATCTTTTGATTGATTGAAATGGCCATTGTCCAATGCTAGATAAAAGAATTATATTCAGTCGATAGTAGGAGATTTCTGAAAGTTCTACCATTGCAATAGTTAAAATAAAAACTTATTATCTTCCTCAAGTTTTATCATTTTAACGCGTATTCTTTATAGACCGTTACCTTACGTATACTCAACATTAATATTGCACATGATATATATCCTTTTTCTTCTTAAAAATGATAATTCTGTATTATTAGACAAAAAAAAAGTTCCTGTCAATATCCGTCAATTTAAAAATTTATGAATAACTTTAAAGAGAGGGAACAAAATGTACATGCATTGCAGTTTCATTATTATTAATACACTCAAATCGTAGGTACTTTAGGTGTGATGAAAAAAAATTATTTCTCTTTTATGATGGTAAGTAAAATTTTTTAGAATTATAATTACTTTGTAATATTTGCAGTAATATAAGTAACTAGTGCGATAGAGCAAAATTAAAATGTTTTTTTAAAATAAAATTGGAAATTAAAATTTCAAACGAGAAATTTTATTGTTTATAACATTACAGCAAACTTTTGAATTAGTCGTCTGTATTGTAGACAAGCCCTTCTCTACAATAAAGACAACTAAACAGAATGTTGACAGAAATGTTACTTTTCATTTAATTGTCTCTATTGAAGGCCTCGAACCAATGAACTTTTCGGACCAACAATGAAAATTTACGGACCAATTACTGACAAAAATATTCAAAATTATTTTCATCATTTCAATTCAATTATTACTTTCAAGAATTTTCAACTAAATTTCTTCTTTAAATTAATTAATTTTCAAAAAAGTTCTCTGACAATTTTCAAATCCATTTGTTTACAATATTCAATTTTACCAATATTGCAATTATTCGTAAATTCTTCAATTAAATATAAATTAAAAAATAAAAACTTCAAATAGTATAAAAAAATTCAAATTAAACTTTTTCAAAAAAATTATTTTCAAAATTTAATTATTTTTAAAAATTTACGCTTTATTGCTTTTAATATTCAATTATTATCTAAAATTTTAATTGAAATTCATTTTTAAATCAATTTCTATTAGGAAATTCTACGAGAATTCAATTATTTAAATACAAAAATAAATAATTTATTGAATAATTTAATGTTTCTTAAAATATAATTCTCATAAAGAATTTTATCAACAAAATTTTTAAATAATTGAATTCTTTTGGAAAATTTTATTAAAATAGCAGATATTGAAAATCATTGAATTGAGGAAAATTTTTGAAAATAATTGAATTTTTTTAATTAAATTTTTGCGTAGAATTTTATTACTTTTAAAAAATAATTGAATTTCTGCAACAATTTGTAACTTCTCTCCAAAATTAAATTATATTTTAGTGTTTTTAAATAAAATTTTTCTATAAATTCAATATTTTTAATAATTTTTGGAAAAGTTTTTTTAGAATAATTACATTTATCGAGGAATTCGATTAAAATTTTATAATAAAGTAATTGAAATTCTGCATTGAGTTTTATTATTTATGAAAATAATTGACTTTCTAAAGAGAATTTTATTATGTACGAAAATAATTGAATCCCTGTAAAAATTTTATTTTATTTATGAAAATAATTGAATTATTACGAAGAAATTTTTAAAAAATTTGTAAATAATAATTGAATTATTACGAAGAAATTTATAAATAATTTGTAAATAAATGAATTATTACGAAGAAATTTTTATCATTTTATGAAAATAATTAAATGTTTGCGTAGAATTTTATTAAAATTTTTGAAAATAATTGAATTCTTTTGGAAAATTATATTAAAATACATAGTAGTTATTGAAAAGCATTGAATTGATGAATTTTTTTTTTTTGAAAATAATTAAAATTTTATTAAAATTTTTGAAAATAATTGAATTTTGGAAGAGGAATTTTATTATTTCTAAAGATAATTGAAATTTTTACGAGAATCTTTTTAAATTTTGGAACATAATTAAATTTCAGCAAAGAATTTTATTACTCTTAATAATAATTGAATTTCTGCAATTATTTGTAATTTCTCTAAAATTCTCCAAATTATATCGTACAATTTACGAACTTTTCGTCCTTTTTCAATCAAATTACGGACTTTACGGACCTGTTTTCAAAAAAACTGACTTTTACGAACATTCAGGGGAAGATAAAGGAGGGGATTACTTATTTAAATAATTTTTTGTAAATAAATTTTCAAACATTTAAAAAGTGCCCTCGGTATTTTTATTCGAACACTTCTATATGCAAACAGTCATTTAATTGCAGAAGATACATGTTAACATGTTTGTCGTCATATAAATGTTGACACGTTTTTTTTAATACCTTGTTTAATAATACTTACAACGTTGTAATAATACTAATAATAATCATACAGTAATACAAAATTTAAAAAGTTGATGAAAATTTTATTTTCCAATGTTTTTTGGAATTCTAAATTTTTGCTTAATGCAATTTATCTTACGGATAATAAGAGTGTAAAGTAGGACATTGATGTTTTGAGTATCTTGAAAGTAATATGTAATTTTTATTATTTTTCTAGCGGAATTTAAAAGAAAAATTGGTTTGTTCATTTAATTATATATACATAATAGATAGATAAACCTACCAGACTGAAACTTTCCATTGACATAACGTACAATTTTCCAGCCGTTATTTGACAAGGATTTACTACTCTCATCAAAATTATTTGTATCAGTGGCCTTGTTTTTAATGGAAACGAATACCATGGAATGCAATATCTGAATAGAAAAATATCCCAAATTAGTAATTAGTAAAATTAATAAGATTAATTAAATTAATTGTGTAAATTAATAAAATTAAAGGTATCAATATTAATTATATTAATTATAAATATTAATTATTAAATAATAATAAATGTTTGATGTAATAAATCTCAAAATAAAAATTAATGACATACACAGCATTCTGAATGCTAAGACTGTGGTCAATTAATTTTTGGCATGGCAAACTATTCATATATAAATGTAATACTTGAGCATTTACACTTGAGAGCCATCTAAGTACTTGTTCTGGATTTTCTAAATTTATGACAATCTGAGCAAGAAAATGTTATTATTTTTTTTTCTAATTTTATTGAGTAGAAAAGTAATTAATTTTTTCTAAATATGTTTTTATCGTCGAGAATAAATTTCTCTATTACCTGTACACCCGTGATACTCATTACAAGAATATTAATTCCAATTTGAAAAAGAAAACTCGTTGAATAAGCAGATTCAAGAAGGTCTGCAAATCTTACGTGTAAATAAAATTAATTTTATTTAAATAAATCGAGTGTATAAAAAAGAATAATTAATGAAAAATATATAATTACAATCGGTCAGTTTTGAAATTTGACTTTGACTTTAGATTCGATTTTGACTTTCACTCTGACTTTGACTTTAATTTTAGCTTCGAATGTTAAAGTGAAAGTCGAAATAAAAATGAAAGTCAAAGTTAAAATCAAATCGAGAGTCAAAGTAGTAAAAAGATTATTGAATATTAGTAGGTTAATAGGTTAATAAATATTAATAGTTTAATAGACACAAGTAGGTAAAATACTAACTCTAAAATTTCCGAATGATGTTTAATACATTTTACAATCTTATTAAATACTTCATTATCTAAATCCTTCAACCACTCTTGAAGATCTTCAATATTTTTCGGTATTATTCTACTCAATTGACTCCTGTTGGATATTTTATAGTTTAAATGTTACATAGAAAAATATTAAATAAATTAGTATAGATTTTTAGGAGTTACTCTTAGTGCGTTTGTAAGAAATTTGCGTATCATAACTACGGATGTAAATAATAATGCGGACAGTTAGGTTTTAGTTATTAATTTAAGTACAATCTTTAGTTATATTAGTACTTTGTACGAAAGGGTTTTACCCGTTAACATTTTGAATAAATAAATAAATAAATAAATAAATAGTAAATAACTATAAAATAGTAACAAGAAAATAACAATAATTTATTATACCATAATTAGATAAATGAATGTAATATTTGTCACCTTAACACTGCAAACATTCCACAGCAGTGACTCATATATGTTATAAACATTGTGTCTATTGCTACCACAACTGTGACAAAAAAAAATGTACTAAAATAAGAATGAACTAATTCGATTTTATGATATTTCTCAAGATTCATTATATTGTGAATTGGATATGGCATAGGATAGGTTTGATTTTTTCCTGGCAAAACAATTTCTGCAATTGACTGAAGTGTTGGGACGAGCATAAACAATGATATGGCTGAATAACAGATTTCTAAAATAAGAAAAAAATTACATTTCTTAGGAATATATTTATTGATAATTTATTGATGTAGATACAAAATTTCTTTATAGGACTTTTTGCATGTACGATTATTTATATATTGTTCGATAATTTATAATTTTTGACTTTCGCTTCGATTTTGACTTTGACATTCGGCTTTCATTTTGACCTTTGAAGTTAAAGTGAACGTCAAAGTGAAATTGAAAGTCAAAGTCAAACTTTCGATTCGGTTATCACTTTGACTTTGATTTTCATTTTTATTTTCACTTTGACCTTCAAAGCGAAAATCTAAGTCAAAGTGAACGTCAAAGTAAAAATGAAATTCAACGACAAAGTCAAAGTTGAAGCGAAAATCAAAGTAAAAATTTTCTCACATGACCTTAATCGAATTTTTAAAACCACTTTCTTTTCGCAATTAAAGATTAAACGACAAACTTACTTGTATAAAGTAATGTCATTTTTTGACTATAACTCGAATAATTCTTTAAAACATCAATATCTGAAGTATCGTTCAAATAAGTCGTCCAATAAGTCTCCATTTTTTCTAAAAGATCTTTCATCTAAAATAACAAACCTATTTAAAAATTTTTTATTTGCATTTTAAATAAAAAAAAATACAATCAAATAGTAACAAAACTATAATTTTCTCACAATAAACGACAAATTATTTATCAAAAGAAAAGTTTTTTTTTTAAATTTTCTCTCACCTTTTTCCTATTTATAATACAATTACACAATTTTACTGAACAAATTATTCCAATAATAAGAGGCGATACAATTTCAGCAATTATTTCCAAATCTGGCCAATAATCTATTATAGAAATAATCTGGCAAATATTTGTTTTTATTTATTTTTTTATTTTATAAACAAAAAATTTCCTATTTTCTTTAAGCATAAATAATAATAATAATAATAATAATAATAATAATAATAATAATAATAATAATAATAATAATAATAATAATAATAATAATAATAATAATAATAATAATAATAATTATAATAATTATAATAATAATAATTATAATAATTATAATAATAAATAGATTTAAAATAAATAAATAAAATTATTAATAATAAAAATAAATAAATAAAAAATAATACAAAATAAGGATTATTTTTTTGTGAATATTTTGTAAAATGACCTGCATATAAACTTCAGATAATGTGGTTACTATCATAATGACAAATATAATACGAGACTCCATTGTTGATTGAAATGGCCATTGTCCAATGATAGAGAGAAGAATTTTATTCAAACGATAATAATGAATTTGAAAAAAATCTGACATTGTTAATATAATGGTATATAATATACAAATAACTATATTATAATCTTCGTCAAAAAGTTTTAAAATGAAAAAGTTTAAAATGAATTCTACGAATTCAATTTTACCTTACAAATGTATATTTAATATTAATAATTCAAATGTCGATGATATGATTTCTGTATTATTTAAACGAATATATTCCTGCGTCTATCCGTCAATATAAAAGTCATTAATCTTGCAGAAAGTGAAATAAGTTGCGTGCATTGTGAAAAGATTTAGTTTTATCGCTTCATTATTTCTTTAAAATATTCAAATCGTGCTTTGCGTTTTGTTATACAAAACTTAAATCTTTTTTTACGTGGTTATAAATATTTTTAAATTGACTATTACTTTCAGTTCAAGTTGTACCTATACTGTTAAATTATAATTACCCTTCTTTGTTATTCAGACGTACCGAATTTCAAAACTATTAATAATAGTTTTCTTATAATAAGTTAAAATAATTAAAATGAAACAAGAATCTGAATTATTTTGATAAAATTTGAATTAAATTAATAACTATATTTGAATTATATTTTTATTAAAGGTAAATTATATTATTAATTAAACCTTCGCGGTTTAACGACATGTGACTGTAACAATTTAAAATTTTTCAACCAGTTTTCTCTTAATATTATTAATAAACTGAGCTGATATTTTGTAAGGAAGTTTGAAATATAGTAAGAAAGGAGCGTACGGTACAAAAGTTTAAACATTTTCAAAATTAATTAATATAAAACACTTTTAAATCTGATAAAAAGTAAGGCTATGAGTAACCGTCTAAACTGATGAATTTAAAAGTGTTTTATAAGAATTAATTAAAAAGCAATTTTTTTTAAATTTCTTATTGTTTATTTATAAATTTTGTCAATTTATATGTAAGGAGTCTACCAAGATGGTTCAATTTTTATCCGTTTGTTAAAAGAACTAATTTTACTGAAATTAACAAACCATAATAATTAACATTTAATAAATAACAAAAATTACAAAAAATTACAAAAATAACAAAAATTAACAAAATTAACGATAGTTTTAGTGTCAAACGAGGTGTCAAATTTTAAAAAAGCACAACTCAATGGAAAAATTACAAATCATAATTTATTTCACCCATTTCATTATCACATTACCACACAACTTCAATTAAATTCCTTGTCATAATAATTTATCTAATAATTATTATTTATAGACGAAAAGTACGAAGAATTAAATGCTGATTGGCGACATAATATGGAAATATCAAGATCTATTTTATGCTCAATACAAACTGCACAATTGTGGTTGAAAAAATATCGCAACGGAAAAGAAGCAATAACCATTAAGGACCCGTTGATCAAAATTTGTCCTAAAAAAGCAAAAGGTGAAAATATTTTTTTAAGCATTGAACATTGACTATAAATATTTATTTTTTTATTTCGATATAAATCTTTAATTATTTATCACAAAGAATTTAGTGGATTTTGAAAAAAGTGCGAAGAAATTGTTATCTTGTTTAATCTGAATTTTTAACTATCTCACAAATAATAGAACAGTAAAGTATGACATCGATGTCCTTAATACCTTTATATTTTATCACAAATAATTCCATATTAATATGATAATTTTTTTATATTCATTATTTAACCCTTTAATGCCCTCAGAAAGGGAGGAAAAAACTTTTAAAAATCAAACATATATTTTTAGAGGTTTTTAGAAACGCTGATTACGAATTCGAGGCCAATTTTCAAAATTCAAAATGGCGATCAAACTTTTTTAAGTTTATTGAATTAGCTTGAAATTGAATTAGCCACGTACCTCACTGCTTGATCTGGATTATCCAGTTTCATCAGAATCTGAGAAAAAATTTAGTTTCAGTTTTCTTTGGAAAATAAACAAATTAGAGAAAATTAAACTACAGTTGTAGAAAGACCTTAAACTAATAGAATCAGAATTGATTTTGTTAAATTTTGTCAAATTTAACCTAAATTGACATAAAGAATCAACTCTTGAACAGCAGGTAAAAAATTAAGTCAAATTTTGACATAAATTATATTCTTCTTTTGTATGTCAAAAATAAAATAGGTTTAGGTTAAATTTGACCTAAACTGACATAAAAAATAAACTCTTGAACAGCAGATAAAAAATTACATCAAAGATATGTCAAAGATTTGTCAAAATTTAACCAAATTTTTACCTGCTGTTCAAGGGTTGATTCTTCTTTACTTGTAGGTCGAAAAAAGGTCAAAATTAACGTAACGTAAGAAACCATTACCATAGGACAAAAATAGGTCTAATTTTGAAGTAACGTCACGACTCTTGTAGGTCAAAAATATGTAAATTTAAACTAAATTTTGCCTTAACATAAAGTTCTATCACATGAAGTCAAAAATATATCAAACTCGACCTACATTTCAACGTAACACCAAGGAAATTGACCTAAAGGTCAAAAAATGTAAATTTAACATAAATTTTCAAGTATCATAAAAGTTCTTTGACATAAAGTCAAAAATATGTTAAATTTGACCAAAATTTTAACGTAAAATGAAGAAAATTGATCTAAAGGTGAAAAAAATAAGTCAAATTTGACCTAAATATAATTTATTCAATTACCTGTAAAAGTATGACACTCATTGAAATTACATTAATTCCTGTTTGAAAGAGAAAAGTTGTGGAATACGTTGATTCCAGAAATTCTACAAAACTTTTAAATGAGAAAAAAGGAAAATATCAGTTAATGTAAATTAATTAAAATAAAAAATGTCGTAGATAGCATCAAAATATTCTAAAATTTACTTCAACAAATATTATTTTCCTATTAACAAAAAGAAAAAAGAACTAAAATTAATTTGCTAAAAAGAAACCTCTTCATGGAAACAGTGATACTAACTCTATAACTTCAGCATGTGTTTTAAAGGATTTTAAAAGTTTACAGTT
Source organism: Leptopilina heterotoma (assembly GCF_015476425.1). NCBI lineage: Eukaryota > Metazoa > Arthropoda > Insecta > Hymenoptera > Figitidae > Leptopilina > Leptopilina heterotoma. The sequence goes on along the minus strand of NW_025110873.1, from coordinate 146,284 downwards.
CAGATCTTCATCTTTAGCCAAATTGTCACTATTTCTCGAGGATACATTTTCTAACTGGTACCTATAAATTTTATATGTTTATCATTTGACATAAAAATATTAGCATGAATTTTAAAAGTAATCAATCAGATATCATCTAAAAGATTTGGACCTACATTTTTACGTCAAATAATCTTTATATCAAGTGAATTTTGTCAAATGAGAATTTTGGTAAATTACTTTTATTATGTCAAAATGTTAAGTGAAATGAAATTTGTGTCAATTGATGTTTATGTTAAATGAATTTTATGTCAAATAAAATATAAATCAAATGAATTTTATGTCAAATAAGACAGAAATCAAATGAATTTTATGTCAAATAAAACAGAATCAAATAAATTTTATGTCAAATGAAATACAAGTCAAATAAATGTTATGTCAAATAAATGTTATGTCAAATAAACGCAAATCAAATTAATTTTGTGTCAAATAAAATACAAGTCAAATGAATTTTATATCAAAATGAAATTTAGATCAAATGCGGATTATGTTAAATCTAACATTTACGTCAATTCAATTTTATCTCAATTAAAATTTCAGTCAAGTTATTTTTCAGTTAAGTAAAATTAATGTTAAATGAATTTTTTGGTAAATGAAATGTATATTAATTAATTTTGTCAAATTTTATGTCAAATGGGAATTATATTATGTTATATGAGTTTTATGTAAAATAAAATACGTATAAATAAAAAAGTTATGTCAAATGAATCTTATGTTCAATGAAATTTATGTCAAAAGAATTTGATGTCAAATGAAATTTACGTCAAACGAATTTCACGTTAAATGAAATTCATGTCAAACGAATTTCACGTCAAATGAAATTTATGTCAAAGGAATTTCATGACAAATAAAATAAATTTTAATAAATTTTTAAAAAATTTTAAATATATCAACGAGAATAATTCTCCTCCGACTCTATTCTTCGTTTAATTTGAAGTTTAATATTAATGTCTTTAATCGATGATGCAAAGCCTATATTATTAACAAGCACCTGTCAGCTCATCAGTTTTGCATTAATTTTACAGTGAAAAGAGCATTGCGTGCGGTATTTATTTTAATGTACCAGGAAAAGATTAATAATTAATTAAAATGTACACTAAAAAAAAATTTAATTGACTCCAATAAATATTATTTGATTCAATTAAATATTTAATTGATAATAGTCAATTAATCGGTTATTTGAATCAATTAAATTTTTTTTTCAGTGTATGAAAAATCGTAAAGAGTAAAAATTTTTCGCCGCATAAAAATAAAGATTTTACATATTTTATACCATTTCAAACTGCATCTTTTTAGCTGAAATGTATGAAAAGGTAATAAACAAGAATTATTAGTTTAATCAATTTAATTAAATTTAAAATAATCAGTTAAATTAAAAATTCCACGAAATCTATCTCTGTGATTATTTAACTTGTCACTTTGCAAAATTAGAAAAAAACTACAATTTTCTACGTGTAGAAAAAAAATGTTTGTAAATAATAAAAAGAAATTGTTTAAACAAACGAAAAATGCAAGAAAAATTATAATTGTTTGGCAGCATAAAGCATATGATTAAAATAAGACAAACGAAAAAGATTATAAATCTTTTTGCAGAAAAAGAATTAAGGAAGTATTTCAATCTCAGTTCTGTCCGATCATAAATTGACAAAAGTATAAAAATTTTAAATAAACAATAAGATAATAATTTAAATAAGAAGCAATCACTTTTTTGTGGGAATTTTCACCTATAGCCTTAATTATATAATGAAGTATTAAAATTTTTTATTTTACTTTTCAAAATTCGCGCCAGATTTTTAATTTTAGCAACTGTAGCGCCTCCAGAATAATGGCGCCAATATTTGAAAACTGTAAGTAAAATATAATAATTTTTCAAGTAATTTTTCAATTAACAAAATAATAATGAGTCTCATAACAATTAAGACCATATTTTCACATTAGTTAAGGTAACACAGGAGAAAATAAATTAATTTTCTAAGTTGCTCCTCATTTAAAAAGAAATAAAAAATAAATCTTACTTTCAACTCACTTTTCACTAAAATCGTTTCCATTAGTAACATTTTTGACTGAATTTTAGTCTTAATGATCTTAAATTTTTAAATTAATCCAATCCAGTTTTAAGCCTAAAAATAAGACTACTTTTTAAGCATTTTGATTTTAAGCTGCAAAACGGTTTCAAACTTTGTTTTTTCTGTGTTTTTAATATTTAGAATATTTAGAATATTTATAACTATTTCAATTTAAAATTTTGTTAAAGTAATCTTAAAAGTTCTTCTTTCACATTGCCTGAGTTAAAATAATACCGACAAATAAATAGAATCCATTGGGGCGTAAATTTCAATTTTATTCCATTTTCATCGTCTCATTACCAGACCTTCAATTAAATTCCTTGTCACAATATTTGTTCTAATAATTATTATTTATAGACAAAAAGTGTGAGAAGAAATAAATGCTGATGACAATATAATGAAAATATCAAGATGTATTTTATGCTCAATACAAACTGCACAATATTGCGATTGAAAAAATTTCACAAACATTAAGGACTCGTTGGTCAATATTATTATCCTAAAAAAAGGAAGGTGAAAATATTTTTTAATGAATTGACTATAAATTTTTATTCATTTATTACGATATAAATATTTAATTATCATAAAGAATTTAGTGGACTTTGAAAAAAGTGAGAAAAAATTTTTACCTTGATTAATCTGTATTTTTAACTATCTCATAGATAACAGAACAGTAAAGTATGACATTGATGTCCTCAGTACCTTCATATTTTATCAAAAATAATTTCATATTAATGTGATAATTTTTTTATATTTATTATTTAACCCCTTAACGCCCCCAGAAAGAGAGGAGGGAACTTTTAAAAATCAAACATATATTTTTAAAGGTTTTTAGAAAGGCTGATTATGAATTCGAGGCCAATTGTCAAAATTCAAAATGGCGGATCCAATATGGCGATCAAACTTTTTTAAGTTCTTTGAATTAGCTTGAAACTTGTCATTCGGGGTTTTTTGGGTGTCAGTGATTACAAATCTTTTGTTAGTTTTTCAAAATTCAAAATAACGAACGACTTTTTAAAAATTGAAAGTTTATTTTGGGTCTGATTACGAATCAGATGTTAATTTTTGAAAATAAATATTGCAATATTCATAATGGACTATGAATATTGCAATATTTATTTTCAAAAATGAAAAGCAGATTTGTAATCAGACCCGAAAAAACCTTCGATTTTTAATAGACGACCTTAAAACTCTCCCCTTCCAAACAAATTTGAAAAAAAAATATTAAACTTCTTTAAAGATATTAAACTTTTTGTATAGGTGGAAAATGATTTTCCTAGGGGCGTTAAAGGGTTAATTTGTTAATATTTCCTCTTTCGAAATGAAGTTTTAAAAAATTAAACGCAACCAACCGTAGAGAAATTTTCCATAGACATAACGTACAGTTTACCAGCAGTAATTTGACAAGGTTTAATTACCCTCATTAATGCTATTTGTATCAAAGGTCTCAATTCTAATGGAAATAAATACCATGGAGAAGAGTAACTAAAAAAAGAATTTCGAAACTTAAATTTTAAAAATACTAAAAATTTACATTAAATTAAATTATATATTAATATTTTTAATTCTAGTGGGGCTCTAAAATTAATTTATTCTCAAATGTTATGTGCTATTTTTGTGTAAAATTTTCTACTAGATTTACAAACTTACATAGATTTCTGGATGTTTAAACTATGATCCATTAATTTCTGACATGACGAACTATTCATGTATAGGTGTAATAATTGAGCAAGTGCACTTGCTACGTACTTCACTGCTTGGTCCGGATTATCCAGTTTCACTAGAATCTGAGAAAATATTTAGTTTTTTAAAACCAAAAAAAATATGACTCAGTGCCAATTAGATTTTTTAGTTGTTTCAAATAAATGTTATATTTGGCTTAAATACAACTTTATGTGGTTCGAATAAATCTTTTTCTTTTTTCGAATAAAATTTTTATTTGAAACAAATAAATAATTTCGTAGGCGCTAAGACAAATGTACTTTTATTTACTAAATTTGTTGTAAGTACAAATAAAATTTTTCTCCAGGTGTAAAAAGTTAACGAATTATCGAGAAAAGCAGAACAGAATTGTAGAAAGACCTTAAAGTAACTAAATAAAACTAAATTAAACATTCAACATTACTAACATAATAGTATCAGAACAAAATTTAAAATTAAAAAAATGCAAAATAATATAACAAACAAAATGATATTCTCAACAACAAAAATTTTTATAATCAAAATAAAGAAACTGAGAGATAAAAAATTTTTTATTAAATAAATTTATATTTATTAATTATTATATAAAGTCTATGTAAAAAGGTGATAATTTTGAATTACCTGTAAAAGTATGACACTCATTGAAATTACATTAATTCCTGTCTGAAAGAGAAAAGTTGTCGAATACGTTGATTCCAGAAGTTCTGCAAAACTTTTACAGGAGATGAAAAGAAAACATCAGTTAATGTAAATTCGTTAAAGTATAAAGTAAATATCAATTAAAATGAGAAAATATTATAAATAATTAAAAATTTAATACATTATTTTCCAATTCGCAAACTACAATTAAAGCTAATAAGAAACCTTCCATGGAAACAGTGATACTAACTCCAAAACTTCAGCATGTGTTTTAATGTATTTTAAAAGTTTTCGATTCAGATCTTCATCTTTAGCCCAATTGGCACTATTTCTCAAAGATACATTTTCTAACTGATACCTATGAATTTTTTTAATTTTATAAATTATTTCACGCACTCTAAAGAGAAATGTACTTTAGCAGCAAAAAAAAAGTTTTAAATATAAATATCTGGAAATTTAAATAAGAAAAAACATTTTTTTTACCCCAACACTGCAAACATTCCACAGCCATGAAAAACGGATGTTAAAAACATAACGTCGCATGCTGAGAAAATCGTTAAAAAATAAAAACTACTAAAATAAGAATGAACTAACAGATACTTATGATATTTCTCCACATTCACGACATTTTGAACAGGAAATAGTAGAGGATATGTTTGATTTTTTCCTTCTAAACAGTATTCAAAAATTGACTGAACTGTCGGAGTCAAGGAAAACATTACAATAGAAAAGTACATAAGTCCTTTAGAGAAAAAAAAAGAATTTTCTTTAATTACTAAAAAAAAAAAACGTTTGATCTAAATTCTCGAACAATAATTTTTGGATAAATTACTTTGCGTTATTTAAGTTTTGAATTCAAGAACCCATAAACTTACGCGTATAAAGTAGTGCCCGTTTGTAACCATTATTTGTATAATTTTCCAGAATTTCAATTTCATAAGTGCCTTTCAAAAAAATCCAATGACTTTGCATTCTCAGTAAAATTCTCTCCATCTAAAACAAATTTCATAATTTAATATCGTTGGTAAATAAAAGAAAATTATATTTTTTACTTACATTCTTCGATTTTATAATACAGTTGCTTATTTTTGCTACAGAGAGTGCAGCAAGCATAAGTGTCGAACCTATATCAACAACCATATTTATATTTGGCCAATAGCAAATCATCGAAGAAATCTGTATAAATATTTTCACCTCATTAAACCGTAACACTTTTTATTTTAATTCTTGATAAACACACACTTTTTTTGATTGATGGGAAATAGTTATTATCGTATCAAGGGCGCAAAATAGGTGATTGCGGTGATGGCGAGATGAAGGGACCGAGGGGACATTTTCGCGCCCGAGGCGAAGCCGAGGGTGCGAAAGTGTCCCTGAGGTCCCGAAATCTCGCCAAAGTCGTAATCTCCTTTGCGCCCATGTTGCGAACATAATTTTTTGTCCTAACTGCATGAAAAGTATGGCATCGAGGGCACGAGCGAAGCGGGCGTAAAAGTACTTTTGCGCCCGCTCGGGCAAGATGAAGCGGGCGCAAAAGTACTTTTGCGCCCGCTTGTGTGACGTCAGCGGGCGTAAAAGAACTTTTGCGACCGCTTCCCTGGCCCCGGGCGAGAATAAGTTACTTTGCGCCCACTTTAAGTGCCCGAAATGACATACTTTTCGTGCAGGTAGGACAAAAAAATTATTTTTACAACCTGTAAGTACAGTTGAGAACCTATAAACCCAATCATAATAAAAAATGCCAGCAGAGCATTCGCGGGAGATTGAAATGGCCATTGTCCAATCATGGAAAGTAAAATTTTGTTAAGCCAATAATGACGCATTTCAAATAATTCCACCATTTTGTATTTTCTATAATACGAAAGGGACTTTCTTTACAAATAAACTACTATTTCTCATCAAGAGGTTTAACTTTTAAATATATCAACGAGAATAATTCTCCTTCGACTCTATTCTTCGTTTAATTTGAAGTTTAATATTAATGTCTTTAATCGATGATGCAAAGCCTATATTATTAATAAGCACCTGTCAGCTCATCAGTTCTGCATTAATTTTGCAGTAAAAATAAGCATTGCGTGCGGTATTTATTTTAATATACCAGGAGAAGATTGAGAATTAATTAAAATAAGAAAATCGTAACGAAGAAAAATTATTTTTTCTGTTCTAAATCATAGGCAATTTTATTAATATAATTTGCTCGTTGAAATGTTATAATTATAAAATTTTAGTTCATCAAAAAAATTATGGCGGGGTAAAAATTTTGTGACGGTAAATAAAAATCTTTATAGGATGCTGAAATTTAATTATTAAATATTTTGCGATAACCTGGAACAATTTTCGTTAGTAAATATAATAAACGGGAATTTGTATTTATCTTGTCACTGAAAGCTATAACGTTATCATCAATAACTGTCACTGTAGGTAAATTCGAATACAGAACAAGATTGAAATTATTTTTACAAAATATTACAAAAACACAATTTTTTCATTGTACATTTAGCCCTGAAATAAAAAGTATTAGCTTATATTAAAATATTAAAAATTAAAATAAAATTTAGAAATATACAAATATATTTTATAAGAATTTTAAGACAAACATTAAAAATAATGGTTTCTATAGGTTCATCGAGGGATAAACAACAAAAACGATAGATCTTTGAACTTTAGAATATTATTTACATGTATCAACTTAATTTTGATATTTTTCGAACGTAAAATTTTCCGACGAAACTTCGATACTTTCCGATTTAAGTTTTGCTACCGAGCTTCCACTGTTGTTTATATAAACTAATTCACATCCTATTTAAAAATTTCGAAACAATTTAAAGTTTTAAAACAAGATAGTGAATTATAATAAAAAATTGTTGAAATATTTTAAACTACTTTTCGTGGATATTTTATACTTCGAATATAATGCTGAGATTCACGAGTTATTTAGCCCTCGGTTTCACCTCAAGGTTCCGTTCAGGTCCATTTAAATTTAAATGGAACATTTAATACGTAAGTGTACCAATTTTCAACTCGTTAGGTCGAAAATTTCCAAAGGTACAGTAGGGAGAAGAAAGGGGATCGCTTTTTGCAAAATTTTTCATTTCTTTCTTTTAAAAAATTTATCAAATTTATTTTAATCAAAATTCTAGTCGAGTGCGCCAAATTTTTCGCGAAAACAACGTTGCAATTCAAATTTCGAATAAATTTCTATACATTAGGTTTAAAATTTTTAAAATTAGGGTCAGGAAAAAAGCCTCTTTTTCGATTTCAGTTTTTTCAAAATTTATTTAAATCAATACTAATCAAAGTCGCCGCACGTTCTTTAGCGAAATCTACTCGCGAAAATAAAAATTTCTACCAAATTTCAACACTTTAGGTCAAAATTGTAGTAAAAATGAAAGAGGTGGGCAAAGGGAGGGTGAATTTTTTATTTAAATGTTTCCAAGTTTTTCTTTAATTATTTAAATCAAATCGCGTTCTCGAAATCTACTCGCGAGAATAAAAGTTTTAAGACTTTAGATCAAAGTTTGTAAAAATTAAAAAGGGAAAAGTAGTTTATACATTTTTGTACCAAATTTCAACCCTCTAGGTCAAAAAGGCTAATTTTGGGAGTAGGGGACAATCGCAATTAAGAACTGAAACCATAAGGTCCCTGTTTGCGATCGCATGGTGAACGGAACCCTAAGAAACAATAAAACTAAAAAATTAATCAATTAATTAATTAATTACGTGATTAATTGATTAACCATTAAGAACTTATAATTGGTACCTGGTCCTCTTCTTCTCCAGCCTAACTCATATCTAAGGGTGAATCAAAGACACGCACATATTGTACAATGTCTAAGATAGACCCTTAAATAATCAGCCAAAACTTATTCCAGCTTGCATCTGCCACGTAGCTAGCCCATAATTTTTGAAATTAATTCCATTAATTGAACCCAGCAAAGAAGAGTTCGGTTCAAGTGAATTCTAACTTATTTGTAAATATTACTTAATTTTTCTTTAAAAGAATAAAAACTTAAGATGTTGAAATCTTCCATTATCTTTAATCAAAAAATTAAAATATGATTATTGGACAAATTTTAAATTACATATTTTGATTTGAATTTCTTCTATCGATTAAAATGCAAGTGTCTATTTTTACCAAAGGAATAAAATTCCTGAAATTTCCATTTTTGTTTTGAATAAAAATATAAAGTCTTACTTGTTGATAGTAATCAAAATTAGAAATGAATGTTATAAAAAAATGAGAATGTAATTATAAAAAGTTATGTTTAGTAAAATCGATTAAAAATTAAAATTTACAATAATTTTTCAAAATTTAAAGATTAGGATTTAAATTTTCCTTAAGACTCAATTTGAAAGAGTTAAAAATTTAAAAAATTCATATTCATTTGAATCAAGCTCTTCTTGTCGAGAAATCAATGAGATAAAAATTCACAAATGATGTGCAGTTAAGTTAACATAGCACGCCCCTATCCCGCTAGTTCGGGTAAGGAGAAACTGACTTTCCTGGTTATATAGTTTTATATAGGCAGGTCTAATCAGTTATTTCCCCAGAAAAGACGACCAACCTTTCCCTAAAATCCGTTAATTTACTTCATCTAGAGAAAAATTGCTTATCCCAATAGGAACTTTAGCACTTCATTGGCATAGTACATTCAAGTTAGCCCTGTTCCCACCCCCCCCTCGTTTAAATAAACTTTTTCCTTTTTCTTTGATGAAACATAGAAGGAACGCGATTATAAGAAAGTCGTACGCGCGCGAAACGATTTGTCTATGTAAACGAAGACAAAGAACGTTTCGAAACACCCTATAACAACTTCGATCGCGATTTTTCAAAAACCATCGAAACACTCCCGGAGCTAATTTTTCGAAAACCGACGCGCCGCGAATAGGATTGCCAAAAGAATTTATTCGCAACGGAAAAACGGGTAAGGAAAACAATTCTAATACAGATTCGATCGCGGAACTAAAAAAAAAGAGTCGAACACTCCCGGAGCTAAGCACTTTTAATCACTTCACACTACCGACACGACACTACCGAGGGCAATCACTATTTAGAAGCTGCTGTGTACCTGAAATCAGAAAAGAAAATTTTGATTATCAAGGAAAGATAAATAACCTAATATTTAAATAAAGTGATAAATATTCATTATCAAGATAATTTTAATGAACAAAGAAATATTTATTAACAAATAACAAACTTATTGTTTGGCAATGTTAATACAATATTTGTAAGGTCCAACCCTGAATATAGGGTCCAACCTGAACTTTAATTTATAGTATCAAATAAAAAGTTATTTGTACCAAATACGAATTATTTAAGTCAAATATATGGAATAATTGGATCTAATAAATATAAAAAAAAGTTGAATTTTTAAAATTTCGGTTTTTTGAAATTTTTTGTTTACCAAAGGGTTTCGAATTTTTGATAATTTTTGATTTTTTACCAAATGGTGGAGACTTTTCAATAAGAAAAGTGTTTTTGAAGAGCACAAAAATAATGAAGCTAAATGCCACAAAAGAGAAGAAAAAATGTTGAATTTTAAAAAATTCGGCTTTTTGAATTTTTGATAATTCTAGATTTTTCACCAAAGGTGGAGACTATTTAATAAGAAAAGTGTTTTTGAAGAGCATAAAAATAATGAAGCTAAATGCCATAAAAAAGAAGGAAAAATGTTCAATTTTAAAAAATTCGGCTTTTTGAATTTTTGATAATTCTAGATTTTTCACCAAAAGGTGGAGACTATTTAATAAGTAAAGTATTTTTGAAAAGCACAAAAATAATGAAGCTAAATCTTATAAAAGAAGAAAAAATGTTGAACTTTAAAAAATTCGGGTTTTCGAATTTTTTATAACTAGCCAAACTATCCGCGCGCAAGCGCGCGGGAATGTTGTATGGGGCTGCTTATTTTAAATAATTTAAAAAATTTTAAAGAAATAATTATTATAACCTAACAAAGAGATTTAACTAACTAAAATTCAAATAATTTCATTCAATGGTCTCAATTTAAATAGAATTTACATTACTAGACTTAAACTATGGCTAGAACGATTACAATTAGTATCTGGGTCATCTTTTGCATTGCTTATTTTATAAACCCATTTTAATTTAAATACATTTTTAAAAAATAATAATTATTACACACTGAAAAAAGTTTTACTTGAAATAGCGATAAGTTTCTCTAGAATAACAAAAGTATTAATTGAAGCACTGAATAATTTCGCTACTAAAGTGAAATCTGTAGTTCATCCAGCTAAATATTTTTTGCCGTGCATAACGAAAAAAGAATTAAATTAACATCAGATTTTCTACATTCAAAAAAAACGAATTCAAATAGAAATTAATCATTTTACAACTTAACCAAATTCACCCCAGAAATCACTGAATTCGATAATTTAGAAGAAAGTCAGACAAAAGCAGGGTTCCTACAGAATCTGGAAATCATGGAAATCATGGAAATGGTATGGAATTTTTAAAAGGCTTCTGGAAATCAGGGAAATCATAGAAAAGGCCTGTAGTTTTAAAAAATTCTAAATTTTTTCAGTTTTCCATTTTTTCTCTTGAATAAAAACTCAAATAATAATAAAGCTAAATGGTATAAAAGAGAAAAAAAATGTTGAATTTTAAGAAATTCAATTTTTCTGAAATTTTTTGAATTTTTGATAATTTTAGATTTTTTTCCAAAGAGTCGAGACAATTTAATAAGTAAAGTATTTTCCAAAAGCACAAAAATAATGAAGCTAAATTCCATAAAAGAGAAGAAAAAATGTTGAATTTTAAGAAATTCGGATTTTTGAATTTTTGATAATTTTCGATAATTTCACATATTTACCAAAGAGTCGAGACAATATAATAAGTAAAGCATTTTCCAAAAGCACAAAAATAATAAAGCTAAATCCTATAACAGAGAGGAAAAAATGTTGAATTTTAAAAAATTCGGATTTTTGAATTTTTTCGAATTTTTGATAATTTTAGATTTTTTACTAAAGAGTCGAACTATTAAATAAGTAAAGTATTTTCTAAAAGCACAAAAATAATAAAGCTAAATCCCATAAAAGAGAAGAAAAAATGGTAAATTTTAAGAAAATCAAATTTTTGAATTTTTTCGAATTTTTGATAATTTTAGATTTTTTACCAAAGAGTCGAGACTATTAAATATGTAAAGTATTTTCCAAAAGCACAAAAATAATAAAGCTAAATTCCATAAAAGAGAAGAAAAAATGTTGAATTTTAAGAAATTCGGATTTTTGAATTTTTGATAATTTTCGATAATTTCACATATTTACCAAAGAGTCGAGACAATATAATAAGTAAAGCATTTTCCAAAAGCACAAAAATAATAAAGCTAAATCCTATAACAGAGAGGAAAAAATGTTGAATTTTAAAAAATTCGGATTTTTGAATTTTTTCGAATTTTTGATAATTTTAGATTTTTTACTAAAGAGTCGAACTATTAAATAAGTAAAGTATTTTCTAAAAGCACAAAAATAATAAAGCTAAATCCCATAAAAGAGAAGAAAAAATGGTAAATTTTAAGAAAATCAAATTTTTGAATTTTTTCGAATTTTTGATAATTTTAGATTTTTTACCAAAGAGTCGAGACAATTTAATAAGTAAAGTATTTTCCAAAAGCACAAAAATAATGAAGCTAAATCCGATAAAAAAGAAGAAAAAATGTTTAATTTTAAGAAAAACGGATTTTTGAATTTTTTCGAATTTTTGATAATTTTAGATTTTTTACCAAAGAGTCGAGACAATATAATAAGTAAAGTATTTTCCAAAAGCACAAAAATAATAAAGCTAAATCCTATAACAGAGAGGAAAAAATGTTGAATTTTAAAAAATTCGGATTTTTGAATTTTTTCGAATTTTTGATAATTTTAGATTTTTTACTAAAGAGTCGAACTATTAAATAAGTAAAGTATTTTCTAAAAGCACAAAAATAATAAAGCTAAATCCCATAAAAGAGAAGAAAAAATGGTAAATTTTAAGAAAATCAAATTTTTGAATTTTTTCGAATTTTTGATAATTTTAGATTTTTTACCAAAGAGTCGAGACAATTTAATAAGTAAAGTATTTTCCAAAAGCACAAAAATAATGAAGCTAAATCCGATAAAAAAGAAGAAAAAATGTTTAATTTTAAGAAAAACGGATTTTTGAATTTTTTCGAATTTTTGATAATTTTAGATTTTTTACCAAAGAGTCGAGACAATATAATAAGTAAAGTATTTTCCAAAAGCACAAAAATAATAAAGCTAAATCCTATAACAGAGAGGAAAAAATGTTGAATTTTAAAAAATTCGGATTTTTGAATTTTTTCGAATTTTTGATAATTTTAGATTTTTTACTAAAGAGTCGAACTATTAAATAAGTAAAGTATTTTCTAAAAGCACAAAAATAATAAAGCTAAATCCCATAAAAGAGAAGAAAAAATGGTAAATTTTAAGAAAATCAAATTTTTGAATTTTTTCGAATTTTTGATAATTTTAGATTTTTTACCAAAGAGTCGAGACAATTTAATAAGTAAAGTATTTTCCAAAAGCACAAAATAATGAAGCTAAATCCGATAAAAAAGAAGAAAAAATGTTTAATTTTAAGAAAAACGGATTTTTGAATTTTTTCGAATTTTTGATAATTTTAGATTTTTTACCAAAGAGTCGAGACAATATAATAAGTAAAGTATTTTCCAAAAGCACAAAAATAATAAAGCTAAATCCTATAACAGAGAGGAAAAAATGTTGAATTTTAAAAAATTCGGATTTTTGAATTTTTTCGAATTTTTGATAATTTTAGATTTTTTACTAAAGAGTCGAACTATTAAATAAGTAAAGTATTTTCTAAAAGCACAAAAATAATAAAGCTAAATCCCATAAAAGAGAAGAAAAAATGGTAAATTTTAAGAAAATCAAATTTTTGAATTTTTTCGAATTTTTGATAATTTTAGATTTTTTACCAAAGAGTCGAGACAATTTAATAAGTAAAGTATTTTCCAAAAGCACAAAAATAATGAAGCTAAATCCGATAAAAAAGAAGAAAAAATGTTTAATTTTAAGAAAAACGGATTTTTGAATTTTTTCGAATTTTTGATAATTTTAGATTTTTTACCAAAGAGTCGAGACAATATAATAAGTAAAGTATTTTCCAAAAGCACAAAAATAATAAAGCTAAATCCTATAACAGAGAGGAAAAAATGTTGAATTTTAAAAAATTCGGATTTTTGAATTTTTTCGAATTTTTGATAATTTTAGATTTTTTACCAAAGAGTCGAACTATTAAATAAGTAAAGTATTTTCTAAAAGCACAAAAATAATAAAGCTAAATCCCATAAAAGAGAAGAAAAAATGGTAAATTTTAAGAAAATCAAATTTTTGAATTTTTTCGAATTTTTGATAATTTTAGATTTTTTACCAAAGAGTCGAGACAATTTAATAAGTAAAGTATTTTCCAAAAGCACAAAAATAATGAAGCTAAATCCGATAAAAAAGAAGAAAAAATGTTTAATTTTAAGAAAAACGGATTTTTGAATTTTTTCGAATTTTTGATAATTTTAGATTTTTTACCAAAGAGTCGAGACAATATAATAAGTAAAGTATTTTCCAAAAGCACAAAAATAATAAAGCTAAATCCTATAACAGAGAGGAAAAAATGTTGAATTTTAAAAAATTCGGATTTTTGAATTTTTTCGAATTTTTGATAATTTTAGATTTTTTACTAAAGAGTCGAACTATTAAATAAGTAAAGTATTTTCTAAAAGCACAAAAATAATAAAGCTAAATCCCATAAAAGAGAAGAAAAAATGGTAAATTTTAAGAAAATCAAATTTTTGAATTTTTTCGAATTTTTGATAATTTTAGATTTTTTACCAAAGAGTCGAGACAATTTAATAAGTAAAGTATTTTCCAAAAGCACAAAAATAATGAAGCTAAATCCGATAAAAAAGAAGAAAAAATGTTTAATTTTAAGAAAAACGGATTTTTGAATTTTTTCGAATTTTTGATAATTTTAGATTTTTTACCAAAGAGTCGAGACAATATAATAAGTAAAGTATTTTCCAAAAGCACAAAAATAATAAAGCTAAATCCTATAACAGAGAGGAAAAAATGTTGAATTTTAAAAAATTCGGATTTTTGAATTTTTTCGAATTTTTGATAATTTTAGATTTTTTACCAAAGAGTCGAACTATTAAATAAGTAAAGTATTTTCTAAAAGCACAAAAATAATAAAGCTAAATCCCATAAAAGAGAAGAAAAAATGGTAAATTTTAAGAAAATCAAATTTTTGAATTTTTTCGAATTTTTGATAATTTTAGATTTTTTACCAAAGAGTCGAGACAATTTAATAAGTAAAGTATTTTCCAAAAGCACAAAAATAATTAAGCTAAATCCGATAAAAAAGAAGAAAAAATGTTTAATTTTAAGAAAAACGGATTTTTGAATTTTTTCGAATTTTTGATAATTTTAGATTTTTTACCAAAGAGTCGAGACAATATAATAAGTAAAGTATTTTCCAAAAGCACAAAAATAATAAAGCTAAATCCTATAACAGAGAGGAAAAAATGTTGAATTTTAAAAAATTCGGATTTTTGAATTTTTTCGAATTTTTGATAATTTTAGATTTTTTACTAAAGAGTCGAACTATTAAATAAGTAAAGTATTTTCTAAAAGCACAAAAATAATAAAGCTGAATCCCATAAAAGAGAAGAAAAAATGGTAAATTTTAAGAAAATCAAATTTTTGAATTTTTTCGAATTTTTGATAATTTTAGATTTTTTACCAAAGAGTCGAGACAATTTAATAAGTAAAGTATTTTCCAAAAGCACAAAAATAATGAAGCTAAATCCGATAAAAAAGAAGAAAAAATGTTTAATTTTAAGAAAAACGGATTTTTGAATTTTTTCGAATTTTTGATAATTTTAGATTTTTTACCAAAGAGTCGAGACTATTAAATATGTAAAGTATTTTCCAAAAGCACAAAAATAATGAAGCTAAATCCGATAAAAAAGAAGAAAAAATGTTTAATTTTAAGAAAAACGGATTTTTGAATTTTTTCGAATTTTTGATAATTTTAGATTTTTTACCAAAGAGTCGAGACAATATAATAAGTAAAGTATTTTCCAAAAGCACAAAAATAATAAAGCTAAATCCTATAACAGAGAGGAAAAAATGTTGAATTTTAAAAAATTCGGATTTTTGAATTTTTTCGAATTTTTGATAATTTTAGATTTTTTACTAAAGAGTCGAACTATTAAATAAGTAAAGTATTTTCTAAAAGCACAAAAATAATAAAGCTGAATCCCATAAAAGAGAAGAAAAAATGGTAAATTTTAAGAAAATCAAATTTTTGAATTTTTTCGAATTTTTGATAATTTTAGATTTTTTACCAAAGAGTCGAGACAATTTAATAAGTAAAGTATTTTCCAAAAGCACAAAAATAATGAAGCTAAATCCGATAAAAAAGAAGAAAAAATGTTTAATTTTAAGAAAAACGGATTTTTGAATTTTTTCGAATTTTTGATAATTTTAGATTTTTTACCAAAGAGTCGAGACTATTAAATATGTAAAGTATTTTCCAAAAGCACAAAAATAATGAAGCTAAATCCCATAAAAGAGAAGAAAAAATGTTGAATTTTAAGAAAATCAAATTTTTGAATTTTTTCGAATTTTTGATAATTTTAGATTTTTTACCAAAGAGTCGAGACAATTTAATAAGTAAAGTATTTTCCACATTAAAAAGTTTGACATTAAAAAATATATAAAAAATGCCAATACTTAACCCACAAAATTAAATTTTCAAAACAAACAAATGAATGCAGATAATTTGCTAACGGAAAGGAAACTTACGATTATTATAATGTATGTATATGTATATGTATATGTATATGTATATTTCTATTTTCTATCAAAACGTATAAAAAACAAAAAAATAACTATAACTAACTTCAAGTGTGGACAGAGATCCGGAAATCTGGAATCACGACGTTTATTATATATAATTTTTGATTTTTTACCAAAGGGTGGTGACTTTTTAATAAGTAAAGTATTTTTGAAAAGCACAAAAATAATGAAGCTTAATGCTATAAAAAAGAAGAAAAAATGTTGAACTTTAAAAAATTCGGGTTTTCGAATTTTTGATAATTTTTGATTTTTTACCAAAGGGTGGAGACTTTTTAATAAGTAAATTGTTTTTAAAGAGCCTAAAAATAATGAAGCTAAATGCCATTAAAAGGAAGAAAAAATGTTAAATTTTCAAAATTTCGATTTTTTGCATATTTTGGAATTTTTTTTTTTTTAACCAAAGGGCTGAGAAATTCATTTAAAATTTTATTAAAAATAATTAAAATTCTGCAATGAGTTTTATTATTTTTAAGAATAAATGATATCTTGCAACGAATTTTATTCAAATATTTATAAAATTAATTGAATTTCTAAGAAGAATTTTAATGTTTATCAAAAAATAATTTATTTCTTGCAAAGAATTTTATTAAATTTTCTTTTAAATAATTAAATTCTTGCGAAAATGTTATTATTTATGAAAATAATTGAATGTTTGCAAAGAAGTATATAAAAATTTGCTTTTAAAATTTTTTTTAAGAATAATTGAATCGTTTTAAGAGTTTCATTAAAATTTTTAAGAATAATTTGTTTAAATAATAATAATTAATAATAATTTTATAATTTGTTTAACGAATTTAAAGAACTGCCAATTGTTAAACATAGTTTTTTATTCCACAAATTAAAAAAAAAGTATAGCAAATCGTAAAAAAAAGTTGTAAATAGTATAAGTCTTAGTATATATAGATGAGTTGTAATTAAGTGCTTGTGGAATGACAATAATTGTAGAATCAAGAAATATTTTTTTTCTATCTGTATGGATTAACATCATCTGTAGTTTTAACAAAATTTTACTGTATTTAATTTATGAGTAGATTGTAGTAATTTTAATTCACGGATTGTAATTCACGAATTGTAATTCACGGATTGTCAATGTACTAATAGAAGTTAATGCGTCATTTATTTTGAACTGAATAGAACACAAAGTTTTAAACTATAATCATATCTGCAGTTTTCTTGAAAGTATCAAATCTCTACTAAACTGGATTAAATTGATACCAAAAATTGAGATCAATTTTCGATTTGATAGAGATTTTATTTTGCTTAAAGGGATAGATCAGCTTTAGATCAGTTAGAATATCAGGATCCTAGAATACTGCAGTATTCTAGGATCCTGATGTTTTCTAGGATCCTAAGCTATGCCATAATACTAAATATTAATGTGTATCGTAGTTCAGCATTATTCAAAAACGAATCAATTTTCCTCAAAGAATCACCGCGCCATTTCGCTCCTCGAAATAATTAAACAACCACCCAAGAAGACAATCGATAAAAACCGAAAACAAAATAAGAAAAAGAAGAAATCCAAACGCGCAATGTAGAACTGCCATTTAACAATAGTCGGTATAGTTTGAATTTATTCTCGTTCATCACAAAACTTGTGGAGAAATTTTCAACCTTCTTTAGCAGATGGCACAAGTTGTTCATAGACTTTAGGAAAATGGGAGAGCCCTCGAATGATCGGTGCGCGCAAATGATGCGCATTTGTTTTCAGTATAGCAGTGTTCACTGCGTGCTGCAAAGCAAAGCAGCAGACATCTTGTAGTAGAGTTTTAGAACTCAAGTGAGAGCCAGTTTTGTCGTCGGTGTGGCCGAGTATCGAGGTGTCTCGCGGTGCCTCGTAGTGTTTAACGCAATTGTGCCCAAGTTGCCCAGGCCATTTGCGTTCGAAGGCCATCTGTGTGTCGTGTGCTAGCGAAGAGCGCTTAATAAAAACAGCATTCGCGAGTGTGCTTTCGTACCCTGCGCACGAAGACAGAAAGAAAGAAAGTGTGTAAAAGAGAGAGAGAGAGAGAGAAAAAGTGAGAAAGAGTAAAGGAAGTGAAACAGAAAAAAAGGCGGTTTTCAAAAAGACGGAAAACCGCATAATAGAGGGAAAAAAAATAGGCAGCAGGAACGGTTTAGAGTTAACGACGGTGGAGGAGGAGGAGGTGGTGGTGGTGGTGGAGGAGGAGGGTGTTGTTTTCCCCAAGAACCGAGAGTATCCCACGGCCCCTGATGTACACCACTGTAAACCGATAATTCGGACCGTTGTCTGCGGGTCTGTTTCACCGCTTTTTCTTCATCATCATCATCATCATACGTGTCATATTCTGTGTAAAAGGAAACATCGCCCTCCCCCAAGAAGGTGTCACCTTCTTCTACACCGTCCTCCACGACCCTCTTTAGTGCGACAGTGATAGAGTGCAATACTCAAAGCGAAAGTGTGACAGAGTACGACGCCTTCTGTCATCGACGACGACGACTTATCCACCTGTGCCAGCATGACCTCGAATAATTCTCAAAAACTCTCCACAACGGAACGGGTCATCAAAAGTAAGCCACTCAAAACAAATCCTTTTACCCGTGATTTAAACCCATCCCTCCTTTTCCATTCTTTTACCTTTTTAATTTTCTCTCTAATTTCACCGCCTCTTTTCTCTTTTTTTTTCTCTCTCTTCGATTTTGCTCCCAATGTTGCTGCTTTCACCTCGGTCGGTACGTCAGCGATTACTCGTGTGCAACTGACAGCACACCCCCATTTTACCACTTACTCATTACCCATTTTTCCCTCATTCGGATTTGTCAATCAATCCTTCTGCATTCATTCCCCAAACATCAAAATTTCTTCAATCAAAACAAAATCCTCTTTTCATCATATTATGGATTTTCTACATGTAGGGCTGCGGCGCCATTGCTATCGACCTGTCGACCCGACTAGTCACGCTTCTTTTAGCAATTTTTTCTCATTCCCAACACTTGTCAACACCTATTTTCTTAAAGTTCTGCTACCATCATCATCATCATTATCATGCGATAAATAATTTCCAATCAGTTCTCTCTGAACACCTTATTGCGGACTTTTATCCCCCCGAACATCATTCTTCTCTTGACTCTGCTCGCTCTGCGCCGTGTTCACCCCCGCCATCTTTTACCCTATCTCCAAAAAAAAAAAAAAAAAAAAAAAATTACAAAATATTCTGACACCTCGATACTTTTGTCACTCTGGAGGAATTTGCGGAACAATTCTAATAGACTTAATCTATATTGTTTGGAAACTATAAAGTTTGTGTGCAAGTTTAATTTTCATGAGCACAACGTTGTATTGATTTACATTAAAACTTTTGTTTATTAACTGCTTTGTTAGATGTTGGAATACTGCGGCTAGAATAGTTTTATACAAGTTTGAAAACGAGAGAAGGAGAGTGTGAGAGAGATGGCTGTTTATTTGTAGAGTGAAAATTGACAGAATTTATATCAATTTTGATAAATGATGGGAGATGGAAAGAAAATGATTTTAAAAAAATGGCAAAATCGTATTAACAAAAAAATGATTCACATAGGACAAAAACTGCTAAATCTAAAGAACAAACTATACAAGAGGTAAGAGGACTGAAAAAACATTTCGCTGTACTAGATCCCAATGTTTACGAATTGGAATGTTAGGTTAGGTCAAGTCACCTGTCTACTTGGGCGTGTTTGTAAAAATGAAGCTTATTTTTGTTTTAATTTTTTAACCAAAAAAAAGACAAAAGAAGAATAAATAAGAGTAAAAGACATTTTTTTTATTTTACGTAATTTTTCCTACTTTTCAATTCCTGTTAAATTCAACATTATTACTTTCAACCGCACGGTATCTGCTTTTTAAAAAAAATTTCACCTTCTTTCTTCGTAACATTTCCAAGACTTTTCAGAAGTTTTTTCTAATACTTTAAAAAAAATAACTTTCATCTCGACTTATTTTAAAAAATTTGATATTTCGTTTCTTTAAAATATTGCAAAAAAACACTTTTTTTCATGTAAAATAAAAATTATTTCGATTTTTATAGTGTGACAATAATAACTATAGTAAATTTTTCAAAACTTGCAATAAAAATTAATAGATTAATTCAATTTTTCAAAACTATTGATTTAAAAAATTAAATAATAGAAATTAATGCGTAAAATTTGTTTGAAAATAATGGGAATTTTTTTTAAAAATCAACATTCGAAGAATTTTGAATAGCAAATTTTCAAAAATAAAATGAAATCATAAAAAAATTTATTGAACATTTTAAATAGTTAGAGATGGAAAAAGTTAACAAATAAATTTAATTAATTAATTTAAACTTTGAATAGTTATTTAAAGATAATTAACCTTTTTTTGCAAATAATTAAATAAAAAGTTATTAAATAATGAAAATTTTTGAAAATCAATTTTTTATGAATTTTAATAACACATTCAAAAAATGATTGAATTCTTAAAAATGTTAATAAAAAATTTTAAACAATTATTCAAAGATACTTAAATTTTTGCAAAAAAATGAAATTGAAATTTTTGTAGAATTTTCTTGAAAATAATTGAAATTTTTGAAAATCAATTTTCAAAGAATTTTAATAACAAATTCATAAAATTTTAATGAACATTTTGAATAATTATTTAAAGGTAATTAACATTTTGCAAATAATTAATTAAAAAGCAATTAAATAATTGAAATTTTTTAAAATCAATTTCCAAAGAACTTTAACAACAAATTCAAAAAATAATTAAATTCTTAAGTTAAAATATTGATGTGAATTTTCAAATTCATTATTCGAAGAATTTTTAATAGCAAATTTTTAAAATAATTGAAATCTCAGAAATTTTGATAAAAATTTTGAAGATTTCTATTTGAACATAATTAAAAAGTTGTTAAACAATTGGAATTTTTGTAAAATTTTATTAAAAATAATTTAAAATTTTTAAAATAAATCTTCAAAGAATTTTTAATAGCAAATTTTGATAAAAATTTTAAAGAATTCTTTAAAGATAATTTAAAATTAGGCAAATAATAATTAATAATTGATTAATTAATAATTGAAAAGTTATTAAATAATTTAAATCTTTGTAAAATTTTATTGAAAATGTTTAAAATTGAAATTTTTGAAAATCAATTTTTAAAGTATTTTTATATAAATTCCAAAATAATTAAATTCTCAAAAATGTTGATGAAAATTTTAAATAATTATTCAAAGGTAATTAAAGTTTTGCAAACATTTATTTTAGAAGTTATTAAATAAATGAAATTTCTATAAACTTTTAATGAAAGTAATTGAAATGGAAATTTTTGAAAATCAATTATCGACGAATTTTAGTTTTGCGTGTAATTAATTAATTAATAAAATGAAATTAACAGTAAATTTTCTAATTTTTATAACTTCAAGCTTAACTTCTACTTTTATAGAAAAAAAAATAATTTATACAAATATTTTTTAATATATTTTTATACCTAATAAAAAATATTTAAAAAAAATTGTTGCTTACAATTAAAAAATAAAAATCGTAAATCAGATAGTTTTGAAAATTATTTATATTTTAATTTTTTGATATAATATTCCCACCAGGCAGGATTTATGGGAAATTTTGCTGAAATTACTTCCGTTTATGTGATTTTCGGAACAAATACAGAATTTTTTCGGAAGTTTTCCGGAAGTGACTTACGGACATGTTCCGGATATCCTCCCACATGGGAATTATTATAATAAAATATTAATTTGACAAAGACGTAAATAAATTTCGTTTAATTAAACGTTCGGGGCGTACTATTAGGAACATTTTATTTTTTTCTTTCTTATTTTTTCTAATTTCATTAAAAATAGATTCTATAATAAAAAAAGACTTTTTTTGCATTATTTCTTTACGGGGAAAAATAATTCATGAAGATTTTTACTGGAAATTATTACAAACGTTTATATAGTAAAAATGTATTAGTCACTAAATTGTATTAGTACTAAAATTTAACGTCAATAATAATTTAGAATTGAATGTACTAGGAGTTAATAATCTAGATAATGAGATAATTAGAGGTATAATTAAATTCCATTTTCCCACACAGTTTGTAATTTATATTTTTAATTTACATAATCCATTTTTCTTAGTAACACCTAACACATAAAAGTAATGTATGTAAAACGTTTATGTAAATAAAATTAATGTTTTTCATTCTCTTAAAACATTTTTGACAATTATTTTGAATTTGAAATTAAAGAAAAATCGGAGGGACAGTCCAGTCAAAAGTTAGTCAAAATATTTTTTTTTTTAAATTTGTTTACAAAATTTTGTTATACTTAGAAATATTAAAATATCATTAAATATATAATTTTTATAACAAAAATTGAATAAATATTATTCTCTCACCTTCTGACTAAAATTCTTAAATTTTAACAAATATTTTCTTTTTGACAAAAAAGCAAGAATATTTTTTTTCTGAAACTTACGATACTTAATTTTTAGACACAGAGGAACATTTTCTAAAAATTTAAAAAAGAAATTTTTGAAAGAAAATCAGTTTTTTAATTTTTTTAAATTTTTTTATCTTGTAAATATTTATTTTTTTTTATCTGTAAATATTTATTTCTTTTATCTGTAAATATTTATTTTTTTTTATCTCTAAATATTTTCTTTTCATGTCTAAGTATTTTTTTTATTAAATATTTATTTTTTTATCTAGTAAATAAATAAATAATTTAAAAAAATAAGAGTAAAGAATTTTTTTTTATAATAGTAGAAAATTATAAATATTCTTTAACATAATCTATTGTTGTTTGAAACTAAGAAAATTTTTTTTTTAAATCTTAAAATTTTTTTAAATGTAAAAGAAAATTTCAAAAAAAAAAATAAAATAACTAAAAACGAACTTTAACACGTGAGCACTCCCAGAAAAGGAAGCTATGAGAAAATTCCCCTTTTATGCGGGCGTTCCCCCCACGACGACGACGACCCTAGCATAAGTACTACAGTCTAGTCCTAACACGTGATTACATCTGAACGCATGGAGAAACTACTCATGCTCTAGAAGCGTTTAAGTGACTAAAAAAAAAATTTTCCTCACCAAAAAAAATAAATTACTATTTTATTATTTCGATAGAAATTCATACCCTAAGTTTATAAGATATAGAAAAAAAAATTTTCCAATTTTCCAATTCTTTTTTTTTTTTTTTTTTTTTGTAACATTGACATGATATATGTTCTTATAGTTTTCGTTTGTATTCACATTCCAAACCGCAAGTCAATTGATCAAACTGACTGGATATTAATAGACTTAAATCTTTTTTTAAATTCGACAATTTTAACAAATAAAAAAATAAATTCAGCAATACTTCAAAATATTTGACACGCATTGACAACAATTTTTCTATTTTTATTAGTTGTAATTTGACCTTATTTGAATATTTAAATTAAAATTATTAAATAAAACTTAAAATTAAATAAAATTTATAATAATCACAAAAATGAAAATATTAAAATTTTCTAAAAATTTTTTTTCTGAAATTTAAATTCTTTATTTGATTTTTTTTTTCTTTTTCATTTAGAACAATTTATTAAACTTATTTGTTAAAACATTTATAATTATTATTTTATTTATTATAATTAGTAATTGTTTTATTTACTAGAAAATAATAATTATTTTAATTACAACAAATAATAATTATTTTAATCACAAGAAATAATAAATTTGTTTATTATTTGAAAATTCGCGCCAGATTTTTAGTTTTAGCAACAGCAGCGCCTCTAGAATAATGGCGCCAATATTTAAAATTTGAAATTAAAATTCACTTTTTTAGTTAGTTATTTTAATTTATTAATTATTCGTAAATTAATTTAATATTCCATTGTTTATAAAATATAGAATATTATTAGTAACTTTAGTTCTATTTTGTAAAT
This sequence comes from Leptopilina heterotoma, assembly GCF_015476425.1. NCBI lineage: Eukaryota > Metazoa > Arthropoda > Insecta > Hymenoptera > Figitidae > Leptopilina > Leptopilina heterotoma. The sequence continues at coordinate 122,068 of NW_025110873.1, read as the reverse complement.
ATTAAAATATTAAAAATTACTATCTATTTTTTCTCCTACGTATAATCTGGAAATTAATTTCCGTAAAAATAATTTTCTAAAAATACTTTTTCTCCAGTCATTTTAATATTTAACTTGCTTTAAATTCATAAAGCACATTTTTTGTTGATTTAAATTAAATTTCAACGTTACGGCTTAAGTATTTATAATCTTTACAATAAGAACCGGTTGAAACTGGAATTTGTAAATTGGTAATAGGAAACAATTTTTTATTTTCTAATGTTATATAAATATATAATAACATTTTTATTTATAAGATGAAAATAAAAAAAAATATTAATAAATATTTATGAATATACTGATAGAAAATAATTTATAAAATTTAGGCAATAATTTATTTATATATTTATACATTATCATAATATATAATTATAAAATATAAATATAATAAATACTTTGTATATATAATAGTAAATTTTATTTATAAAAATAAAATTTGTGTTGTAATCCAAGACGGGCCAATTTTGAAAATTCAAATATAACTTTCCGTTCGAATATATAATTCAATATTTTTCTCCTCTTGTTTTTGCTTTGTGGTATTATCACTTTACGTAGGTAGATTCTAATGAATATTTAAATTATTTAACTTGTCTTCAACTAGAAGCAAAAAAAAATAAATATTTAAAAATAAATTTTCAATATTCAATAGTTTCATTTTCGTCTATGTAAACTTTTTTTTATCCTATATTTTTAAAAATATAAATTCGACCATAAAAAAATCAAAATCGTTATTTCTATATTCATACATAAAAAAACATTTTTTAACTATAACAATATAAACTTTATTTTTTAAATTTTTACGATAACAGTATAACAGTAAGATAACAGTAAGAAGGTTAAGTTCGGAGAGACTCAGTCTGAAAACAGTTTTGGTTTGAAAAATTTGCGTGATTTGGTCAAATGTCAAGTTACGCATTTGGCTACCTACCGTTTTCACTGCGTATACAAAAATTAAAAATTTCAAAATAAATAGATCCCATCGTTTGCCCACAATCAGACAAGGATTAAAAATTCTTAATTTAGTACCAGTTTCTTACAAAAAATTTTGAAAAAAATCGATCGATACATACATTCTTAAAAATTAAATTTTATTTTTAAAATTTAAAATTTTTTTGGTAAATTAAAAAAAAAATTTTTTTAAATATTTTTATCAAAAACTACGTGTAAAAACAAAAATTTTCATATATCGAACGTCCAATTTGATCAATTTTTGTCCGAGTTATAAGCATTTAAAAAAAAAATTTATGTAAAAAACGTGATTTTTCAAAAACCCAGATCTCTTAAATTACTTCATGAAAAAATTTGAAAAAAATCATGGAAGTTCCTTTCAACCAGCACTAAAAGAAAAAAAATATTTGAAAAAAATCGGAGATGCAAAAGTCAAAAGGTGTCCGACTTGGCGTGGAATGCCCCATATGTATTTAAAACCGAAGAGTTAAAACAATTTTTTTTTACATTTTTTCCCTTTATTGCTAGATTTTACTTGAATTTGCATTTTTCTCATAGAGAGAAGCAAAAAAAAAGAAAAAAAATTGAAAAAACAGAAAGTATTTAATTAAAAATGTGTAGAATTTTTATTACTTCTTTGTACAAAAAATATTTGAATTGAAAATATTTCGAGAAAAAACACGTTTTGCATAATGACAATGGAAAATAAAATTATTTAAAAAAAATATATATAAATAAATATATAAATGTATTGATAGAAAATAAATTGTACAAAATACCCTTTATTTCGAAATTTTCATTTTTATATTTGAAAATTTGCGCCATATTTTAAATTTTAGCAACAGCAGCGCCTCTAGTATAATGGCGCCAATATTTGAAATTTTAAATTAAATTCCAGTGATTAAAAATAGTAACAAATATTCTAACATTAAATAATAAATAAATAATTAAATAGGATTAATTAGATAAATAAAATTAATTTAAGATCATCAAAGAAAAAAATTGTTTCGTAAATTACTTAAAAATAAAAAAGAATTTTACAGAAGGTTATACAGAAAATGCGCTCTTCTCAGTATTTTGCACAATTTTCATAAGTAATTATTAAAAAAATTGTTTAAACATTTGGTTTTCATGGAAAAAGTGGAAAAATTAAATAACTCTCCTATTTGTTTGGATAAAATATTTATAATTCTTTCGAATAGTACAAGAGAATATACACTGGAGTGTATGCGCGCTTCTCCTTATTTAAAATCATTAGCCTAAAGTGCAATTTTAATGACTTTTTTCAAATACTTATTAACAAAATTAAATTGTAAATACAGTTCGCTTTTCTCTAATTATCCTTAAAAAAACTCAATTTAATATAATAATAATATACTACTTTTATTATTATAATTAATAATTATTATTTTATTCATTATAATTATTGATATTATTATATTTAATAAAAGAAAATTCAATTTGCTGTAACTAATAGAAAATAGTTTATTTTTTGAAAATTCGCGCTTTTTTTAAATTTTATCAATAGCAGCGCCTCTAGTACAATAGCGCCAATATTTGAAATTTTAAATTAAAATCCGCTCCTTTGGTTACTTATTTTTATTTATTAATTTGTTAATTATTTATGAATTTATTTACTATTAAATTATTAATATATATAAAAATAAAATATAAAACATTCACAGTAATTGTAGATTCAAAATTTTTAATTAGTTTTCATTTTTTGAAAATTCGCGCCACATTTTTAAATTTAGCAACAGCAGCGCCTCTAGATTATGGTGCCAAAATTTTTAATTTTAAATTAAAATCCGTCAATTATGAGTGGGAATTGAGTTACAGCACGGAAGTCAGAATGCATAAGATACAAAAATAGAGTATTTTGAAGAAAGTGGGGGTAAAAACCTCTGGAGACAACTTTTTGGGTATTCACTTTCACTTTTCTCGAAATCCTAATGTATTAGACAATTTTTATACCCGGATTCGTGTTCAGCGACTAAAAATACATTGAAAACCATTCCCATATCAAAAATAACAAAAATAAAATTTTTTCTTATCCTTACCCCCACTTTTTTCAAAATTCTCTTTTTTGGACCTGTCGAACGTTTTTGCATCAAAAAATCATTCTCTTGCATTCAAATATTCATAACTTTATCAAAAATTAATATATTTTTGATTTCTAAACACGAAAACCCCACAAATTTGTTCTAGTATGTAAAAAAAATTAATGGTGTAATAAATTTGTAAAAATTTTTGTTTTTGTACCTAATAATATAAACAAATCAATGTTTATGTGTCAGGATGCGAAGGAAAATTAAGAATTGAGCTAAGGTCTTAAAAATGTTTACTCAGGGGTTTTTGGGGGCGCTGATTACGAATTCGAGGTCAGCTTTCCAAAATTCAAAATGGCGTATCCAATATGGCAGGCGAAAAATTTTAAAGTTGATCTAAAGCTCTTAAAAATGTTTACTCGGGGGTTTTTGGGGGCGCTGATTACGAATCCGAAGCCGGTTTTTCAAAATTCAAAATGGCGGATCCAATATGGCGGACGACAATTTTAAAAAGTTGATCTAAAGCTCTCAAAAGTTACTACTCGGGGGGTTTTTGGGGTCCCTGATTACGAATCCGATGCCGGTTTTTCAAAATTCAAAATGGCGGACGGCAATTTTAAAAAGTTGACCTAAATTCAGAAAAATTACTACTCAGGGATTTTTAGATTCACTGATTAAAGATTCAATGTCAATTTTACTAAATTAAAAATAGTGAAATGTGCATTTTAGCCTCGAAAGTAGTTTTCATTGTTATTGTTTTGTATAGTTGGATACTACCAAGTTGCCTTGAATCCGCCAAAAATACTAACTATATTTTGCTCAGATTGTCTATCGTTTCTCCTTAAAAAGAATCTAGGAAGAAGAAATTGCAAAATACTATTTTTAAAATCCAAGTAGCGTGTGACATTTTTGAATTTGCAATATATGCATAGCACGTGGTTTAAATACCGGAAATATGTAAGACAGCTTTGAAAGGTGCGATTGGAATGGGTTAGGAGGACGACAAGAGAAGAAAGAAGTGAGAGGAAAATATTTCAAAGTATCGAGCTAAATTTTGCATATTTATAATATATCTGGTTAGGAGAGATGGAAAATACCAAAAATGAGAGACTAGTTAGCACTGTACGTAAATTTGGCGTTACCACAATTTTCTTTTTGAGTGACTGAGACATTTACAACGGGGATTGTGTAGCTCATGACTCGTAGTCCTCGTGGTTCACATGGCTCACGGCTGGCTGGAGTGTAATAATAGACACAAACAAACTCATTTGGCCGTTCGGCCAACTACATTTGGCTCGGCGAACGCGTTCATGAATCCGTGTTTCGTCGCGTCGGTCCACTTCTCTCCTCAAACATTATAGTCCTTTTATTCCCATAGAGAAAAAAAGAAGGGGGGGGGGGCGACGAGTTACCGATTAACAATATTAGCAAAAATTGTTACTTAACTATTGTTTATAATTTTTTTTTTCTTAAATTTTTAAAATCACTATACTTTCATTTTTTTGCATATCTAAAATTCTCTCTTTAAAAAATTTTTTTTTCTTCTTCCTCTTCATTTATAGATTTTAGAATATATGTATCAGATACTTCCCCAGAAATATAGAAGAGCCATTTCGAATTCTTGGATCGGATAAATGATAGCTTATTAAAATTTCACTTTAAGATACAAAGAAACTTTATAGCGATCTATAAATACAAAGAGAGGGGGGAAGGGGGCATTTTTTTCTCCCTCTCCTTCTTTCTTCCCTCATGAATTTTATTAGCGTACATTTTATTGAACATTTATGCTTCACTTTAGTTCAAAAACGTGTAAACATTATTTCCTTTTATCCTATAAAATTTACAAGATTCTAAAGACAGTAATTTCTTCGTCTGAAATTTATATTTCAAAAAAAGGCCATTATTTTTGTATATTTAAAAAAAAGGACAAAACAAACAAAAAACATTTTTAAAGAAATGAGTCAAAAAATAATAATCTGAATTTATAAACATTGTTTTTGAAATAATAAAAAAGGAGGACAAACTTTATATTTGATGGGCATAAAAAATATATATAGAGAGAGACACGAGTGGAAGCAGAGAAATTGCTGCATTAACAAAATTAGAGATACAGAGGCAAGAGAGAAGAACATATGGAGAAAATAGTTGTTGATAATAAGATTCAAATGTCAAGTTGAATGGCATTGATCTTAGTCAAGGTAGTGTTTCATTTTTACGAAACTCAAAAATAGTTCCCGAGAAATTTGAGAATATTGAGAAATAATTTCAAGAGAAAAATTTTAAGGGCAAAGTGGAAAATTGAAGGAGATGAATATAAAGATGACAATTGTTGATAACAAGGCTTCTTTAAATTTTAAATTACAAACGAATTTTCTTCAAAATTCCCTTGTTTATTCTTTAAGGTTTTTTCCTTTAGTTAAAATAAAAGAAAATAAGATAAAAAAGAATTATTATCATCATTTTATACGAATAAATATAATAATTAATTATCAAATTATTATCATAATAAAAATATTCAAATTAATAATATTAATTTAATTATTATTATTTATAATAATTTACTGCAAATATCAATTAGTTTAATTATTAAAAATAATAATTATTTGGTTTGTATTTGGTGCCAACATTTGAAATTTAAAGTTAAAATCCACTTATTAAGTTATTTCTATTTATTTATTAATTGATTAATTATATATAAATTTATTTACTATTAAATTATTAATAAAATATTAAATATAGAATATACATAGTAATTTTAGTTCTTACTTTTAATTATTTTGTTTTTATTTTTTGAAAATTCGCGCCTTATTTTTAGTTTTAGCAACAGCAGCGCCTCTAGAATAATGGCGCCAATATTTGAAATTTAAAAGAAAAATCCGACAAATATGAGTGTAAAATAATACAGAAAATAGTAAAAAAAAGATCAAAACGAAATCAGAGTCTGGTCTAAATTTCCAGCTAAAGAAATTAAAGAAAATTTTATGAAAATTATTCAGAGAGTTTTATAAGTTATTAAATATCGCACATTTGAAGAAGTGTGGAAGATTATAATAAATTCACGATTAGGAATTAAAAAATTACTTTCCTCAAATTTATTTTCCAAAAAAAAAAACTGGAAATTATTTTTTTTTCTCGAATAAATATGGAAAATTGCATCTCAACTCGTTACAATCTTCCTCGCATTAGAATTTAGCTTATGATCGCTATACTTCAAAGTAGTTAACGGTATTTCTCGGGGGCCTGTGCGCGGCACGTATATGCATTTCTTATCACAACTTTTCACTGCACGATACCCATAGTTAGATTTAGATACGACAAATCGATGAAATTTGCATATCACCTTGCCCAGCACCTTGTATAATAATTATTGCTATACATACATATATATATTTTCACTTATTTAGTATGCAATGAATATCGAAATAAGGTCGCTATAATTAAAAGTACAATCATTTTATATAGTTTCATACATTTCTTCATTCCATAATATTGTTTAAAAAAAATTATAGAAAAAATTAATCCTTTAGGAAAAAAGAATCTAGTCGAAAAAAATTTGTTAACCCCTTTTCCCCTACGAGTAAAAAAAGAGACGTTAAATTAAGAGCAAAAAAAGAGTTAAGATTGTTAACAACTTAATGTGCTTGAATGCATATTTTATACTATAACTTAAATGCATCTAAGGGAAATGTAATTTCTTTTTTCTCTTCTTTGTTTCTTGTTTTTTTTCTCTATATTCAACACGCGAGAAAAACATATTTCATTGAATTAAACACATAAACGACTTTTTATTAATTACTCTAAACGTTTGTTAACATTTCTCGAAGAATTTATACACATTTATCTCTTTTAATCTTTTCATCCCATTTTGTTCTAGTTCGCAAGTTTTTTTCTTCGGAAAAAAAATTTATTCTAGTCACGTAGACAATGTATTTTATGTAGATTTTTTTTCAAATTTGTGCAATTTTTTTTATAACATTTTACTATCTCTGTAAATTAACGAACACATTTTTTTTACTTTATTTTATTTCCTCTTTGTAAATTTAAACAAAAAATATTATTGCCTACAATTATTATTATTATTAATTTTATTATTTGTATTTTTATTATTATTTTTATTCAGTTTTAATATTATTTACGTATTTTTATATTTATATCTTAATATTATTATTACTTTATTAATTAGAAAGAAAAATTCTGCCGATAATTGAACAAAATTTAATGTCCTCCTTCACTTAATTTTCAAATTTTCGTGATTACCTTCTATATACTATTTGTGAGAATGAAAAATCTTGTTAAACTTGAAAATAAGATTAAATTGAAGGGGAAAAATAATCAATTAATTTGAGAGTCGCATAAATATTTTTTCAAAACTCATTACTTCCAATTTCCAGTGGATCGAATTTTTATCCCAAGGAAAAAAAAACTTCTTGATGAAATGGAAAATTAGAACAAATTTTCTAATTAAAAATTTAATTTAAAATTCTGTCCAGTTGGAATGTTTCTAATTTAAAATTTGTAATTAAAACTTTTTAAAATTTTGAATTTTTCAATTTAAAATTTTTTTTATTAATAATTTTTTTAATTTGATTCTTTTCAATTTTAAAAATTGTTTTAATTAGACATTTTTCACTATTTAAAATTATTTCAATTTGAAACTTTTTAATTTAAAATTGTTTTAATTTTTAATTTCTTCAACCTAAAACTTTTTAATATCAAATTTTTGTAATTTTAAATTTTTTGTCAAATTATACTTTTTTAATTACAAAATTTTTTCCATCTGAAACTATTTAATTTGAAATTGTTTAAATTAGAAATTATTCAATTTAAAAATTTTTTCCATCAAAAAACTTTTTAATTTAATGTCTTATAATTTAAAAATTTTCTTTCAATTTAAAATTTTGCAATTTAAAGTTTTTTCAATCTAAAACTTTTTTGTTTAAAATTTTTTCATTTTGAATTTTTACATTTAACTTAATATTAAAGGATATTACTGAATTGAAAAATAAATAAATTTTAAGGATAAAAAATTAAATAAAACTAATAAAATTCACCGAACTTAGAAATTTACAGACGACCCCAATATTTTTTGTATTTCAAAAAAACCTTTATTTCTCAATATTCGAATGAGGAAGAAAATTAAAAATCTTTGTTTTTTTTCATTATGTAAATTGGTTTAGACTTACTCTTCCTAACAAACTTGTTTATAATTCTTCTTGATTAAAAATTTTTATTTGACTTGAAAAAATTAGAGTTAAATCTTTTTCTAAATATAATTCAACGATTTAAATTTTTTAACACTAAATAAATAAATAATAAAAAAAAATTTTTTTAAGTATTAAAATATATTAAAAAAATTTATTTTTATTTTAGAGAACTAAAATACGATTCTAAGTGTAATATTAATATTTTTTATAAAAGAAATAGTTTCTTCTTCCGTGTCAAAAATATTTTTCACGAGTAGGTGATAATCTCTCTCTTTCTCTCTACTGTTTTCAAAAAAAACTTATTAAAACTCTATACTCTGTAATTATATATTTAAAATAAGAAATTAAAAATAATAATTATTGCGTGATCTGGCATTTCGCTCAAGTTCTAATCGGGTCGACCCCCGGTAGTCGACTAGGGCATGAATCTGCTGTTCTTCATTTTACAACGCTACTCTCAGTCAAGATCGATATAATCGCGTCTGCGTGGAAACGTTTTATTATATTCTATAATATAAAAACCGAAAAAAAATTAATTTTCTAAAAATTAATTAAAAATAAATATCTCTTTTATAGAAGAAAAAATTATATCGAGAAAAAATTTAATTAATTATTGAAAATTAATATCAAGAATATTAATTCTTGACTTTTTTTTACTACCCAGAGGTAGTAAAAATGAAAGTAAACAATAAAAACACAATTGTTTTAAAATATTAACTGTATTATAAACTTTATTAAAAAGGAAAAAAAATACCCACATATTTTCAAATTAATATCCATTCATTTTAAAATTAATAAACTTCATTTAAACAATACAAAAGCTATTTCATACATAAAAGAGATAAAGTTCTTTGTTTACTGGGTCATTATAAAAAGTGATTATAATTTTAGTGTTTTTATCGCTTCTTTTTGTAATCGAGTTTTTTTTTCTTTATATTTTTTTTTCATAAACGATAAAAATATAAACTCTCTCTCTGATACATGGGAGAAACTGATGTTATTAATGTTCCCGAGGTTATGGTTAAAAAATTTCGATAAAAATTCAGTGACTTATTTTTACGACTATCGCTATTTTTGTTTTAAATAATATAATAATTATTTTTTTACATTCATTTTTGTTTGTTTATTTTTTTCCTCAATAAAGGTGTTTATAAGAAGAGAAAAAAAAAGAAAAATGGAGAGAAAAAACACTGTAAGAACATTGAAATTTATTGAAAGCATTTTGAAGGAAAAAAAAACTAATATATCAATGAATATAAAAGAAAGTGAAAAGAAAACATACGAAGGGTTTCCTGAATCCTAACAAATCGATATAGAATTTGTTCTTTGAAACAGTTTTATATAAGGATTAAGAAACTTTCAAGACTTCATCTGTGAATATTGTGGGGTGACTTGTGTGACTAGGGGGAAAAAAAAGAAAAATATTAGTGGGGTGGTCTTGATCGAATATATATATATACCTGCGTATACACGAGAAACATTAAGTTGAGGGTTAAAGGACAATTCTTACTCATTCAGCCCTTAAATTAAAAAAATTGATTAAAATAAAAAAATAAAAAGAATAGCAAAAAATGAAAAATAAAAAGCAAAGATAAAAAACAAAAAAGAAGCGAAATAAGAAAATTAACAAAAAAGAATAGAAAAAAGTAAATAGAAAATAAAAAATAAATAAAAGAAATGAAAAATAGGAATGAAACAAAATTTAAAAAAAATTAAAAGAAAAAAATAAGAAAGATAAAAAAACGAAAAAGTACAAAAAAAACAAAAAAAAAAATAAAAAAAAATTAGTACATTATTACCATAAAAAAGTTGTGAACTAAAGCTCGAAACGTTCAATTTAAGAGCCATATGAGCAAAACCAAAAAAATTTTGGAGAATTTTGAAAAAAGTGGGGGTAAAAACAAGAAACGAAATTTTTTGTTTTGTTTAATATGGGAGTGGTTTTCGATGTATTTTTCTCCGCTAAACACTATCCTGGGCCCAAAAATTGCCTACCACGTCAGGATTTCGAAAAAAGTGGGGGTAAAGACCAAAAAAGGATTTTTTTTGTTATGTTTAATATGGGAGTGGTTTTCAATGTATTTTTCACTACTGAACACGATCCCGGGTTTAAAAATTGCCTATTACGTCAGAATTTTCAAAAAAGTGGGGGTACAGACCAAAAAAAATTTTTTTTAAAATAATTTTAATATGGGAGTAGTTTTCAATGTATTTCTCCGCTAAACACTATCCCGGGTCCAAAAATTGCCTACCACGTCAGGATTTTGAAAAAAGTGGGGGTAAAGACCAAAAAAGGATTTTTTTTCTTATGTTTAATATGGGAGTGGTTTTCAATGTATTTTTCTCTACTAAACAAGATTCCGGATCTGAAAATTGTCTACCCACGTCACGATTTTCAGAAAAGTGTAAGTAAAAACTCAAGAAACTAGTTTCCAGAGTATTTTTACCCCCACTTTTTTTAAAATCCTGACATTCTAGTCAATTTTGAAACCAAGAATAGTGTTCAGGACAAAAATACAATGGAAACAACTCTGATAAAAAAAAATAAAAAAATGCAGACCTAAGTTAGCAAAAAAAACTAAAATTTCAACTATTACTGATATTTAACTTCTTTTTTGTTCTTATAAGAAAAAAAGAGAAGTTAAACATTAGTATAATTTCATGCGCCTCCCTACATAGTTTACTAATTATAGAATGTCTCCCGTATAGTTGATTCTGTGACATACAGCCGAAAATAAAGAATTCTTAACGACATGTAACTATTCAGTCCACTACATACATGTAAACATATTCAGTCATACATGTAAACATTCTCCCGTAGTTTCTCTCGTAAAATACATAAAAAATTGATTTTTTTATTTTTTTGAACGAGTTTAAAATTTCATCAAACATATGGTCTCAGTTATCCAGAGAATTTTAATATTTATTCACAAAAATGTACAGAAATTATTTTCTTATTTTATCTAGAAACAAACTATTTCAACAAATTAAAGTTGCAAGCAAAATTTTAACTTTAGTCAACTATACTTTAGTCATCTATTATATTTCGACAAACTCAAATCTGAATTAAAAAGTAACTATTTATTAGTAAAATACAGTCTGAATTTTTTTTTCACCAAATAGTAAAAAGTAACTAATTATTAGTATAGCACCAACCCCCCTTTTTTAAATACAGTAATTTTTTTTAGTTTTGGTGGTAATTAGTCCTGAGTCCTATGGCATAGTAATTATTTAAAAATATCAAAGTTGTGGTGCGAGCTTAACAGATAGTATAGTACAAGCACAACACATGTAACAGAATACGAAACCACCGTCAGTTTTAAATTTAGCCATTGGACTGTTAGTTATGAATGAATTCAAAGTGGAAGTTGATGTGCTCGTTAGTAGTGGAATGATTAGTGAGAGACAATGGAAAACATTCGATAAATTTTCAATGCGATCAACTTTAGGGGAAGTAATGCAGCATTCGTGTGCATCTATTGTATTGTGGATGTCTCGACTAAAGTCATTCTCTATATCAAGCGCGCGCGACATTCTAACAAGAGAAGTCTACGAAGTGCCATATCCCTCTCAGATTTCAACGGTGCTTCACACCGGAAAGAAGAACTAGAAAAACAAATTTCAAATACACCTGGATACATAATGAGAGGAAATTATGAATCTTCTTCATTCAAATAAATTACAACAGTATCTATATATTTTATGTTCCTATTCATAAAGTTTCGAACAACATTTTGTTAACTTCTTTTAATTTGTATTTTTTTATTCTTTTTTTTCTTTCCTAACTATTTTTTATTCTTCCTTAACTAAAATCTGTTATTTACCCTTTAAAATAAAAAAACACCCAATGAACCAATAGATAAATAAATCACAATCTAAAATCTCAAACTGCTCATACAGAAATTGATGGCACGATATGGAAAAGTGTACTTTAAAAAAAGAAATTTATAATATCCGGTATATTAGTGTTTAATATTGTAATCATTGATGTCGATAAAGGGCAAAGAAAAAAGGAGAGAAAAAAAACGCCCCAGGATGACACTGGCATTATATATATAAAGAGGGTGCAGTACCTACCACTCTTCTTCCTTCATAATATATGTATATGTTATTTTTCAAAAAATTTACATACCCTTTAAATGATTTACGACTCTATTTTATACGAGGGTCTCAACATAATCGATTTTATGCGCGTGTAATTTTCTTTCCTCTTTTTTTTCTATCTATCTAAAACTTTTTTTCTTCTCTAAACATAAATTTTAATGTACCATTAATTATACTGATTCTTCTTTTACACGTTACAGTGTATATATATATACGAACTTTGATTGAAAACAGAAAATAAAAGGAGAAAGGTTTCACCAATTTCAGGGTGGAAACATGGCCTTCAATAAAAATTAACTTTGTAGAATTATTTTTATCTACAGGTCAACTTTACCTTGGGAGAACGTATGCAATTTTTTCTCTGTTTTTTTACAGGAAGGTTATTTGATTTTCATTTAAGTTATCTTTTTTAATTTCTAGAGAGAGATTTCTTTTACTACTAATTGATTTTTTGGTCCTAAAACAAAGGATGAACTGAAAACGATAAAAACAGGAAAACTACAAAAGAACGACTCGAATGGAGACAATATTTTTTGCAGGCTTCGTACTAGATAATTAATTTTTAAAAAAGAAGTAAAAAAAAGTATAGCTGTCGAATAATTTTTTTCAAATAGGTAAATTTCTAACAATTTTATGAAAATTTTTAAGAACAGTTTCTTTTTTCCAACAATTAACTAATTTAAAGTGGTACAAATTGTCAAATATAGGAAAAAGTAGCTTTTACTATGTCAAAAATTAAAAAAAAGTATCCAAATAGTAGTAAATCTTAAAAAAAGTAGTAAATATGTTTTAGTAGATGAGTACGAAGCCTGTTTTCCTTAAATGTTGGATCTAAGTCTTCTCTTATTATTGAATTTATAAAAAAAAACTTGGGCTTTTGTTAGCAAACAAATGTTTAAGTGAATAAAACGAGTTTCTAGTGATAAGAAGTACTTATTAACTGATGAATGTGGTAATTTATTTTTTTGTGTACTTGTATAGATTTGAATGGATAAAATTGAAATTGCACTAAACACAATCATATGTTGGTGGGTGCGGCAAGCAAGAGAGAGAGAGAGAGAGAGAGAGAGAGAGAGAGAGAGTGAGAGAGAAATAAAGAGGGAGCACGTAGCTAACTTGTTGCGCCTGTTCCCAATCCGTCTCGCCTCCACCCTTCTTTCTACACTACGGGTTCACCGATTCGGTTATTCTCACCCTCTCTAATAACCGACGAAATAACTTTTTTTCTTGGCTTTTGTTTTATTTTTTTACCATCGCAATTTCTTTTCATTCAAATAACAATTTCACATTGCCATTTTTTTATGCAAAAGGAAAAAATTTAATTTTCTTTCCTTTTTTGAAATTACAGAATAGAAAAATAAAAGAAAAGTTACCGAATAAAAAAAAGGAAAAAAATTTACCGAATTGAAACATATATAAAATTTACGGATTAAAAACTTAAATAAAGCAAATAAAATTCACTGAACTTAAAAATTTACAAACGACAACAACATTTTTTGTATTTCAAAAAAATCTTTTTCTCTCAATATTCGAATGAAGAAGAAAATTAGGGATCTTATGCTTTTTAGCTTCTTCCATATTGGTTTGGACTCACTCTTCCTGACAAACTTATGTATTAAAAATCCAACGTTCTTTTTGGTATTGTTTAAATTGGTTTAGACTCACTCTTCCTGACAAACTTATATATTAAAAATCCTATGTTCTTTTTAGTATTGTTTAAATTGGTTTAGACTGACTCTTCCTGACAAACTTTTGTATTAAAAATCTTATGATTTTTTTTGGTATTTTTTAAAGTTGGTTTAGACTGCGACTCTTCCTGACAAACTTACGTATTAAAAGACTTATCTTTTTTTGGTATTATTTAAATTGGTTTAGACTCACTCTTCCTGACAAACTTATATATTAAAAATCCTATGTTCTTTTTAGTATTGTTTAAGTTGGTTTAGACTGACTCTTCCTAACAAAATTTTGTATTAAAAATCTTATGATTTTTTTTGGTATTTTTTAAAGTTGGTTTAGACTGCGACTCTTCCTGACAAACTTACGTATTAAAAGACTTATTTTTTTGGTATTATTTAAATTGGTTTAGACTCACTCTTCCTGACAAACTTATATATTAAAAATCCTATGTTCTTTTTAGTATTGTTTAAGTTGGTTTAGACTGACTCTTCCTAACAAAATTTTGTATTAAAAATCTTATGATTTTTTTTTGGTATTTTTTAAAATTGGTTTAGACTGCGACTCTTCCTGACAAACTTACGTATTAAAAGACTTATCTTTTTTTGGTATTATTTAAATTGGTTTAGACTGACTCTTCCTGACAAACTTTTGTATTAAAAATCTTATGATTTTTTTGGTATTTTTTTAAATTGATTTAGACTGACTCTTCCTGGCAAATTAATTAGAACACAATAATATCGTAATGCTAATTGGAAATACTATATTAGGCTTAAGCACCTGAAAGATAGTAAATCAAATAAACTGAAAAAAATAAAATACTCAAATTAATAAATAAAATAATAATAAAAATAAAATAGTGTGTTCGTTATTACCACGCGAATATTTTGTGTGCACATAAAAGATAAATCTTCTTAACCTGAGAGAGAGAGAGAGAGATCTATTACTCCCAGCTAGAAACGAGTGCTTCTAAATATTTGTCTTTCTTTTTTAAATCTAACAAACAAAAAGTGTATATCTACCGATGAAGAAGAAGAAGAAGTAGAAGCTTAACAATATTCTTGAGAGAATTTATAACTTGCTTTATGTGAATAAATATAAACACTCTCAAAATTCTTTACCTATCAGATCGAGTTCCGATTTGGCAAGCACTATTTTATTGTAGCCTCAATTTGGCAACGGAATACTTTTTCTGCGGAATTTAATGTGAATTGCGTTCTCAAAAGTTAGCGGATTTTTCCTTTTTCAAACTATTTTCGGTGTATAGGCAATTATTTCCAAAATATTGTTTTCTTGTTATTTTAGATGGCTTTTCGTTAATTTGGCTTTTTCGTCGTTTATATATTATTCTAGTAAGCTATTTACTGTTTTAGTTCTAGTATTTTTTATTTTTATTTGTTATTTTTGGAGAAACTAAATATGTTGCTGCTAAACACGAATAAAATTCAATCAAATGTTACAATTCCTAAGTTTAAATTTTAATTCTCTTTATTAGATTAACACTCTCCACGAACATCACTGAATTACTGAATTATCTTAATATCCCGGTAGTGATTTAATATCACAATTTATTTTAATGGATGATGCACTAAAAATGGGACTGCCGTTTAGTTTCGACGGAAATGTGTAATATATTAATTAAATAAATTACTTTAATATGTTCAAATCTAATAAAGTTGCAGGACTATAAATACAAATTTACTAGAGTATTTGAAAATCAAATTCTTTTCCGCAATCATTTCAAGTTGACAATTTGATTTACAAATACAATTATTGCTCAAGTTACTCCGTACAATTCGGATTTTAATGGATTCAATCTACCATTTAAGGTGGTATGAATCTTATGTTTTTTTTGTATTATTTAAATTGGTTTAGACTGACTCATCCTGACAAACTTTTGTATAAAAAATCTTATATTTTTCTGGTATTATTTAAATTGGTTTAGACTGACTCTTCCTGACAAACTTTTGTATAAAAAAATCTTATATTTTTTTGGTTTATTTAAATTGGTTTAGACTGACTCATCCTGACAAACTTTTGTATAAAAAATCTTATATTTTTCTGGTATTATTTAAATTGGTTTAGACTGACTCATCCTGACAAACTTTTGTATAAAGAATCTTATATTTTTTTGTATTATTTCAATTGGTTTAGACTGACTCTTCCTGACAAACTTATAACTATTAACAATTTTGTTGATGCTGCAAATTTTACTCCGTACAATCTAAATGGAACCTAATACAGTCTACCATTCATAATGGTACAAAAATTATCAACCACTAAACTAACAAAAAGTCCTAATCACCAATTAAAAAAATGCCCTCTAGAGAAAGAAAAAATAAAAAACCGTCACAGTTCCAAACTGTATTAAAAAATAAACCAATGCTTCAATAAAATTTCGCTCTTCCCCACCCCAAAAAAGTACAACAAATTCAAACCAAATAAAAATTGAAGATTTCCCTGCGTTTTATTGGAAAGTAAAGTGTAAATAATTTACATACACGTACGGCATGAATCTGTTCCCACAGAACATAAAGAGAAGCATACCACAGCACAGAAGCATAGGCAGCTATCGCAAGGTAGCTGGATCAATATTCCGTCCGGTCCATCCTCTGACCCATATCTCTCTTTCCCTCTTATTTACACTTAAGCATCATTTTTCTTATTATTCCTTTTTCCCCATTCATTTCGGTACATTTCTTGCAGCAATACAATCACTCAATTTTTTTTTCTTTTCTTCTCTTGTAAAACGTTATTCACAACAACAAAAGCAATGAATGAATGATAAAGTCAGAAGAAGAAAATGTCTTATTGATACGAATTAAGTCATTAATGTTATTTCTTTTCAAAGACAGAAATTGATAAACCCATGAGACATAAATCTCTTTTTGAGACAATAGAAGATTAAAATTTGTGTAAAGAGATGAAAAATTATAATTTTTGTTAAAAATCAGCACATCAGAGCGAGTTTGTAATTTACGATATAGGTGGTGAAAAAAAAACACTATTCTCTGATAAAATGTTATAGTTTAGCGCGCGCTAATCAATATGAAATGTCCATAGCGATATATGTTTGTATATATATGTATGTCTGTAGCGTGTCTTGTTATTTTACTTTGGTCATTCTATGACCTGATCTGATACCAAACAGTATGGATTAATACTTTTTTAGAAAATAAATATTTTCTCCTTTTATCCCTATGTATATTTTTCTTTTCCACTGTCTCTCTCTTTCTATATAAAGTTAGTTTTTACATATTATTAATGTTAATAAATCAATATTCAAATTATGGAGTATTCACAAATGTAAACAATTTTTCCGATCTTCCACATACTGATAAAAAATAATATATTGCCCTGGCAAAAGTAAACCTATAACCGCAAGTCTCGCACACTGATTTTAATGAAACTTTACAGATTCAATAAATTGATTCGAAAACATTTGTTTTTCATTAAAAATAAAAATAAAGAATATTTATTTAACATATTTAAAAATTTCCAATGATTTTTGTTCTTAAAATAATTCCCACCGAAATTCGCTACTAAAAAAAATTACTAGTACTATTTACTACATCTAAAATTTTCTACTTGCACCAAAAAACAATTTTTCTTTACCTATAAATTTTTTTTTACCTAACAATGATTTTTATTACTTAAAAATAATTTATAACTTATATTTTTGTCGTTATTAAAAAAAAAATCTTTTCGAAAAATGATTATTTGAGGACAAAAAAAGAAGAATATTTTATACTTCAATCTTTCTTCTTTTTTTGTCCGAAAATAATTGAAAAATTTCTAAATAATTCTAATCTTAGTAAAGTTTTTGAGAATTTAATTATTTTTAAAAATTATTTTAAAAAAATTTTTAAAAATTCATCAAAATTTGATTTTTAAAAATTTGAATAAAATAAGAAAATCTTTTTCAAAAAAATGTTTATCAAATTTCAACTATTTGAAAACTTTTTAATAACATATTTCGAAAATTTAAAAGTTTTGCTATAAAAATTTTAAAAAATTTGTTGAAAAATAATATTTTTTAAAAATTTATAGTGAACAAAACTTTTTTTCATTACAAACAAATTTAAAAGTATTCTTTTTCGTAAAATTGGGAAAAACAATTTTTTAATTAAATTTTCTATTTTCCAATTTTATTATTAGTCTTCTATTCACACTAATCAATTATAATTAAGACAGATTTCTATTTAGTCGACAAGTTATATCATTTAATCGACAAGAAATTAATGAAATTTGAAACATTTGGGAAATTATATCTAATTTATTAATTTTTTTTATCATTATTAATATTATCGTCATCATCGAAAAATTAATGTTCTGGGTGTATCTTTTTATTAAATTATTTCGTCCAAGTATGAAATAAGTTTTAGTTTTATTTTCTAATATTCCTAATTCTCAATATTGTCAAAAATAATTAATTGCTAATAAAATCTTGTAAATAAAATTAAATCCATAAAAATCGTTAATATTTGTTATTATTAAATGTTTCTAAATAAAATAAAATAAAAAACTATTTTTATTATTTTATTTGTTTTTATTTATTTTTATACTTCTTTTTAGTTATTTTTACATAAACTAATAATTAGTTATTTATATAGATAAATATTTATCGAAAAAAATTATTTACTAAAGAAATGTTTCTTCTAAAATATTTTTAAAAATTGAATTTTTACTCTAAATATTAAAATTTACTGAAAAAATTTGCAATTCAACAGAAAATGTAAAACAAAGTTTATAGCTGATTAGCATTTTTTTTCTTAAA
Source organism: Leptopilina heterotoma (assembly GCF_015476425.1). NCBI lineage: Eukaryota > Metazoa > Arthropoda > Insecta > Hymenoptera > Figitidae > Leptopilina > Leptopilina heterotoma. The sequence continues at coordinate 103,271 of NW_025110873.1, read as the reverse complement.
CCGAAAATCCATGTTGATATGATTTTTGATACTTCTTTTTAATAAGCAATTCTCACGAAACTTGAATATTTATCAAAAGATTAAAATAATTTGATATTTTATCGATATTGTGCCACAATGTAAAAATATATTTATATTTAATATATTTTATAATATATTTAATATATTAATAAAAATATATTAACAGAATAAAAAAAATTACAAAATACTGATAAAATTCTAAAAGTTTTTAAATTAAATTTTCAATAGAAAAAGGAAATTTCTAATTTTCCTTCTCTCTTTTTTTAATATTCGTATAGTAAGTTTTATAAATTAAATTTAATTAGTGTTGATTTATGTCATAAAGGCAAGCTAGGTTCCTATGTGAGATAAGGTAAAAACGCCCAGTTATCGTCAACTAACAGGTTTATGTGACTGAAATAAAACATTAAAGCACTAAAAGTGCGTTATAAACAAAAAAAAAAGAATTTAATTATTTTTTTTATGAATAAAAAAAAAGTTAACGAAAAAACTGATATTTTTTATAAACGCACGCAATTAAATCTTTCATGAAAAATGTGAGAAAAAAAATTTTTTTTTTAATCGTAAATAATAATGAATCATTTTTCGAAAAGATTTTTTTTTTATTGGAAAAACGGACTAACACAAGTTGTAAATCATTTTTTGAATAAAAAAAAATAAATTTTTATGGTAAAGAAATACACTTTCAGCTAAAAAAATTTTTTTAATTTAAACAATTAAATGAAAATTAATAAAACATAAAGAAAAGAAAAAATGATTTAAAAATACACTTTTAGCTAAAAAATATTTTTTTAGTTTAAAGAATTAAATGAAAATTAATAAAACATTATTTAAAATTAATAAAAAATAAAGAAAAAATGATTTAGAAATACAATTTTAGCTAAAAAATAATTTTTTAATTTAAAGAATTAAGAGATAAAAAATAAAGAAAAGAAAAAATGTTTAAAAAATACACTTTCAGCTAAAACAAATTTTTTTAATTTAAAGAATTAAATAATGATAATTAATAAAACATATAAAATTAATAAAAAAAATAAAGAAAAGAAAAAATGATTTAAAAATACACTTTCAGCTAAAAAATATTTTCTTTTAATTTAAAGAATTAAGAAATAAAAAATAAAAGGAAAAAAAAATATATTTTCAATACACAGAAAAGAGGAAATTGTGTTTGTACAATGATATTGAAATTTTCAAGGATCCGTCTTTCGGGATTAATCGAAAAGAAAAACTAATTAGACGCTCTCACAATATTATCAATGAATTGTTCTCCCCAATGTATTAGTGCTTCTTTTCAAGAGCTTTATATAAACAAACGAAAAGGGACTTTTATTAAGACTTTCATTCAATATCAAAACCCATCAGTTTCAAATAAAGTTCGAAATGGTGATCAAGGTGTAATATTCCCCTAAATATCACTTCGAATTAAATTATAAAAATTAATAAAAATAATAAATTATAATTATTAAAAATTAATTTTAAAAACAAGTGAAAAATAATAAATTATTTTCTAAAAAATGAATTTTTTTCACTTCAAATTAAATTTTTAGTTAAAATAAAAAAAATTTAAACGAACCTAATTTTTAAAGAAAGTGATAATTAATGTTTTGGTCAAAATTTAACAAAAGACCATCAAGTCCAACAATCAAAAGTGAGGATTCAATTCTCGAGGAAAGCATTCACGAGGTTTCCGAATTTCAAGTTGTTTTAATGAAATCAAATTTAAATAAAAATCCAAAACAATCAAATTCAAATACAATGAAAAGTGAAAGTGATAAAGAATCAGAAGCAAATAATAATGAACAAAATTTTACTGATAATGAAATTAATGAAATAAATGAAACAAGTGTTATTCGTGATTGTAAAGATAATCTCGATTATTCAATATCACAATTATCATCGACATCGTTTGAGAGAAAATTATTGCAGGACATAAGTTTCGATGGAATTGATAAAAATAAATCACTCTCGGAATCGAGAATTTTCGAGAAAACTTATATGAAGAAAAATTTATCCGACATTGATGTAAATATTGTAAAATTGGAGAAATCAAAATCCCTCGATGAAGATCAATTTATTCATTTATTGAAAGAAGAGACTATTCGAAAATTTGATGACACTAATTTATCGGCATTGAATATTAGTAATGAATCATGGTCAACGGCGCATTCGAGATTTTCATTGCCATTAAATAATTCAAGTCAATCGCCAATTGCATTTTCACCGGCGGTCAAAAATGAAATTGAAAAGAAAAAAGAAGAAAATATTGAGACAGTAACGTCGGATTTTGAATTTTCTTTTACTGGCGTGAGTAGTACTTTTATATCGCCTAATCGTCCAACAGATTCTGAATTTGATATCAATTCATTGTCGAAAGAGACTTATTGGGTTAAATCACACGATACTACTGTTACTATTAGTAGTAGCAGTAGTAGTAGTAGTGAGCCTTGTTCTACTGATTCAGAATCGGAATCAGGAGATAGAAAATCGTCAGTGGATCTTACAAGTGATGAAATTGAAAGTCTTATTGATGATAAATATTCTACAGAAGGTTTGTTTTTCTTTTTTTTTTTTTTAAATAAAGTGTGAAAATTGAAAAATGGTCCTAACCAGGTATTTAATAAATTTCAGGAAATTTATAATAATTATAATTATAATAATAATTGTAATAATAGGTTATAGTTTATTATAATAATTAATAGTCGATAACTTCTATTAATTTATAACGAGAATAATTTAATTACTCTTATATTCTCAAATAAAAATATTTACCCTCCACGGGATTCGAACACACGACAAATTTACGCTTTCTAATGCCTTAACGACTACGACCAAAACACAGTTACAAAAATAATGTAATTAGGCAAGGAACATATTTTTAATCCATTATATTATTGAATTGAAATTTTTTTTAAAGCAAATAAAAAGAGGGTTGCCACAAAAAATTAATTTCGTTCTTCCCTGACTTCACCTTGATTTGCAGACAAAATTTTTAATTTTTCCCTGGACCTAAAGAATATTCTAATTCACTCTAAGAATTATTAAAAAAAAATATATATATTTCCGTAGGAATTAAAATTTTCAAAACATTTAAATTCATTTGATTCAAATTCATAAAGAATTTTATCATCAAATTTTTAAATAATTGAATTCTTCCGACGAATTTTCATAAAATTTTCCAAAATAATTACAATTTTCAAAGAATATGATTAAAATTGCATTAAAAATAATTGAAATCCGGTGAAGAATTTTATGATTTATGAAAATAATTGAATTCTTGCAAATCCGGTGAAGAATTTTATTATTTATAAAAATTATTTAATTCTTGCAACAAAATTTTATTTAATTAATTAATTTATTAAAATAATTGAATTTAAATAATTGATTTCTTTACAAAAATTCTAATATTCAATTATTACCTAAAAGTATAACTGAAATTTATTTTTAAATCAACTTTTATTTATTAGTAAAGTTTACGAGAATTCTATGATTTAAATTCAAAAATTTTAAATAATTTATTGAATAATTAAATGTTTCTAAAAATTGAATTCTCATAAAGAATTTTACTAACAGATTTTTAAATATTTTAATTCTTTTCACGAATTTTAATCAAATTTTCAAGAATAATTACTTTTTTCGAGGAATTTGATTAAAATTGTATTAAAAATAATTTAATTCTTGTGAAAAGTTTTAATATTTATAAAAAATAATTGAATTCTTGTGATGAATATTGTTATTTATGAAAATAATTGAATTTTTAAATCATTTTATGCAAATTTCAAGAAATAATTTAATCAATTTGAATAATTTTATGGAAATTTTATTTATAATAATCGAATTTAAAAAATTGAATAAAATTTTAATAAAATTATTCAAATTGATTAAATTATTTCTTGAAATTTGCATAAAATAATTAAAAAATTCAATTATTTTCAAAAATAACAATATTCATCACAAGAATTCAATTATTTTTACAAATAATAATATTCTTCACAAGAATTCAATTATTTATGAAAATAATTGAATTCTTTAGGAAAATTTTATTAAAAAACTAGGTATTGAAAATTTTTGAAAATAATTGAAAATAATTGAAATTTTGAGAAGAATTTTATTAAAATTTTTAAAAATAATTGAATTTTCAAGAGGAATTTTATTATTTCTAAAAAGATCATTCAAATTTTGAGAATTTTAAAAAATTTTTGAACGTAATTGAATTATTGCGAAGAATATTAAAAAAAAATTTTTAAATAAGTAAATTCCTCAGAAGAATTTTATTATTTTATAAAAATAATTGAATTCATTCCAAGATTTTTATTATTTATAAAAATAATTGAATTCCTACAACAAATTTTATTAAAATTTTGAAAAATAATTGAATTTCTCAGAAGAATTTTATTATTTATAAAAATAATTGAATTGTTATTCAAAATTTTTTGAAAATAATTGAATTTCAAAGAAGAATTTAATTATTCCTAGAAATAATTCAAATTTTGAGGAGAATTTGAAAAAAATTTTGAACGGAATTGAATTTTGGCGAAGAATATAAATAACATTGTTTAAAATAATTAAATACCTGAAAAGCATTTTATTATTTATAAAAATAATTGAATTCTTGGCAAGATTTTTATTATTTATAAAAATAATTGAATTCCAACAACGTATTTTATTAAATTTTTTAAAAATGATTGAATTTCTGAGAAGAATTTTATTATATATAAAAATAATTGAATTGTTATTCAAAATTTTTTTAAATAATTTAATTCTTTCGAAGAACATTAATAAATGGTTTAAGAATAACTGCATTTTTTTTTTAGTTTCTTTAAAATTTTAATAAAAATAATTGATATCTTGTGATGAGTTTTATTATTTATGAAAATAATTGAATTCTTGCAACGAATTTTAATATTTAAAAATAATTGAATTCCTGAGAAGAAATTTATTATTTATAAAAATAATTAAAAATTTTCCCAAGAATCTTATCATTTATAAAAATAATTGAAATTTTGACGAGTATTTAAAACAATTTTAAACATAATTTAATGTCCGCGAATAATTTTATTTCTTTTGGTAAGAATTGAATTTCTGCAATATTCTTAGTAACTTCTCCGTTCTCCGAAATTCTAATTTTTTTAGTGTTTTTGACTAAAATTCTTCAATAAATTCATTATTTTAAATAATTAATTAAATATTTATATTAAAAAAATGTAACTAATTTCAAAGGAATTTGAATTATTCAAACTTCTCAAAAAACAATAATTTTTTATTTATTATTATTATTATTATTATTATTATTATTATTATTATTATTATTATCATTATTTATTTTATTATTTTTTTTATTTTCTTTTTATTTTTTAAAAATTTTTTTTCTTTTTCTTTTTTTAATTTTTATTTCCTTTAAAATTTGTATTCAAATTAATTGAAAAAGTGAAATTTTCTAAAGTTTGTAATTGAAACCTTTTCAAGTTCATCTACTTATGAAAATTGTAAATTGTAAATTGTAATTGTAATTGTAATTGTAATTGTAATTGTAATTGTAATTGTAATTGCAACTCTTAAAATTTAATTAATTTCAAAATATACATGAGTAAAATTAATTTTTAAAATAATTTATAAAAAATAAATTTCCAACTGATTTTTCCAACTAAAAATACTGATCTCTATCAAACTCTTTCGCTTACTCTTCGCAAATATGTAGCTAAGACTTTTCGTTTGTTCAACGCACAATGAAACTAGGAACGTAACGACATTTTCTGTCCCCATTTCAAAGTTTCTTCATTGTATATAGTTTTGCTTCACTAGGCTTATTTATCTAAAGTACTAGTAAACTCAAAACTTGTAAATTCTCTCAAATTTCAATTTATTTTCAAACAATTGAGAATACTCTTGTTTTGTTTTAAAACTATTTTAGGCGAATCTCTCTCCTATAATATAATCAAGAGAAGAATTTACTCTTTAAAATTAATTACTTTTTGTTTTTTGTAAAATTCTGTTTTTTTTTTTTTTTTGGTATCTAAGTAAGGAAAAATAAATTTTTCTCTATCATTTAAATTTTGTTCTTTTTACATCTTTAATAAAAAAAAAGTATATTTAACACAATATATAATAGGATTGAATTATGTCACAGGCATTATGATGGAAATAAATACGCATATATATTATTTAACATTTCCCTTTTCATATTATTCACTCATTCGTATATATTAGTTCAAATTTGAATCGGAGTTTGGCCAAAGTTCATGACATTGAACAAAATTAGATACCATAAATTTTAATTTACACCCAAATGTCATTGAAAATTATTCACATGATCATTTTCTTTTTTAAATTCTCATTTTTTTTTCTTATGACAATTTTGTATTTAAAAATTAAATTAAAAAATTGTCTTTATTAATTATTATTTAATCTATTCAATGAATTGTAAACAATTTTTTTCTCTTTGTATATTTGGTAAAATTTTAAATTTTAATGCTTAATTCAAAAATGGAAATTTTTAAATAATTCTCCGCGTCTTTTGAAACTCCTGAGGTTTATTAGCCTATAAGTATTTGCATGAAGAATTACATCATCATCATCGGATAATTGCATATGTATGTGTGTGCAAATGTCTTTCCTGGCAATACTACAGCTTTAGAATTTATAATTTGAAACTTTAATTTTTGCTCTTGATACTTGTCAACGATTACTTATATCATACTCTTAAAGTAGTTGTCCGTTATAATAAATTACAAGTCTTATTTGATTAATTTAAACATTCACCGATCTATTTTCGTCAAATTTTCGTGAAAAGGTTTTGAAACTATTTTCTCAACTAATAAAAAAATATGCATTGGACCAAAGGAGGTCCTAAGTATCCGATAATAAATACTAAAATTGACTTAACTGGGTCTTAACTAGAATAGTCAATTTTAAACTTCGAATATTTTTTCGATTTTTTCATTTATTTTTTCCAAATATTTAATTTTTTGTATTAAATTATTTTATATTATTACTTTTCGATAAAAAGTTTACTTCCCTAAAACTGAAATAGTTTCTTATTATAACTAAAAAAAAATAGTAAAGATTCGTTTACTAAAAATAAATTAGTAACAGTTTTAACTAATTTTTAGTAAAAAAATTCCTAACTTTTTAAATAAAAACATTACTAACTTTTTAAATCACAAAAATATTAATTCGTGCTTACAGTGAAAAAAATATTTGATTCAAATAACTTATCTATTATTATCAAATAAATATTTACTTGATTCAAATAATTTTTATGTAAACAGGGCTCGAACCAGAAAAAGTATTTAAAAATACGAACCAAAAATGAAAAATTTCATCATTTCAATTCAATTATTATTTACAAGAATTTTTAACTAAAATTCTTCTTAAAATCAATTAATTTTCGAAAAAGTTCTCTGACAATTTTCAAATCCATTTATTTACAATATTCAATTTTACGAATTTTAATTATTCGCAAATACTTCAATAAAATATATATTAGAAAATAAAAACTAAAAATAATTTTTAAAAAAATTCAATTAAACTTTTTCAAAGAAATTAATTTAAAAATTTATTTCTAAAAATTTACGCGATATTGCTTTTAATATTCTATTATCTAAAATTTTAACTGAAATTCATTCTTAAATCAATTTTTATTCGAAAATTCTATTAGAATTCAATTATTTTCATAAATAATAAAATTCCTTTAAAAAATTCAATTATTTTCAAAAATTTCAGATAAAATCATCTGAAAGAATTCAATGATTTTCTTAAATAAGAAAATTCTTGGCAAGAATTAAAATACTTGCATCAATAATAAAATTCATCGAAGAAATTCAATTATTTTCAATATAAATTTTAAAAATTTCTCGTAAAGAATAGAATTATTTTTCAAAATATTATTTAAATTCAATTATTTTCAACAATTGTGATAAAATTCACCGAAACAATTCAATTATTTTTATAAATTGTAAAATTCTATGCAAAAATTCAATTATTTTTGTAAATAATTAAAATTCTTCTGAGAAATTCAATTGTTTTCAATACAATTTTAATAAAATTTCTCTAACAGGTTCAATTATTTTTAAAAATAGTAATACAATTTTTCTAAACAATTTTTTTTAAAGAATTTTAATAAAAATCTTGCTAAGAATTAAATTATTTTCAATACAATTTTAATTAAATTTTCACGAAAGAATTTAATCATTTAAAAAAATGTTAATAAAATTCTTGAAATGAATTCAATTTTTTTAAAAATACTTTACAAGAATTTAATGATTTTCAGTACATCGTAAATATAATTGTTTCTAAAAAAAAATTTTTAAATATAAATTTTTTATTTCTGCAAATAATTGAATTTTTGCAAAATTTTAAAAAGGAAGTGAATTTTTGAGAAAAATTTTATGAAAATTGTATTAAAAAAAAATTGAATAGCTGGGAAAAATGTAGTATTTATTGATATAATTAAATTTATTTCTTTATTTGTTTTTAACTGAAATTCATTTTTAAATCAATTTTTATAAGAAAATTCTACTAAAACGCAATTATTTAATTACAGAAATAAATAATTTATTGAATCATTCAATATTTCTTAAAATTCAATTCTTATAAAGAATTTTATCAACAAATTTTTAAATAATTGAATTCTTTTGACTAATTTTAACAAAAATTTTTAAGAATAATTACATTTTTCGAGGAATTCGATTAAAATTGTATTAAAAATAATTGAAATTCTGCGATTAGTTTTATTATTTATGAAAATAATTTAGTTTCTAAAAAAAATTTTATTATGTACGAAAATAATTGAATGCCTGTAAAAATTTTATTATTTATGAAAATAATTGAATGCCTGTAAAAATTTTATTATTTATGAAAATAATTGAATTATTGCGAAAAAATTTATTAAAAAATTTGTAAATAATTGAATTCCCGTGGAATTTTTATTATTTTTTGAAAATAATTAAATGTTTGCGTAGAACTTTATTAAATTTTTTTTAAATAATTGAATTCTTTCGGAATTTTATTAGAAATTAATTTTTTATTTTATTAAAATTTTTGAAAATAATTGAATTTTGGAGAAGAATTTTATTATTTTCAAAGATAATTGAAATTTTGACGATAATTTTTAAAAATTTTTAAAAATTTTTAAACATAATTAAATTTCTGCGAAGAATTTTATTTCTTTTAAAAATAATTGAATTTCTGCATTCATTTGTAATTTCTCTAAAAATAAATTTTTTTTTAGTGTTTTTAACTAAAAATTTTCTATAAATCTATTATTTTTAATAATTTTTAAAAAAACTTTTGAGTTTTTAAAATTCATTTGTCCTTAACTGAAATTAATTTTTAGATCAATTTTTATTAGAAAATTCTACTAGAATTCAATTAAGGAGGGAAATTTTTTAAAATAATTGAAATTTTGCCAAGAATTTTTAAAAAATTTTTGGAAATAATTAAATTTCGGAAAAGAATTTTATTATTTCTAAAAATAATTGAAATTTTGAGGATAATTTTTTTTTAATTTTTAAACATAATTAAATTTCTGCAAAGAATTTTAGTACTTTTAAAAAAAATTGAATTTTTGCAATAATTTAACTCCCATCCCAATTTTTTATCTTTTTCAAAATTTTTTTTAATCTGAAAAATTTTTTTCTCTTTACTCTAAAAATTGGTGGGCAAAAAAATTAATTTTTCTCTCCTCTTGTTTATTTTACAGGCGTACCATTTCCTCCATCTCGTAAACTAACAATAGCAGAGGTCTTCGACACGCGAACAGGACGACCACGACCTGAAGTGCTCAAGCAACATTTTATTCTTGAAGGTAGAATAGATGAATCTGCAGCACTCCGAATTGTTAATGATGGAGCTGCTCTTCTTCGTTCAGAAAGAACGATGATAGATATCGAGGCACCTGTCACTGGTAAGTTTTCAAAGAGATACGTATTGTATGTATAATTATAAATTGTCGTCACGTAAACGTGATAGTAATTCCAATAATAAAAAAAAACAACAACCTTTTAAACAATGTCTATTTGAATTATTTTTCCACTTTTATAAATTATATTTTTCTGAATAATTATATATCATTTTTCTACATGAGAAAAAAATTAAACGAATTTTTTAATATAAACTTTTATTTTTAGAAATATAAACTTTTTATTTTTCTACTTTTATAAATAATATTTTTCAAGACAATTAAATATTTAAAAACAAAGAATTTATTTAGAAAAAAGAGAAAAAACGAATTTTTTTATATAAAAAAATTCGTTTCTCTTTTTTCAATAACAAAATAAATCATTTAAAAAAAATACCAAAATGTAATTTATTTATAACTATTGAATTGTAAATTCCATTTTCTTTAGGAATAGTTTTCTCGATTGTAAAATTTTACCTTCTTATCGTCAAGTTTCAGTCTTAAGTTAAGTGTGTCTCAATGATAATAATCAAGTTAATTACTGTATTTTTCTAAGAAAAATGGATTTAAACTTCGTACAAATAGCACAACGTTTACGGCCACAATATTGCGAATACTTCTCAGTAATATTATGTCAACATTGTCAACAATATTCACACTGATTTAAATATTATTTTGTTTTATTATTTTATTAAAATTTTTTTTCGAAAATTCATTAATTTTAATATTAATTAATTATAATTAATTTAAATATCAATAAGTAATTTAAATTAATTTCAATATTAATTAATTATAATTAATTTAAATATCAATAAGTAATTTAAATTAATTTAAATATTATTAATTGCAAAATTACATTAAATATTAATGAACAATTAATATAAATTATTAATAATTTAAATATTAAATAATTTAATTTAATAATTTCATTAATAATTTTAATTAATTTGAAATTCAATGTTGAAATTAATTCAATGTTTATTTTATTTAATTCAATAAAATTACAAAGTTTTTTTTCATGGATTCCTGAGACTTGTCGAGTGGAAAGAACATCAATACAAAATCGACAAGCCTCGAAAGTTCATCATGGGGTCATTTTTTTGTCTATTGCTTTTTTTTCTCAATCCTGCATTAAGAGAGTCTATTTTCGTTCTTGTAGAATTTCTTTTCTCAACATAGTGTCACTTTAAATTGTTTAGATACAAAAATATCCGAATTAAAAATGAAAATAAATATTAAATTATTATTAAATAGAAACTATTTTTTAAAAAATTTTATTCTAAATTATTTTAAAAAACAAAAATGTTTAACATTTTTTTTAACTACTTCTTTAAGTAAAGATTGTTTCTTAATTAATTGTATAAGTTACTAGACAATTATGTAATTTCTTTTCAACTTTGACTTTCATTTTGACTCTCACTTTGATATATTTTTATTTTTACTTTTATTTTCACTTTCACTTTCATAAATTTTTATTTTTACTTTTATTTTTTTATGCGAATTAAATTATTTAAAAAAATTTGAATAAAATTTTCCGCAAGAAATCAATTATTTTCATAAATAATAAAATTTTTCTCGAGAATTCAATTATTTTAAAAAGTTTTGATAAAATGCTTTATAAATTTCAAAAATTATAATAAAATTGATTTTAGAATACAATTATTTTCGTAAAATATAACGTTCTTCCTTGGAATACAATTATTTTGAAAATTTTGTGTAACAATCTTCGAAACAATTCAGTTATTTTCGTAAAAAATAAAATTCTTCCCAAGAATTCAATTATTTAAGAAAATTTAATAAAATTCTTCTCAAGAATTCAATTCTTTAAGAAATTTTAATAAAATTCTTCTCAAGAATTCAATTCTTTTCAAAAATAAAATTTTTAAAAGGAATTTAATTATTAAAAAAAAATTTATTAAAATTCTTCGTCAGATTTCAATTATTTTCAATTTTTGAATGAAATTTCTCGATAAAATTTAATTTTTTTTGAAAAAGTTTTAAAAAATTCTGAGAAATTTAATTATTATTTTAAAAAATTTGAATAAAATTCTTCACAAGAAATTAATTATTTTTATAAATAATAATATTTTTCTTTGGAATTCAATTATTTTCACAAATAAAATTCTTCACAGGAATTCAATTTTTTAATAAAATTCGTTGCTAGAATTCAATTATTTTCATAAATAACAAAAGCTTATGGCAAATTTTCAATTATTTTTTTATACAATTTTAAATAAATGATAGAAAATTGCATTTATTCTTAAAATTTTTTTTTAACTTCTCCGAAAGAATTGAATTATTTATAAAATTTTTGATAAAATTTTCTCATGAAAAGTCAATTCTTTTCAAAAATAAACCTTTTCACAGGAATTCAATTGTTTAAAAAAAAATTAATAAAATTCTTTATCAGATTTCAATTATTTTCAATTTTTTAATGAAATTTCTCGATGGAATTTAATTGTTTTGAAAAAATTTTAAATAATCTAAGAAATTCAATTATTATTTTAAAAAATTTAAATGAAATTCTTCACAAGAAATTAATTATTTTCATAAATAATAATATTTTTCGATGGAATTCAATTCTTTAAAAAAAATTTTTAATAAAATTTGTTGCAAGAATTTAATTATTTTCATAAATAACAAAAGCTTATGGTAGATTTTCAATTATTTTTTTTACAATTTTAAATATAGTAATAGAAAATTGCATTTATTCTTAAATTTGTTTGTAAAATTCGCCGAAAATTTATTAAAATTCTTCGTCAGTTTTCAATTATTTTCAATTTTTTAATAAAATTTCTCGATAGAATTTAATTTTTTTGAAAAAATTTTAAATAATCTAAGAAATTCAATTATTATTTTAAAGAATTTGAATAAAATTCTGTTCAAGAAATTAATTATTTTTATAAATGATAATATTTTTCTTTGGAATTCAATTATTTTCACAAATAAAATTCTTCACAGGAAATCAATTCTTTAAAAATTTTTTTAATAAAATTCGTTGCAAGAATTCAATTATTTTCATAAATTTCTTTTAACTTCTCCGAAAAAATTCAATTATTTAAAAAAATTTTGATAAAATTCTTCAAAAAAATTCAATTCTTAAGAAATGTTCAATTATTTAATAAATTATTTATTTTTGTATTTAAATAATTGAATTCTCGAACAATTTTCTAAAAAAAATCGATTAAGTAATGAATTTTACTTAAAATTTTAAATTATAATTTGAATATTAAAAGCATTATAGCGTGAATTTTTGGAAATAATTGAATTTTGAAAAAGGTTCAAAATTAAAATCTTTGAAAATTTGAAAATTTTCGAATAATTTTAATTTTAGAAATTCATAAATAAATGTTGAAATTTTCGAATAATTTTACAATTAAAGAAATTCATAAATAAATGTAATAGAACCTTTTTTTGAGTATCCAATAAATTTTTAGAGTAAATCAGAATATTCTTTGGGGTCAGGGAAAAAGTCAAAATTTTGTCTGGAAATTTGGGAAAAGTCAGGGTAAAGCAAAATTAAATTTTTGTGGCAACCTTGCACACTGAAAGCGAAATTCAAAGTGAAAGTAAAAATAAAAATTTGTCCAAGTAGAAATGATAAAGAAAAATAATCTATTATAGCGAGAAGATGAAAATGAAAGTCAAAGTAGAAATGAAATTACACAATTTCGACCCCAAGAATAGAAATAAGAAAATAATAATTAATTACAGTGGATAAATGTCAAAATTTAAATGGCAATAAAATAATTACACTGCGCGATAAAAATTCTCGATTAGGTGCTAAAAGATTAACTTTTATTTCAGTCTGCGGAGATATTCATGGCCAATTTTATGACTTGATGAAATTATTTGAGGTTGGCGGACCACCGTCAACAACAAAGTACCTCTTTCTGGGTGACTATGTTGACAGAGGTTACTTCAGTATTGAGGTAAGTAAAATCTAGATTACAAACTTCTATCACTCTTTCTCTCTCCCTCCCCCTCTCTCTCTCTCTCTCCTTCTGCCAAAACGAGCTCGCTCAACTTTCAATTTATTCTCATTCATCTTAAATGACGACTATTTATACAATAAGTGTGAAACTGTCTTGGCAAAAGTTTTTTTCCCTCCTTCTCCTCTTTTTTTTAATACCCAACTCATAATTCTTCAATTGAAATTTATCTCAACTTTTTTTTCTCTCCCTATTTTCTCTCACTCTGTGTCTCTTCAATCTTATTAATAATTGTTTTTCAAATAAATCTTTTTCCCTGAACTAAATTTTTAAATGCTCCTTTTATTCAATTCAATTTCTGTCGATTCATATATTATAAGGGTGATGGGTTTTCACATTAATATATTATTATTTTTCAAACGAGCTTCTCAGTAAATTATTGATTTTCATTTTCTTTCTATTAAATGTTCATTAGTAGAGAAATATTGTATATTTCTTAACTGATCTACTAAAACGTATTTACTAATTTTTTCATGCTTTGCTACCATTCGGATACTTTTTTAGATTTTTGATACTAAAAGCAACTTTTTTTCTATGTTTACAAATTTACACTATTTTAAATTTGTTAATAGTTGGAATAAATAAATTAATCTTCAAAATTTTAATAAAATTCTTCGAAACAATTCAATTTATTCAATTATTTTCATACAATTCTTTCAAACGATTCAATTATTTTCAAAATGTTTTAGCAATTCAATTATTTTCAATATCTAGTATTTTAATTAAAAAAAATTCCCAAAAGAATTCAATTATGTAAAGAAAAATATTATAAAAATCTTCGCAAACATTTAATTATTTTCATAAATAAAAATATTCGCAGAAATTTAATTATTTAAAAGACAATTTGCATACAATTTTTCGATAAAAATCAATTTTTTAAAAAGATTTATACAAAATTGTTCTCAAGAAATCAATTATTAAAAAAATGTAATAAAGTTTTTCGCAAGAATTAAATTATTTTTTGCATAAAATGATTAAAAAATTCAATTATTTTCATAAATAATAAAATTCTTCTCAGAAATTCAATTATTTTAAAAAATTTAATAAAATTTGTTGCAAGAATTCAATTATTTTTATAAATAATAAAATTCTTCTCAGAAATTCAATTATTTTTATAAATAATAAAATTATTCTCAAAAATTGAATTATTTTTTAAAATTTTAATAAAATTTGTTGCAAGAATTCAAGTATCTGCATAACTAATAAAAATCATCGCAGGATTTAAATTATTTTTTATAAATAATAAAATTCTTCTCAAAAATTCAATTATTTTTTTAAAATTTTAAAAAAATTTGTTACAAGAATTCAATTATTTTCATGACTAAATAAAAAGCATCGCAGGATTTCAATTATTTTTAAAACAAATTTAAGTGAATTCCTCGAAAAATTCAATTATTCTTCAAAATTGTATTAATATTTTTTTCGAAAGAATTGAATTATAAAAAAAAAAGTTTGCTACAATTTGTTTATTAGAATGTAATAATTATTTTCAAAATATTTTGAATTAAATTTCTCAAAAATATTCAATTATTTAAAAACATTTTTTATAAAATTCTTTGTAAACATTATATTATTTTCATACATAATAAAATTTTCACAGGGGATCATAATTATTTAAGACACAATTTTCATCAAATTTTTTCGAAAAAAATCAATTTTTTAAAAAGGTTTTTATAAAATTTTTCACGAGAATTCAATTATTAAAAAAAAATTTAATAAAGTTCTTCGCAAGGATTCAATAATTTTTATAAATAATCAAATTCTTCTTAAAAATTCAATTATTTTTAAAAATTTTAATAAAATTTGCTGCAAGGATTCAATTATTTTTAAAAATAATAAAAATCTTCTCAGAAATTCAATTATTTTTGAAAATTTTAATCAAATTTGCTGCAAGGATTCAATTATTTTTAAAAATAATAAAAAAATATCTATGATTCTCAAAAATTCAATTATTTTTAAACATTTTAATAAAAGCAGCAAGGATTCAATTATTTTTATAAATAATAAAAAAATATCTATGATTCTCAGAAATTCAATTATTTTTAAAAATTCGAATAAAATTTTTTCCAAGAATTTAATTATTTTCATAAATAATAAAAATTCAGCAGAATTTCAATTATTTATAATACAATTTTTAATTCAATTGTTTAAAAAATTTTTTTATAAAATTCTTTGCAAACATTCAATTATCTTCATAAATAATCAAATTTCGACAGAAATTCAATTATTTTTAAGAATTGTCAAAAAATTTGTAACAAGAATTTTCAATTATTTGACAAAAATTGAGTTTTTCGCAAGAATTCAATTATTTTTTATAAATAATAAAATTCTTCACAGAAATTGAATTATTTTTAAAAATTTAAATTCAATTCAAGTCAAGAATTCAATTATTTCCATAAAAAATAAAACAATTTTAAAAGTATTCCTCGAAAAAATGCAATTATTTAAAAAAAAATTTATTAATATTCTTTAAAAGAATTCAATTATTTTCAAAAATTGTAATAAAAATCTTCACAATTTAATTAATTTCAAAAATTTTGATAAAGCTATAAGAATTCAATTTTAAGAAATATTCAATTATTCAATAAATTATTTGCTTTTGTACATAAAAAATTTAATTATTGTAGATTTTTCTAATACGAATTCATTTAAAATTGTATTTCAGTTAAAATTTTAGATAATAATTGATATTAAAAGTATTTTATAGTAAAAATTTTCGAATTAAATTTCAAAAGAAATGTAAATTGAAAGTTTTTAAAGTAAAAAAACAATTCTGTTTTTGAATGTAATTTAATTTAGAAATTATGAAAAGATTGAGTCGTCAAGTTAAATTTTTCTATAGCCACTTTTTTTACTCCTTTTTTTCACTCTTATATTGCTACTTTTTTAAAATTAATTTTTGAGTTCGAAGCCTTTATAAAACTTTTTATTTAAATGTTAAATCAAATCTCTTTATTTTGCCATTTAAAAAAAATAAAAACAAGGAATTTCCGATTATTAAATTAAAAAAAAAGAATTGTCTATTATTAATTAAAAAAAGAAAACATTTCCGATTATTAAATTAAAAAAAAGAATTTTCTATTATTAATTAAAAAAAGAAAACATTTCCGATTATTAATTAAATTCCAATCTCTTTATAAGAGAAAAAAAAATTGTAATATTTTCTCTTGATGAATTTTATTTCAATTTTTATTAATCAGTTTTCTTTTGTTACAGTGCGTTTTGTACCTGTGGGCATTGAAACTGTGCCATCCAACTACACTCTTCCTCCTCAGAGGTAACCATGAGTGTCGTCATCTTACGGAATACTTCACATTTAAACAAGAATGTAAGTAATTTCTCTTAATTTATCATTTCAAATATTTATTAATACACCGCGAAAAGAAACAAGCGCTAAAAATAAGTGTCAATTTAGTTTTCAAAACTTTACAACTCTTTCTCTTATTTCTTTTGCAAAATTCACAGCAAATTTACTCGCAATAATTCAGCAAAAGTCAAATAAAATTTTACCTTTCAAAAGAAAAAATAATTAATTTTTCCTGAAAATTTACTTTTTTTAATGTCTTTTTTTATTTTTTTCAAGTATATATGTGTGAACTTTTTACAAAGTTGCGATTAAAATAAAAAAAAAATCGTACGGAAATAAAATTTCCTCCAACCAGGATAATTTTCACTATAAAATTATAATTCAAATATCAAAGAGAATAATATTTTTGATAAAATTTCCAACAAGAGATTACGAATAATCCCATTGTTTGATGGTATGGAAAAAAAATTTTCTTCATTTGAACAAATTTGTAGAACAAAAAGAAAATGTTAAGTAGAGAATTTTCAAATAAATTAACGATCAGAATTTTAATAATTCAAATTATTATTCACTGCTCTTATTTATTAATAATTATAATTTATTTATTATTGCCTAATTGAAATTATTAATGATTGTAATTATTATTAATTAAAATTATTCATAATTGTAATTATTATTCATTGTAATTGTTATTAATTGTAATTATTATTCATTGTATTACTTAATAATAATTGTAATTATTTATTAACAATTACAAATATTATTAATTGAAATTATTATTACTTGAGATTATTGTTAATTGTAATTATTTATTAACAATTACAAATATTATTAACTGTCATTATTAATTAACAATTACAAACATTATTAATAATAATTGCAATTATTCTTAATTGTAATAATCATTCATACTTGTAATTATTTCAATTGTAAATAGAAGCTGAAGTCTGATTTTCAAAATTCAAAATGGTGGATCCAATATGGCGGCAATAAATTTTTAAATTCAAGTTTTCAATTTTTTTTCCCCCTTCTAATGAAAATATTAATTAATGCATTTTAATCTAAATTCCTCTGTATTTTGTGCAGGTAAAATAAAATACTCAGAGAAGGTGTATGATGCATGTATGGACGCATTCGACTGTCTGCCGCTTGCAGCTCTCATGAACCAACAATTTCTCTGTGTTCATGGTGGCCTTTCGCCGGAAATTCACAATTTAGATGACATACGTTCCGTAAGTTTAACACTATTGGTTTTTACTTCCTCCTTTGAGAGAAAAAAAAACAAACAAAAAATAAAAATACACAAGACAACAAAAATTAATGACAAACAAAATTTCTTTAGACACTGTTTGTCATTAATTTTTATTTACAACGACAACGTGTGTAAGCCCTATTATTTTCTAGAAATTGTAAAGTTTCAAACAGAACTTGTTGATCCAACACGAGGGACGATGCCTTCTGTACAAATATCATTATTAGAATCCATAGAAGATGATAAATATAAAGGGCGACAAAAATTCTTTCTACAAAAATATTTTTTATATGAAACATTTCGTGTGGAAAGTTTTTTTTAAAACCAATCTAGTTTTTGGGGAAAAAATAAAAAAAAAAAATGAAAAATTTCAAATGAAAAATTAAAATTTTAAAATTACTATAAATCATGTGGTGCGGATTACTTATCGTCATTAATAACTTTCAACTAATTCAGATTTAGAAATGAATAAAGTTTATAACTATTAATTAATTAAAGTTCTCTCACAATTTTCAAATTCCTGTTTACAATATTCAATTTTACGAATTTCAATTATTCGTAAACTCTTCAATTAAACAT
The DNA here is from genome assembly GCF_015476425.1 of Leptopilina heterotoma. Classification (NCBI taxonomy): domain Eukaryota; kingdom Metazoa; phylum Arthropoda; class Insecta; order Hymenoptera; family Figitidae; genus Leptopilina; species Leptopilina heterotoma. Next base: position 84,225 of record NW_025110873.1, on the reverse strand, counting down.
ATATTAGAAAATAAAAACTACAAATAATATTACAAAAAATTTGAATTAAACTTTCTCAAAAAAATTAATTTCAAAATTTAATTATTTCTAAAAATTCACGCTATATTGCTTTTGATATTCTATTATCAAAAATTTTAACTGAAATTCATTTTTATGAAATGAAACTCAATTTTTATTAGAAAATTCTACTAGAATTCAATTATTTAAATAGAAAAATAAATAATTTATTGAATAATTCAATGTTTCTTAAAATTCAATTTTCATAAAGAATTTTACCAACAAATTTTTAAATAATTCAATTCTTTCAACGATTTTAATAAAATATTTAAGAATAATTACATTTCCCGAGAAATTCGATTAAAATTGTTTTAAAAATAATTGAAATTCTGCAATGAGTATTATTATTTAGGAAAATAATTGAATTCTTAAAAAGAATTTTATTATTTTTGAAAACAATTGAATTTCTGCAATAATTTGTAACTTTTCCAAAATTAAATTTTTCTTAAAATGTTTTTAACTAAAATTTTTCTATAAATCAATTATTTTCAATAATTTTTGAAAAAGTTATTTGAGAATTTTCAAATTCATTTGTTTTTAACTAAAATTCATTTTTAAATCAATTTTTCTTAAAAAAATTCTACTAGAATTCATTTAAATTCAAAAATAAATAATTTATAAAATAATTTAAAGTTTCTAAAAAAGTGAATTCTTATAAAAAAATGTATCAACAAATTTTTAAATAATTCAATTCTTTTGACGAATTTTAATCAAATTTCTATAAGAATAATTACATTTTTCGAGGAATTCGATTAAAATTGTATAAAAAATATTTGAAATTCTGGGAAGAGTTTTATTATTTATGAAAATAATTCGAAAATAACAAAAATTTTATTGTTTTTGTAAATAATTGAATCCCTGTAAAAAATTTTATTATTTATGAAAGTAATTTAAATTTTGACAAGAATTGTATTAAAATTTTTGAAAATAATTGAATTTTGGAGAAGAATTTAATTATTTATAAAGATAATTGAAATTTTGAAGAGAATTTTATTAAAATTTTTTTGAAATAGATAATTGAATTCTTTTCGAAATTTTTATTAAAATAGTAGATATTTAAAATTTTTGAAAATAATTGAAATTTTGACAAGATAGAATTTTAATCAAATTTTTGAAAATAATTGAAGCTCGGAGAAGAAATTATTATTTAAATAAATAATTGAAATTTTGACAAGAATTTAAAAAAATTTTTGAACATAATTGAATTTCTGCAAAGAATTTCATTATTCATAAAAATAATTGAATTCCTACAACGAATTTTATTAAAATTTATAAAAATAATTGAATTCATACAAAGAATTTTAATAAAATTTTTAAAAATAATTGAATTCCTGAGAAGAATTTTATTATTTAAATAAATAATTGAAATTTTGACGAGAATTTAAAAAATTTTTTGAAAATAATTGAATTTCTCAAAAGAACTTAATTACTTTTGAAAATAATTGGATTTCTTCAATCATTTGTAACTACTCGAAAATTGAATATTGAATTCCTGAGACGATTTTATTATATAAAAAAATAATTGAATTTTAGTGAAAAATTTAATAAAACAATCTTTTTAAATAATTGATTTTGTGCAAAAAATTTTATGCAAATTATGTTTTAATTTTTAAATATTTAAATTCCTGTAAAAATTTAATTATTTATAAAAATAACTGAATGTTTGAAAAGAATTTTATAACAATTTTCTTTAAAGAATTGAAATATTTCAAGAAATTTAATTCAAAATGCATTAAAAATAATCATTAAATTCTTATAAACAAATTACATATATCAACATTTTTGAAAAATAATAATTGCATTTATTTTTAAGGAATTAATTAAAAATTTTATTAAAAAATAAAAATAATTGAAATTTTGACAAGAAATTTTTTAAAGTTTGAAAATAATTGAATTTCTGCGAAGAATTTTATTGCTTTTGAAAATAATTGATTTTTTGCAATCATTTTTAACTTCTACAAAATTGAATTGAATTCCTGAGATTTTATTATTTATAAAAATAATTGAATTTTCTATTATAGTCTATTTATCTATTAAAATTTTGTTTAAATAATTGAATTCCTTTGGAAAATTTTATTCAAATAGTAGATATTAAAAATCATTGAATAGAGGAAAATTTTTGAAAATAATTGAAATTTTGCCAAGAATTCTATTAAAATTTGTGAATATAATTGAATTTCAGAGAAGAGTTTAATTTTTTCTAAAGATAATTGAAATTTTGACGAGAATTTTTTTTTAATTTTAAAAATATTTGATTTTATATTTATTTTATATTTTTATATTTTAATATTATAAGTAAATAATATTTTATTAACTAATAAAAATTAAGCTACTTTTTTACTAACTAATAGTCACAACCAATAATAATTGGTTGAGAGAAATGTCTCTCTTTAAGCGTTGCACCAAAAACTTGAAAAGAGAATTTAAAGAAACAACGAAACAGAAATAAAACAATTAGCCAGAGGGAAAGGAGAGGAGATATCTTGTAAATCCGATAATAATGAATCTAACCATATTATACTTCTAATTCGAGGATTCTTCCCATAACTCCCTCTTTAATCTTTCAAGAATGTCCCACATTCGGGATAATTAACCACACAAGGAGAAAAAAAGTCAACAGGTCAGAGTCTGATCTTGTCTACTTTTATTATATAGAAAATAATGAAACAAGAACAAGAAGAAGAAGAAGAAGAAGAAGAAGAAGAAGAAGAAGAAATGGGGGTTAACTCAGAGAAATTAGGGGGCAAGTGCAGAGAAAGGGGGTTGAAGGAAAAAAGTGTTACAGGTCGAAAATAAAAATTAAAGGATCGTTCGATGGGTCGAATGTTATGTGAATCGAGGTAGAGAGCCGGAAGCGAACCAGGCAGCTCGATGTACCGCCACCTGCTGTATTGATCGTCCATTTACTCCATGATACCTTTTTGCGTGTATATCCGCCTTTATATTTATATACATATACATATATATAAATGTCTATAAAACTATTTGTTTATTTATAAAAATAAAAAATATTCAACTATATTTCTCTCTGAATTAAAACAAAAAGAAAATAAATGTATTTTTTTTTTACTTTTATATTGTCATATTTCACAGTAACAATTTTTCAATAGAATACAAATTGAAAAAATAGTTATAAAAAAATATTTATTCAAGAAATAAACAAAAAGGAAAATTAATATTTTAATGAATAGTATAGAAATTAATTAAATTATTATTTAACTGTTTTTGAAATGTCATTCCACTCTCTAAATCTAAATTACCCCCTAAATTTGAATCAGTAAAATTGTTTACTAATTTCAATTAGAGACTCATATTTTTGCTTTGAAATTAGTAAATTTTACTAATAAATAGTAATGTTTACTAACTTATTAGTAAAATTTACTAATTCAGGGTTGTCACAAAAATTTAATTTTGTTTTTCCCTAATTTCCATAGAAAATTTTGCATTTTTCCCTAACCCAAAAAAATATTCTGATTTACTCTAAAAATTATTGGATACTCAAAAAAATGTTCTATTACATTTATTTATGAACTTCTTTAATTGTAAAATTATTCGAAAACATCAATAACTTCTTTTTTAAATAAATATTTAATCATTATTATTTTTCTATAAAAATTAAGATTCTCAAATACAAACCTTCTGAAATTCAATAACTTATGATAAATTTAAGATGGCAGAGTGATAAAATAATTATTTTATATCATAAGACTATTTTAACTATAAATTCAAATTTTCAAAGATTTTAATTTTGAACCCTTTCCAAAATTCAATTATTTCTAAAAATTCACGCTATAATGCTTTTAATATTCAAATTATAATTTAAAATTTTAAGTAAAATTTATTATTTAATCAATTTTTATTAGAACATTTTTCGAGAATTTAGCAAAAAATTTTAAGAATAAAATCAATTTTCTATCATTTTATTTAAAATTGTATAAAAAATAATTAAAATTCTGCCATAAGATTTTGTTATTTATGAAAATAATTAAATTCTTGAAACAAATTTTATTAAAAATTTTTTTAAAGAATTGAAATCCTTGTGAAGAATTTTATTTGTGAAAATAATTTAATTTCAGAGAAAAATATTATTATGTATGAAAATAATTAATTTCTTGTGAAGAATTTTATTTAAAATCTTTTAAATCTCTCAGAATTTTTTAAAACTTTTTCAAACAAATTTAATTTCATCGAGAAATTTCATTAAAAAATTAAAAATAATTTAAATCTGACGAAGAATTTTATTAAATTTTTATTTTAAATAATTGAATTCCTGTGAAAATGTTTATTTTTGAAAAGAATTAAATTGTTCGGAAGAATTTTATCAAAATTTTTAAAAATAATTGAATTCTTTAGACAAATTTAAAAAAAATTTTAAGAATAAATGCAATTTTCTATCATTTTATTTAAAATTGTAAAAAAAAATCATTGGAATTCAGCGATAAGCTTTTGTTATTTATGAAAATAATTGAATTCTTGCAACGAATTTTATTAAAAAATTTTTTAAAGAATTAAATTCCTGTGAAAATAATTGAATTCCAGAGAAAAATATTATTATTTATGAAAATAATTAATTTCTTGTGAAGAATTTTATTCAAATTTTTTTAAATAATAATTGAATTTCTCTGAATTTTTTAAAACTTTTTCAAAAAAATTAAATTTTAACGAGAAATTTCATTAAAAAATTGAAAATAATTGAAATCTGACGAAGAATTTTATTCAATTTTTTTTAAATAATTGAATTCCTGTGAAAGTGTTTATTTTTTAAAAGAATTGAATTTTTGGGAAGAATTTTATTTAAATTTCTTAAATAATTGAATTGCTTCGAAGAATTTTATTTTTTACAAAAATAATTGAATTGTTTCCAAGATTTTTACAAACAATTTTTAAAATGTTCGTATTACAAGGAAAAAAGTTATATTTTACGAAAATAATTGTATTCTATGATCAATTTTATTATAATTTTTTAAATTTATAAAGCATTTTATCAAAATTTTTTTAAATAATTGAATTTTCGGGTAAAATTTTATTATTTATAGAAAATAATTGATTTCTTGCGAAGAATTTTATTCAAATTTTTTTAAATATTTGAATGCGCATAAAAAATGTATTATTTGTGTAAATAATTGAATTTTTAAGAAGAATTATATTGAAAATTTTATTAACTAAATCTTGTAAAGAATTTTGTCAAAATTTTTTTAAATAATTGAATTTTTAAAAGAATTTTATTTAAATTTTTCGAAATAATTAAATTTCTCAGAACTATTTTTTTTAATTCTCTAAATATATTTGAGTTTTTTCGAGAAATTTTATTAAAAAAAGTTCAATTGGCTCGAAGAAATTTATAAGTGTCATTAGCTTAGAGGTTAGAGCGTTAGTCTCCAAGTCCGTAGGTCGTGGGTTCGATTCCCCTCATGGGCACGCTTGTATATTTTCAGTATTTCGTTTTTTTCTATATATTTTATTTCTACCAAACATTGAAAATCTAATACATACACTTAATTGCAATTGCCTATTATTTAATTGAAATATTATTATTAAATATTTGTTTCTACTTTTATTTAAATTTTATTGTTTTTCTTATTCTGTGGATTTTCTCGAAATAATTGTTTTTTTTGTTTGTTATGTTACAGTTGGATAGGTTCAAAGAGCCACCTGCTTTCGGTCCCATGTGCGATATTCTGTGGTCAGATCCTTTAGAAGATTTTGGAAATGAAAAAAATGCAGAGCATTTTTCTCACAACAGTGTTAGAGGTTGTTCATACTTTTACAGGTAATTTTCCTTACAGATGCTTTTATATTGTCGTTTCTTTGCTTTTTCATTTCCCCTTTATTTTTTACTTCTTCCTATTTTTATTTCCTTTTTATTTTACTTACTTCATTACTGTTTTTTTATTTTACTCGATTTATTTTCTATTTTATTCTCTCCTTTTTATTACTATCATTCAATTATTATTACTACTACCAATATTACTACTATTATTATTATTATTATTATTATTTTTTTTTTTATTTCTATTATTATTTATTATTTTTACTATTTATTTATTTATATATAAACGGACAAACGCCTTTTCGTACATAAAGTACTAAGTGAAAATTAATATAATTATTATTATTATTATTATTATTATTATTATTATTATTATTATTATTATTATTATTATTATTATTATTATTATTATTATTATTATTATTATTATTATTATTATTATTATTATTATTAAATAATAATAATCATTCGAACCCGTATAAGATTGAAATAAAGTAAAAAATAAAATTACAAAATAGAAATAAATAATTAATATAACAATAAATAGTTTTTAATTGAAACAAAATTTTCACTTTGAAAAAACGGATATTTTTTAGTTGAAAAGAAAAATTTGCTGTAACGCTGTTTAACAGTTACGTAACACACGCGGCTTTTATAATGATAAAGAATCCAATTTTCGATTGAAAAAAAAATTGTTTATAAAACAAGAGTTTGCTTTTTGAAAAGTGGAGTATTTACAAAATAAATTCAAGCTTTTATCAGCGGTTTCTTTTACAATTATTTTGTGAATAAAAGTTTAATTTCTGTTCACTCAATAGCGAATTATTATTAAAAAAAAAAAAAAATAAAATTGTTTTTTGTTCTTTGTTCCTTTATAATTACTGAACAGCGCATTTAAATTATAAATAATCGATCGCAATAAGTACATGGGAAAAAATATTAAAGTAATTTTTACAAATTTTATAATAAAATTTTAACTATGAAAATAATGAAATTTATTTTAAGAATATAATGAAATTTATTACAAGAATAGTAAAAATTAACGCAAGGAAAAAAAAATTGCAGAAATTCAAAAAAAATATTTTTTTTTAGAATATACCGTAAACTTTACTATACTTTATTAGAAGTATAGTAAAATTTACCATACTTTATTAATTTTATTAGACTTCTAATAAAGTATAGTAAATTTTATTATACTTTTAATAAAGTATAGTAAATTGTATTATACTTTTAATAAAGTATAGTAAATTTTATTATACTTTTAATAAAGTATAGTAAATTGTATTATACTTTTAATAAATTTTACTATACTTTTAATAAAGTATAGTAAAATTTACTCCATTCATTTTTTTTCTTGTCTATAAATTCTTTTTCTAAATTAAGAGTTAAAATTAAATTTTTTTCCGCTTCAAAAGAAAAACTCTTATATTTACCTACATATTGAAAATAAATTTCCTCAACTGTTATAAATGTTTTTTTTGTAAACAAAGCATTATATATTAATTCAAATTTACCTTGAGATATATTTTGTATTTAGAAGTATAGCAGTTTTATAATCTCTTATCGCTAGTTTATTTTCTTGATATGAACTAATATTTGAGGACATATGTCAAATTTAAAGCAAAGCAAACAATTGTCAATTTGAACAAGCTAAAAGTTGTGTGCGCTGAAAATTATAATTCTACACAACAATAAATTATTTTACAAAGAAAAAACAATTTTTTTTTTATTTGCTCTTTATATTATGTTTAAAAATTGTTTATTAATCCTATTTTTATAAATTTCTATTCAATTACTTTATTAGTTAAAATATAGAACATTGAGTTAAGCTATCATAGCAAATCAATTTTTTTTTTTTTTTTTTTTTCTTTTTTTTAATTTGATAAAATATTAATTTTAGTATATTATTATTAATAATTCGGTATTTATTTAATAAGTTTTAGTAATTTTTATTTATTTTAGTGTTTTAGTATATTTATTAATCCATAGTGATAATAATAAAAATAATAGTTTTTTTTCTTTTTTTTTGCGTTCTGCAAGAGTAGTTAACATAAACTTCACAATAGAATGGCTTCAATCGGAAAGTTTATGAAAACAACAATAATTATAATACATTTCAATATTTTTAATTCGTTTAGTATTGGGGTAACTTGAGGTATTTTTTTTTTTTTTTTTTTTTTAATTTTTATAATTGTAATTAAAGAAGAATAGTAAAAATAATAATTTGCAAATTTTTTTTCTTTCAGTTATACGGCATGCTGTGATTTTCTCCAAAGTAACAATCTTTTAAGCATTATAAGGGCTCACGAGGCTCAAGATGCTGGTTACCGTATGTACCGTAAATCTCAAGTAACGGGCTTCCCATCATTAATAACCATCTTTAGTGCTCCAAATTATCTCGACGTATATAATAATAAAGTAAGTATTTTTAATTTTGTTCATTTTAATTCCTATTTTTGTCTATTTAAAAAAAATTACTTAATATTTTACTTTTAACAGGGAAGAAATGAGTAAAGTAACTTTTACCATACTTTCATAGTAAAGTTTAAACCTTGAAAAATTTTAGCGACTTTTTGTGTCAATTTTTACTATTTTCTATAAACAAATTTTACATCATTCAATAAATGAATTTTACATTTTACATTTTACATTTTTTTTTATAAAATTTCCAAATTTTGAAAATAGGAAAAAGTAACTGGAAATAAACTAAAAAGTAAAATTTGATTTTAATGTGAAAGTATCGTAAAAATTACTGCATTGCTTTCTTTTTCGTATCGTTAATTTAAAAAAAAAGGAATCAATTATTTTTTTCTACTTCAAGTTTAACACACTTGAACTAAAATAAAAGAAATGTAAATAAAAAATCGCAATTTTCTTTTTTAAGGCGGCTGTGCTCAAATACGAAAACAACGTGATGAACATTAGACAGTTCAACTGTTCACCACATCCCTATTGGTTACCTAATTTTATGGATGTTTTTACGTGGTCTTTACCATTCGTTGGAGAAAAGGGTATGTAAATTTTTCACCTCTCGCATTAAAAATGCCCCTCTCTTCTCTAACTTAAAAAAAAAAATTCCAAACCAATTTTAAAAAAAAAAAATGTTTGCAAACTAATTTTGAAAAAAATAATTATCAAATCAACAAAGTTAATTGCAAACCGCTTTTTTGTGAAATTTGCGAACTAATTTTGGAAAACAAAGTTTAAAAAACCAAACATCACAATGACAAAAATTTCCCATAAGAAAAAAAAAAATTTGCAAGCAATATTGCAAAAAATGTTGTTAACAAAAATTTTTTTAACGCCTTTCTTGTAAATTTTCAGTCACTGAAATGTTAGTAAACGTATTAAACATTTGTTCGGATGACGAGCTGATGAGCGACGGAGATGAGGGACTGGAAGAAGGTAATATCCGTTTTCATTTAGTATTCTCAATCTCTATTAAATACAATATTCTGTAATTATAAACAAACAAACAAAAAAAAATAGTCTCATAATTTCCAGTCTTTAAAATTTAACTATTCTCTTTTTTTTCATTCCATACTAATTATATAAAGCTCATAAAAGATGGACAAATTAGCGTTACGTAATTTACAATGCTGGAAAATAAAACAATTTTTTTTTTTTTTAATTTTACGCATTTCTTTATTAAACAATTTAGTAATTTTTAAGGGCATTTGAATCATTATGACGTCATCATCCTTTTTCATAAAAAAAAATTCATTAGCGCTTCTTTATGAAGGAAATTCAAAATTTCTTTCGTAATCACCCAAAATAGCATAACAAAATAGCTTAAAATATTGTCGATAATCAATTTTAAAAAAGTTGCAAAAAGTAGCTTTAAGACTGAAAAAAGTAGTAAAATAAGTAGCTATCGAAAAATTAAACTCAATGACTCAATTTTTTCATGATTTAAAATTTAAATTTACATTCAAAAATAGAATAATTTTTTTCAAAAAAATATTTAAATAACTATTTATTTTTCCAGAGGAATTCAAATATTTTAACTAATTACAATGTAAAGCCTTTTTGAAATTTTAAATATTTAAGTTACAATTAAAATTTTCAAAACTTTCAATTTAAAAATCTTTTGAAATTTAATTATTCGAAAAATTTTTACTATTATAATGCTTCTAATATTCAATTATTTTTAAAAGTAATAAAATTCTTTTCAAGAATTCAATTATTTTTAAAAATTTGAATTGAATTCGTTAAAATAATTCAATTATTTTCATAAATAATAAAACTCATCGCAGAATTTCAATTATATTTCATACAATTTTACATAAATTTCTCGAAAAAATGCAATAATTCTGAAAAATTTTATTAAAATTCTTGGAAAAATTCAATTATTTAAAAAAATGTTGATATAATTATTTATGTATTAGAATTTAATAATTTTGTTCTATACACTTTTAATTAAATTTCTTAAATGAATTTAATTATTTTCAAAAATTATTCATAACAATTCAAGTCTTTCTAAAAATTTTAATAAAGCCCTTTATAAGAATTCAATTTTAAGAAATATTCAATTATTTAAATAGAAAAATAAATAATTTATTGAATAATTGAATGTATCTAAAAATTGAATTGTTATGAAAAGATTTATAAATTTTTTTTTAAATAATTGAATTGTGATAAAGAATTTTCAAAAAAATTTTCGCAAATAATTAAATTCTTCCAAGAAATTGAATTAAAAATTTATTAAAAATAATCATTAAATTCTAATAAACAAATTATATCAAAAATTTTTTAAAATAAATGAACATTTTTGTAGAATATTAATGTTTTTTAAGAATAATTGCATTGTTTTCGAGAGATTCATTTAAAATTGTATTAAAAATAATTGAAATCCTGCGATGTGTTTTATTATTTATGAAAATAATTGAATTCTTGCAATGAATTTCATTGAAATGTTTATTAAATTATTGAATTCTTAGAACGAATTTTAGTAAAATTTTTAAAAATAATTGAATTCCTGAGACGAATTTTATTATTTATAAAAATAATTGAATTCTTGTGAAGAATTTTATTATTTATAAAAATAATTGAATTCTTGTGAAGAATTTTATTATTTTTAAAAATAATTGAATTCCTACAACGAATTTTATTAAAATTTTTAAAAATAATTGAATTTTTGTAAAGAATATTATTATTTATAAAAATAATTGAATACTTGTGAAGAATTTTATTATTTTTAAAAATAATTGAATTCCTGAGACGAATTTTATTATTTATAAAAATAATTGAATTCCTGAGACGAATTTTATTATTTATAAAAATAATTGAATTCCTGAGAAGAGTTTTATTATTTATAAAAATAATTAAATTCTGACGACGAATTTTATTAAAATTTTTAAAAATAATTGAATTCCTGAGAAAAATTTTATTATTTATAAAAATAATTGAATTCCTGAGAACAATTTTATTATTTATAAAAATAATTGAATTCCTACGACGAATTTTATTTAAATTTTTAAAAATAATTGAATTCTTGAAAAGAATTTTATTTTTTATAAAAAAATAATTTTATTCCTGTGAAGAATTTTATTATTCATAAAAATAATGGAATTCTTGAGGAGAATTTTATAGAAATTTTTTTAAAATAATTAATTATTTCAACCAATCTTATGAAAATTGTGTTTGAAATAATTGAATTCTTGTGAAAAATTTATTATTTATGAAAATAATTGAAAGTTTGCAAAGAATTATGTAAAAAGAAATTTTAAATAATCGAATTCTTTTGGGAAATATTTTATAAAAATCGAGATAAAAATAGTATAGGTATTAAAAATAATTGAATTTTAAAAACCTTTTTGAAAATAATTGAATCGTTTGAAAGAATTTTTTATGAAAATTAAAAATTGTTTCTAGGAATTTTATTCAAAATTTTGAGAATAATTTGTTTATTCCATCTGTTAATTAATTTAAAGTAGAGAAAATTCTCAAACATAGAAAAAAGTTTCTTTTAAAATAAAAGGAAATCGAAAAAAAAATCGAAGAAATATTATCTAAATAGTAGCGAATTGTAAATAATTTAGAATTTAGTAAATTATTTAACAACTTATTTCTTGGATTTAGTAAATGAGTACTAATTCTGAATATATAATTTTTATAATATAATATATTATCTCTTTATCAGACAATATTGAGCTAAAATGTTATCCTATTTAGACATACACATATTTTTCTTCCAAAATTTTTAATATTTATCTGTTATTTTTGAAACATTGCTTTCTTGGACAGATGGTAAGAGAACAATTGAATTTACTATTCATTACATATATTAAATCGCTTTAAATAGAAATAATTATAGTTTCTTTTCAGTTGAACTTACGTAACTAGAGTTTATTTTTCCGTATTTCAAAAAATAATACAAAATTATTTTTCTTGAAAGTCAAAAAAAAAAAAAAAAAAAAAAACTCTAGTTTCGTTTTGCTACATACAATAATAGTATTGATGTATTTAATTTCTTTTTCAATCTCAAATTAAATATCGTTTTACTTCCACTTCACTTACAAGCATCCATGATACACATTTCCAAGTATATATATATATAAGTCCATGAACAATTCTCTTGTGAATGGAGATCCCTCACAAAATTTTATAATAAAGTACTTTTTTCCACCCCTCTTTTGCACTTTTCTAGATTATTTTTTTCTCTCTTAATATTCTTAATAAATAAGGAAAAAAGAAAATAAAATATCTTCTTCTTCTTCTTCTTTATCTTCTTTTTTGGAAAATAATTAAAGAGATAATTTTCTGAATGGTTAGATTGTCTATCGATTTGTTTCGTCTTTTTATTTTAATGGTACATCACTAAGAGCATGTGCACTGTGACGTCTCACGAAATTAAATAACTAATATTTCAGAGATGAGAAAAAAAGAGATCAATTTCCGATAAAGTGACACAGGGTTTTTAGAATATCAGTTTTGAAAATAATAATCTAGTCTTGAAAGGGAACGAGAATAATTGATGAAACCCTATTTTCTCTTTCGGTATAAATTATATTTAAAATAGGAAAGTCATTCAACATTTTTAAAAGTACTCGATACGAACTACAAAAAAGAAATTCGTTTTTTTATTTCTATTGGAGTTTTTTTTTCTATTTGTAAAAACTGAGAGGTATTTGCTTCAGTAATGTAGGCAATTTAGTTAATATTTTGGCAGTAAAGTAATAAATTTAGACAAGTAGCGAAAAATCTAGTTAAAATTCACATTTTTCCTTAATTTTTTCTTCCTTTTAGTAATTCTTCATTTACAGCAAACGGACAACTGACAAAATTATAAGGAAATCAGAAATATTTTAAATTGAAAATCTTTTATTAAAATATTCACAGACGAAATTATTATTCCAAATTTAAGAAAATATTTCTCAAAATTAACATAAAATAAAAATTCTTAATTTATAAGAATAGACCATTTTTTTTAATTTTTACTATTAAATTAAATATTACCTTTGCAATATTGCAAAGTAAATTAAATATCAAATTTTGTATATTAATTTGAAATTTTAAATTCAATAAAATATTTTAAATTTAATAAATTCAATAAAATATTTAAATTAAATGAAATTAATATTAGATTTGCAATATTAATTATATTAAACATTAAATTTGGAAGATTAAATTAAATTAAACTGTAAATTTCGAATATTAAACTAAATATTAAATTTGGAATAACGAACCAACAATATAAAAGAGACTATAGATAAAAAGTTTTCACACTGACCAAAAAAAAAAAAAAAAAAAAAAATAGACAATGAACACTGACATTAATTGTTACGGAAATGTTTCATTTACGGTTGTAACAAATTACCGCAAATTTCCAAAAAATTTAGTTCAAATTTCCAGTGAATCGAATAGAATCGAAATTCATGAAAACTAATTTCAAATACAGAGAAGTTTTGTTCAACAAAATTTTTACCCAATTAAAATTTAAACAATTTTATAGAATTGTGATTAAAAAAAAAATATTAAATTTATATTCAATTGAATTTATATTCAGTTAAATGCCTAAACATTTATTTATTTATTTATTTATATTTATTTAGGTTTGTAAAAATGTTTACAAATTTGAACTAGTGACTGAAATTATGCTTTTCAATTAGTAAATTTAATTAATAATTTCGTAGAAATTACTATACTTATTAGTAAAATTTACTAATTCAAAAGCAAAAAGTCAGTCACTAATATTCAAGTTAGTAAACATTTTTACAAATCCAAATTAGTAAGTTTTACTAATAAATAGTAATTTCTGTTAATTAATTAGTAAAATTTACTAATTCAAAAGCAAAAAGTCAGTCACTAATTTAAATTAGTAAGCATTTTCAGTAATTCAGATTTAGAGAGAAATTTATATTTAATTGATTTAAATTTATTGTTTTAATTTAATTTCATTGAATTTATATTGGTTCAATTTATTTTATATTTAAAGTTAAATTAAATTAAATTAAATTTATCTTTAATTTAAATTTTAATTAGATTTTATATTTCCCTTAAATTTATATTCAATTTATTTAATTGAATTTATATTAAAATGATATTTAACTGATAAATTGCTAATAATAAATTTAAATTTAATAATTTTTGAAATAATTGCTTATTGTTGTATTTTCCAAAAAAAAATTTTCTCAAAAATAACACGCACTGGGTCTGAAAGACCTTTTTTTGTGTTTATCACTAAATTTTCTTTTCAGAAAATTTTTTCTAATATTTAGGAATTCGATTTTGAAAAATATTGTCCAAATTATTGAATTTCCCTTTTAGTTCTTCAATCTTTGAAAAAATTTGTTTAAAAAAATTTAATTTTGATTTAGAGTTTCGATTTTTGAAAATTTCTCCCATTAAATGCTACCTATTTTTATTATTAAAAATTCCATTTTTTTTTTTGAAAATTTTATCACTGCGAAATTTTTTTTTTTAATAATTAAAATTTTTGAATAATCCTTAAAAAATGCAATTTATTTAGAAATTCGATTTTTGAAAAATTTTGTCAATTTTTGGAAAATTTGTTTTAAAAAATCCATCTGGAAGCATTTCCTAAAATTTTTTCCATAGTGACTTTTGGGAAACTTCCGGAATTGTTGCCCGGAAAAAATTTGGAATTTTCCCGTGAAATTTTGTAGAAAATTTTCGGAATTTTTCCTAAAGTTTCTTAGAAGCGACCTTAAGAAATTTTCCTGAAATACTTCCAAACTGAATGCATAGAAGAAAAAGAAAATTCAATGACAAAAATTTTCCAAAAAACCGAATAACTGAATTTTCTTTTCCTGTCTTACTATCTTTTTCAATTTAATATTTAAATTGAAAAGACAGGAAAATTAAATTCAGAATTAATTAACCAATTATTGGTTAATTAATCTTTGTAAATGAAAAAAATGTCATTTTTAAATTACAAAAAAAAATTGCCATTTTTGAGGAGAGAAAAAAAAAAGTTTAAAAATAAAAAATTCGACTTTTGGAAAATAGGCTAAACACTGGAAATTTGGATACATTATTTTCGGTCGATTATACTTTTTATCGGTTACTTTATTTTATCATATATCAAAAACATCTTTATTTTTTTCTTTTTTGAAATTTTTTTTTTTTTTTTTTTTTTGGTTCTTATAAAGAGTAATTTTTCCAAAAATTCTTTTTTAGTTTCCTTCAGGAATTTTCTCAATTTGATTGGTATTTTCTCGAACAGAAAAAATGCACTGACTGTCTTTTATCGTACTCCTTTTGTATTATATTTATATCAATCACACTGGTCTTGGAATCCTCCTATCTTGGCACGACACTATGCTACTACCTGTACTACTTCTACTTCTACTACTTCTACTACTACTACTACTACCTCTACTACCTCTACTACCACTCAAAACTCCGTTGTTCGGCAAATGCAACTACGTTAAGTCGCAGCCAAAGTTGTTGTCCAAAAAAAGAATGGTAAGTCCGCCTGACGACTTACTTGACGCAAAAAAAAAAATACTAAGAAAAAGCGTACAAATTTTGTATTTTAACAAAACTCGTGAACAAGCGCTGACACGTTCAATGTCGTTGAACCTCGTTTTTTTTCTGGAGCCAAAATAACACTTTTTTTCTATTATTACGTGAACGAAAAAATAACAAAAAAACGTGCACAAAAATATTTTTACAAAAAAAAAAAAAAACCGAAGAGAAACAATTTTCTCATCTTAGCTTTTCGGAAAAAATTAAAAGAAAACAAAGTCTAATTCTATTTTTCAATTTTTATACAATTAAACAATTATAAAAAATTAATTTCTATTTTCTACTTCACTAGGTCCGCCGGTGTTAAAATATTTTGAAATTTCTATTTTTATATAATTGAAAATTAAAACTATGAAATATATTTTTATAATAAAATTAAAAAACTGTTATAGAATTACTAATTATGATTGTTATTATAATTTACATATTGTAATCATTAATTATAATTATTAATTAATTTATAATAATTTTTATAGTTTCTAATTATAATTATTAATTTATTATAAGTAACTTACAGTAATTATTAATAATAATTTTTACAGTTTCTAATTATAATTATTAATTATTAATTTATAATAATCAATAAAATTATTGTTACAGTTTATAATTATAATTATTAATGTATTGTAATTACTAATTATAATTGTTAATTTTTTATAATTTATAATAATAATTACTAAATAATTAATATTTAATAAAAATTTATTAGAATTATTAAAAAATTGAAAATTTGTCTGAAAAAAATTGAAAGAAAAGATACAAACTGATAAAAGATCAAACTAAGGTAAAATTAAAAAAAAATTCAAAGTTTCAAAATTGAAATAAGAAAATAATTTTTAAAAAATGATTTGAGCTCCAGAATTATATATATACGAATTGCGACAAGAACGTTCTACGCAACTAAAAACAGCTTGTTTTTCTGACGCGTGCGCAGTAACAACAATTTTCAATCTTGAATGAAATATTAATCGCCAGTCGAGTAAATTAATCTTTTCGTTTTATTTTACACTGCCGCCTATAATTTTCTTTTCATGAAAAATTTTTTTTTTTTTATTTCCTACTTGCATTATTATAATACACTGCTATCGCGCGATTATACATTATATGCGCCGAACTCTCACACAAATGCAAGTCAATCACGTGCCCCTAGATTTGTAATAACAATTTAGACTATTTTCAATTTTTTTTTTTTTTTGACCCCGTTTTTTGAGACAATTTTGGTTTTTCTTTCTATTTCGAATATTTCTAACCAATTCGGGTGTAGAGAGAGAAAAAATAATAAATTTGTTAACTTTGGCTCATACGACGTAGAATTTGCACTCTCTTCTTTCCTTGTATACTAACTACTTTCTAGTATTTTGAAAAAATTCTTCTTTTTGGGTCAGAATTTTTCTCTTTCAATTAAGAATTTAGATTTTTTTAAATTTTTTATTAAATTACTATTTTTTTTTTCTTGTTTTTCTAATATTTTTTTTCTAATAAAAAAGTAGTTTTTTAAGTAATCGAAATAGAAAGTACATTTTTCAGTAATTTGGAATTCTTTTTTCTATTTTGAAAAACCAAAAACTATTTTTTAATAAAAATGTAATTTGCAAAATTTTTCTAGTAAAAATATTTCTTCATTTATGAATTAAACAAACGATTTTGCTAATTTATGAAGTAAAGGAAAATTTTGCTAATTTGGAAATTAAAGAATTTTTTTGCTAATTTATAAAAAAAAATTAAATAGAAATTTTGCTAGGTTATAAAGTAAAGAAAACTTTTGCTAATCAAATTTATGTAGAAAATTTTTTAGAAAATTGTTGCTAACTTAAAAAATTAGAGAAAACTTTTGCTACTTTATGCGAAAAACTAAAGGAAACTTTTGCTAATTTATGTAAAACATTAAAAAATCCTTTTGCTAATTTATGTAAAAAATTAAAAAAAACATTTTGCTAATCGAATTTACGTAAAAGAATTTATGAAAATTGTTGCCAATTTAAAAATTTAAAGAAAATTTTGCTAATTTGTTAATTTACTTTACTAATTTATAAACTAAAGAAAACTTTTTCTAATTTATGGAAAAAATTAAAGAAAATCTTTTGCTAATTTATAGAAAAAAATTAAAGAAAAATTTTTCTAATTTATAAAGGAAAAAGATAACTTTTGCTAATCAAATTTATGGAGAAGAATTTAAAAATATTGTTGCTAATTTAAAAAGAAAAGGAAAATTTTGATAATTTACGCCAAAAATTAAAGAAAACTTTTGCTAATTTATTTTTAAAAATTACAGAAAAATTTTGCTAATTTATAATCTAAAGAAAACTTTTGCTAATTTATATGAAAAATTAAAGAAAAATTTAGCTAATCGATTTTACGTAAAAGAATTTAAGAAAATTTTGCTAATTTATAAATTAAAGAAAACATTTTGCTAATCAAAAAAAAATAGAAAAAATTGTTGCTAATTTATAAATTAAAGAAAAATTTTGCCAATTAGATTTACGATAAAGAATCATAGAGAAAATTTTGCTAATAATTTCATGTAATATTTAAAAACTGGCCCAATTCAAAATTCGAAAAAACTATCCAAAAAATTTTTTTTGAGTGGTGTCTTGAAATTTAACCCGATTTTCTTTCGTTTTCTATAAAACAAAAATAATCTGCATGCGTTTCACATATTATTAAATTTTGTATATTATATATATACGAAAAATGTAATTCCTTTGCAAAAAAAAATTCTTATTACTGCACATTTTTCTTAAAAATTTATAGGAAATACGACGACTCATCTCTCCATTTAGAAATACACATTTTGTAATCATCTTTTCAGAGTACATGAAAAAATTCAAAATTTATTAACAAAAATATTAAAACTCCTAATTCAAATAGAATGAAAAAAATAAGTACCCTATACTGGAACAATGTTTCTAAATTACAAAAAAAGAAAATTGAAATTGACCTTCAAAACAATACTTTATTCATAAATTAATATTTTATAATTTAAAAAGAAAAAACTTTTTAAATTACCAATCCTTTTTATTCATAATCTCCTGATTATTGTTAGTAATAGAAAAATAGGGTAAAAAAAATTTCAATAATTTACAATGTTCACCAAAATGTAATATATATCATCCCATCCTTCCTGTCATCAATCCAAAAAAATTAAATATTTTCTTTTCGTTTTTGTTATTTTTTTATATCTAATCATTTTTTTTAAGAAATGCGTTTTTATAATATATTTAATTGAAGTTAATTAATTTCTTTATGCATGAGAATTTTTTCAATTTGCTTCAATTACACTTATCGATTTAATATATAAGTATATTATATTATTAATATAAATAAGTGCGTTTTTGCAATTGATTTTCAAAACAGAGAAAAAATAATGCAATGCAAAAAAAAATCGAAATTTTAATTTTCCAGAAAAACAATTTCTTTATGAAAATATTTCTTTCTAATAATTTAAATGAAAAACTGTCTCTCATTAATTCTTTAGATTAAAGAAATATTTTATCTAAAATTAAGATAATTTTATACAGGAATTTTTGACATTTTTACTTTAAAAGATAAATTAAATTTCGATTTTTAATACGTTTGCAAAAAAGCTTTATAATTAAACAGAAAAAAATTTAGGCATCTTATTAAAATGCAATATTTTTAATTTAAACTTAAACTGGAACTGAAATTTTTTTTGTGCATTTTTGTGTCAATTTTTTTTTACTCTCTAAATTTTAATTGGTAAAAATATTTACTACTTTGAATTTGTAACTGACTTTTTGTTTTTTAATTAGTAATGTTTACTAATAAATTAGTATAGAAATTACGATTTGTTACTAGTAAAATTTACTAATTCAAAAACAAAGAGTCAGTCACCAATTTAAATTAGTAATTATTTAAATAATTATTTTTACTAATTCAAATTTAAAAAGTAGAAAAATTGTAAATAAAGTAAATTTTACTAATTTTTACTAAAAGTTAATTGCAAAATAATAAAAGTTACTCCCGAGCAAATTTCGTTGAGTAAATTTTACTTAAAAAAATTATTAGTAAAATAATAATATAATAATAAAAAAAATATAATAAATAAGTAAAATTTATCCAGAACATAATTAAAAAAAATTGATAAAAAAATTGCAGAACTTTGTGACAAGTTCACAATTTCCAAATTTATAATTCATTTTTTAAATTTTTTTATAAAAATATTCATTCCGTCATTTTAAAAAGTTGCTTACACTTTTTTCTGTATAATATATTTTTAAAAATTCTTAAATATAAATTAATTTTAATTTTAAACTCTTTCGACAATTATAATTTTTATTATAATAATTAATCAGTGATTGAGAATATATACTTTTAATTTTCATTAATATAGTTAATTACATGTATGTTATAATTATAAGTTTACAGAAAATTTCAGTATATAAAAAAATACATTAAGAAAAAATGCACTTTGGTCAGTAGTATGCGCTTTAGAAAAGTCAAATAAAAAAATTATCATAAAAATTTTCGAATATTTAGTATATTTTTAATTGAAGGTAAAAGTATTCAGCTTTTTTAATTTCTTAAATATTTTCAAAAAATAAATTGAATGCGCATGTTTACTGATTGAAAATACACTTTTTATTAACGTATTTTTAATAATTTAATCTAATTTTTGAAAGCACTATTTTTAATAGACAATAATAATTATTTTGCGCTGGCTGCGGCGATTGTTTTGAATATTATTTTACTACTACATTTACAGTAGTAATTTTTAATTGTTTAATTACAGTAGTAATTAATTCATTAATTCTTTAATAATCAGTAGATTAAAAAATTACTATTTTGTAAAAAAATTTATAATTTGAAACTATTTTCGGATTTTTTAATTTTAAATTATTTGAATTAATACATTTTTTAATAGTTGTTATTAGTATTTCATTATTAATTATTAATTTATCAATTATTAATCATTAATTTATTAATTATTAATCATGAATTAATTATTTATCATTAATTTATTAATTATTAATCATTAAATAATTAATATTTAACAATAATTGTTAATTAATAAAATTGTATTAATATTAATAACTTTTTTTAGTCTTTTTTGCCAAATTATATTTTACAATCAAAAGTTAATTGAAAAAAAAGAAAAGAAAAATATCGCGGGAGATAGCGCACCGTGTTTTGTTCACTAATCAAACTTGAATTTGTGATTTCAGTATATTTGACGATCTCTCACACGAGATCATCTGATTTTTTTGTACTTTCCTCAGAATGCGCCGAGGGCTGAATGAAAGCTCACGCGCATTTCGCAAATTTAAAATGAAATAAAAAAATCGATATTCGACTGAACAAAAAAAAATGATCTACATGAAAAAAAACTTATTTTCAATGACAAATTTATTATTCTTAATAGTCACGACACTTTTTTATTGAATTAAAAAATTCCATCGTGAAAATGATGATTGACAGATTCAATAAATCACCTTGAAATATCAACAAGTTTAAATGTCACCAACAATAGAGTTCAAATTTTTTTTTTTGAATTTTTTTTTGTATCTATTTCTTTAAGATGAAAATTATTTATGTACAAAAAAAGGAAATTAGCGGGTTAAACATTTACAGATCGAAAATATTTTGAATTTTTCTACTATTCCGATAGTCGGTAATGTCAAATTCTACCTAAATTTTTTTGGTCAAATTTGGTAAAATAATAGCAGTGGCACTTAGTTTCGATCTTAATTAAACGATTCCTACAAAAATTTTGAAAGTATGACCTAAATTTTCAAAAAAAAACGATTGAAAGTGGGACAAATTTTCAAAACTGTCTCGATTCTGTCAAAAAACGAGGTTTTCATGCCAATTTTTAAAGGATAAAAAGTAATTATTGCGTTTTAGAATAATAAATTAAGGGGATAAACTATTACAGATCGAAAATATATAGAAATTTACTACTATTGCGACAGTCGGTAATGTCAAATTCTACCTAAATTTTAGTAAAAATTTGGTAAAATAATAGCAATGGCACGTAGTTTTTATCTTAAATAAACGATTACTACAAAAATTTTGAAAGTACGACCTAAAATTTCCGAAGAAAAACGATCGAAAGTGGGACAAATTATCCTACAGGACTCAATTCTGTCAAAAAACGAAGTTTTCACGGCAATTTTTAAAGGGTAAAAAGTATTTATAGTGTTTCAAAAGAATAAATTGAGTGAAAAAAGTGTTACTGATCAAAAATGTACAAAATTTTCCACTATTTCGACAGTCGGTAATGTTAATTTCTTTTTTAAATGTTCTAGTTTCAGAAAAAAAATGTGGAATTAAACCAAAAACTCAAGTGAAATTTCAGTTCTAGCCAATGAACAAAAAGAATTATATGATTTTGTTGAAATTAACAAATGTCGGTAATGTCAAATTCTACCTAAATTTTTTAGTCAGATTTGGTAAAAGAATAGTAGAGGCACTTAGTTTAGATCTTAATTAAACGATTCCTACAAAAATTTTGAAAGTATGACCTGAATTTTCGAAGAAAAACGATCGAAAGTGGGACAAATTTTCAAAAATGTCTCGATTCTGTCAAAAAAAGATGTTTTCATAACAATTTTTAAAAGAGAAACAGAATTTTTAGTGTTTCAAAAGAATAACTTTAGTTGAAAAAATGTTACCGATCGAAAATATAAAAAAATTTCCACTATTACGATAGTCGATAATTTAAAATTGTTCCGAAACTAGTTATATTCAGAAAAATATTTGTCGCATTTAACTGAAGTCACATTTTTAGTGAATTCTACTTCTAATTCTGCAGTCACTTTTACCTCAAATTTGCAGAGAAAACAATTTTAGAATTTAGTGAGAAACAAATAATGTCGGTATTGTCGGTAATATCAAAATCTATCTAAAATTTAAGGGGAAAATTTGAAAAAAATAGTTGTGGCACTTAGTTTAGTTCCTAAATAAGCAACTGCTACAAGAATTTCAAAAGTATGATCTGAATTTTTGAAGAAAAACGATCGAAAGTACAAAAATTTTCGAATTTGACTCGATTCTGTCAAGTAACACGTTGTTATGACAACTTAAAGTGAAGGAAAGAATGAAAACATTGATAGCTTAGTCGATAACAAACTATGTCGGTAAAATGTCGGTAATGTCAAACTCTACATAAAATTTTGTCCGAAAATTCGAAAAAAAATAGTAGAGGCACTTAGTTTACATCTCAAATAAGCGATTGCTGCAAGAATATCGAAAGTATGACTTAGATTTTTGAGAAAAAACAATCGAAAGTATAAAAATTTTCGAATTTGACTTGATTCTCTCAAGTAACACGTTGTTATGACAACTTAAAGTGAAGAAAAGAATGAAAACATTGATAGCTTAGTCGATAACAAACTATGTCGGTAAAATGTCGGTAATGTCAAACTCTACATAAAATTTCGTCCAAAAATTCGAGAAAAAAATAGTAGAGGCACTTAGTTTACATCTCAAATAAGCGATTGCTACAATAATATCGTTGGAATGACTTAGTTCTTTGGCAAAAAATTGGCGTACAAGTGAAAAATCACCGAATTCTATTATCTTAAGATAAAATAAACGATGGAAATTGTCGACTAAACGTGAAATAAAAAGTTTTCATTGTAAATAAGTAATTTCATGATGAAATCATGAAGAAATTAAAAAAGAATAAGAGATCTGTTCAGTATAATATCGAATATCGAATAATAGTACACGCTTGAGAATGCCACTTACGCTGTGCACATATTTTTCGTCTGTTCTATGTGTTGTTTTCTTTCTACCACACTACTTGTGCTACTTCTACTACTGCTGCTACTACCTACTACTATTACTACTACTGCTACTGCAACCAACCAACCAACCAACCACCATCATCACCACGAACCACTACAATCATAAAAAAAATACTACCATCACCATCATCACCCGAATACTACCACGATCATCACCCAACTCGAAAATATCAACGACTATGATTGAAAAAAAAACAAAAACCGGCCGTCTTGACGCTGTGCTCTTCTCACATTGTTGGTACTTCTCTCCCTTTTCACGTCCTGCGAACTCCATCGGTAAACCAACTAATCACCGTGGTCCGATGATTACCTGATCGTCTGGTCCATCCGGTCCGAAAACGACCCCACGTTCTTTCGCGTATGGTGAGTTTTATTTCTGTTGAAATCTACCTTACCAACAGAAGACAATATCGAATCTAGAACCGATTTTTACCTTCACTTGTTGAGATCTATGAAAAATTGCTATTCTCCTCAATCGGTATAAAATTTGTCGCCTCAATAATCAAATTTTTCTTAACTGCAAAAATGAAAATGGTCGTAGCGTCGACGCTAAATATTACATGTTTAATTCATTTAGCATCGACGCTAAATACATCGGAAAATAAATTTTCCGACGTTCATTTTCGCAGTTAACAAAAAATTATACTTAGAAAATTCTCCCATTGCTATCGACTTTTAACATGTCCTTAAGAATCAGTCAAACAAAAATTCTGCTCGAATTAATTCGGAAAAATTCCAAAAGTCACTTTTAGCAATAATAAAAAAAATCAATCTACCTAAATTAGTTTCAATTACTATAATATTTTCATGGGTCTCCGCATTTCTATTGAAGGTCTCTCGGTACTAGACTCGATTACGTTCAATTTTGATGTTAGCTCGATATCATCGTATCGCAATGGTCTCTGACAATAAAATGCCAACAATTATACGGAAATGATTCTTCGATTGGAATTCTTTTTCTTTCATTTCTCCCATTCATTTCAAGAAGAAATAATCAACCAAGAGAATAAAATTAAAATAATTTAATTCTTTCTTAGCGAAATTCAAATGATGTAAAGACAATTGTCCAAAAAAAAAATCTTCTCTCATTTTTTTTTGTTTTTTTGTTTTTTTTGTTTTTGAAAAGCAGAATTTTCTTGAAAAGCGACCATTGCGATCGTACGAAAGGTTGTGATAGATGTAAATTGTAAAAAAAAGAGAGAAGAAACATGAATAAAAGACTGAATGAAAGTGGAACTGGAGGGTGAATGAGAAGAAAAAAAGAGGCGAGGTAGAAAGCAGCTTGATCTGTTGTAAATTAGTAGTGACGTCCACTGTTGTTTGTCGCGAGTGTCTCTATGATAATTTTACATCTACCTATTCAAATATTTACTTTAATAAAAATGAAAACTAACTACACATAAAAACAATACAAAAACCCAAAATTCTAAATAACGTTTACTAAAATATTTTACTTGAGATTCCGAAAAATTAAATACAACACTAATTTTTTGCTAAAAAAAATCAAAATTTTTCTAATTTTTCATTCATAATTCGGTTTTTAATTATTATCAATTTTCGTGCGGGAATTTTCCACTATTTATAAATGTGACAAAGGCTTTGAAATGAAAAAGACTTTTTAAGCGTTAAAAAATTATAGATTATTTTTTAGGAAAATTTAATTATCTGCAGTCTTAAAACAATTTTTATTTAACTACTTTATACACTAAATAAATTAATAAAAATTGTTTTCGACTTCAGACAATGAAAGTAACTTTAAGTAAATTAACGTAAATTTAATTAAATAAGCTTTAATTTAAATAAATAAATTTAAAAACATTCCTAAATATAATATACAATTTCTCGTCTCGTAAAGTTTCTTTTCACCAGAAAGCAATAAAATTTCAATTCAGTATTACGATTTCAAAATTGTTTTAATTTTTAATTTTGTGTTTTAATTTTAAAATCTTTTAAAAATAATATATCGGAAAAAATGAGTAAATTAATTTTAACTGTAAATGTCGAAAAATATAAAATGTCTGTAAAGTCCTCTGACAATTTTTACTATTTTTCATTTTATGACGTTCAAAGTAAAAATTAATAAAAATTAATAGTAAAATTTACTTCGTAATAGAAGAAATTTTCTTTGAAAATTGTAACAAATGACGGAAAAATTAAAAACTTTCTAAAATTTATTGTTAAGTTTACCATAAAAATATAGTAAAAATTTCCTTAATCTGTGTAAATTTCTGTGTCAGTTTTTACTATTACCAAACTAAATTTAACTCAAATTTTAATAAAAATTAATCAAATTTATTTCGGAATTAAAAGAATTTCCGTTGGAAATTATAAAAATTGTTAAATTTATAGCAAAAACTTGAAAAATTTTAAAGAAAGTATAGTGAAAATTACAATATTTGGCATATTTTTCTGACAATTTTTACTATTTGAAAAATAAATTTTTCTCTTCCTAAAGTAAATTTTAATACAAAATTAGTGACATTTACTTTAAAATTAGTAAAATTTATTTCGGAATGCGTAAAATTCTGCCAATAGTAAAAATTATTTAAAAAGGGCAGAAATTTCAGAAATTAAAAATTTTACTACAAAAGTATAGTGAAAGTTACTTTATTCGGCGCGAAGTTTGTGTTCATTTTCACTATTTCCAACCTTTAATTTTACTATTTCTGACGCAAACTTATTTTAATTTATTTCTGAATTAGAATAATTTACTTTCGAAATTGTAAAAATTGTTAAATTTACAGCAAAAAATAGTGCAAAATTTTTAATTTTACTATAAAAGTATAGTAACGGTTACAATATTTTACTATTTTCGTAAACAATTTTAGTAAAATTTGTAAAATTTACTCTGGAAATAGTAAAAAAATTCCACTCAATTCAGAAGTTAGAAAATTTTATTTTACTGTAAAAATATAAAAAAAATTTCTTTCTTTCATTTTTTTCCGTTTATAGTAAAACCTAAAACTTTTTGCGCATTTCTGTCAATATTTACCATTTCCAGTCTGTAATTTTTTATTCCTTAGGTAAATTCTAACAAAAATTTCGTAAAATTTATTTCGAAATTAGTAAAATTTACACTTTTGAAATAGTAAATGTTTTTAAAAATGCGTTAAAATTCAACATATTCTATGTTTTACAAAAATTAATAGAAATGCGCCGAATTTGAAAAAAAAGTTGAATTTTACTTCAAAAGTATAGTAAAAATTACTTTCTTCATTTTTTCCGTCATTTTTTATACTAAATCAAACTATCTGCAATTTCTGACCACTTTTGATATCAATTTTTATTATTTTTAGAGTTAATTTTACTGCCTCCAAAGCAAATTTTAGTAAAAATTAGTAAACTATCCTTTGGCGATATAGTAAAATCTCTGAAATTAGTAAAAATCGAAGCAAACGTGCGCAGAAATTTTCGAAAGTTTAGTTTTTACTATTCAATTTCAAGTATAGGAAAAATTACTTTATTCTGTCCCAATTAGTAAAATTGTGCTACGAACGTCGTAAAATTTACATTATTAATCTATTGTTATAGTAAAAATTGACACAGAAATTGCGTAGAAATCTAAGACACTAAATTTTACTTTTATAAAAAGTATAGCAATTTTTTTTTATAAAAGTATAGTAAAAGTTGCATTCATGCGCGTTTCTAAGTCAATTTTTTACTATTTAAAAAATAAATTTTAAAACCGTCCTCAGTAAATTTCGGCAAAAATTAAAAATTTAATGTCAAATAGAAAATTGTATGAATGGTATTTTTTAAATAGTTTTTTATAATGAACGAACAAAAAAAATCAACTCATCATCGGCAGAAGAGTTCAATAATCGTGAATACTTCCAAGCAGATAGTTATTTACTCAAAATAATTATTATAATATCTTCAAATATTGATCGTGAAAGGATTGACACACTTCTACACACAGTATTATTATTTTTTTTAAAGTTATAATATAATTAACAGGCCACAAAGCTTAACATATATTTTAAATACCTTTCTAGAGTGAATTTTTAATTACAATTATTATTATTATTATTAATTTTATTATACAATATTTAAAGGAGAAATAATTTTTATTCCGCGATATGTTTTTTTTATATATATTATATTGCATGTTGCATGTTTGATGTTCTGAATTATATAATACGCAAGTTTGCGCAGCTTAATGCACGCACACGCGCGTTTTTCATTTTCTTACTTAAAGCATCAAGCATATACGTCAAAAGTGTCAGGCAAAAGCTAAAGAGCACAATAGAAATATAATGATAAAACAGCACATGTTGACTGTTTATGTTTCCACCATGTAGGTCGACAAGTTTATTTACCACGCAGGTAAATAATTTTTTTTTTTTTCATTTAATTACTTTTTTATTATTTTTTTTTACTAATGATGATACATTATGATAATGTGCTCGATGCATTTTGGTAAGAGTTTTTTTTTAATTGTTGATAAAATTGATAATAAGAAACGTTTCGTTTGTAATTGAATAACCAAGTTTTGAATAATAATTCTAGAAAATCATTTCCACTTCTTTTCACTCTTTTACTTAATGTATGATAATTTTCGTACAGGAAAAACTTTTTTATCCTTTCACAAAGTTTACTCGTTTTGAAATTTTTAATTAGACAAAAATATAACAAAGTTGACACTTTTCAATATTTTTTCCATCATTAAATATAAAATTGAACATTTTTTAAATATTTTTTTAATTAAAAAAAAAATACACAAAAATTATTACTCTTATAATTTTTTCTTTTATTTCCATAAAACTGGAGATCATGAGAAACTAATTTTTGAAAAGGAAAATATTAAACAGACCATTAATGTTAATTTTTAATATCTGTTCTTAAGATTCAAAACAATCTAACAGTATACAAAATTTCTAAAAATTAAAAAAATTTACTAAAATTTCTAAAAATAGAAAATAAATACAAAAAATACCATAAAAAATATTGGAAAAATTCCAAAACTTAATTTTTCAATTAAAAACAAAACGTGACTATTATTAATTTTCATTTTAGGTAAAATTGAAATGTGTGTGAAGTAATAAATACAAAATTAAGCTCAGGCAAAGCAAATTAATACTATTTGATAGAACTTTTCTAAATAGATTTTTTCATAAAAACCTTAAGTTTATATTTCTTTATAAA
The DNA here is from genome assembly GCF_015476425.1 of Leptopilina heterotoma. Taxonomy (NCBI): domain Eukaryota; kingdom Metazoa; phylum Arthropoda; class Insecta; order Hymenoptera; family Figitidae; genus Leptopilina; species Leptopilina heterotoma. Next base: position 55,491 of record NW_025110873.1, on the reverse strand, counting down.
GTTGTTTAGATTTTATCAATTTTTGTCTTCTTGTAAAATTTATAAAATATCTATTTACTTTTTTTTTTTACTATTTATCTTTTTATTAATTATTAATTATAAATAATTAATAATACAATTCTTCACTTTTGAAGAATTTTATCAAAAAACTTTCAATACGAATTAGTTACTTTCGACTAATTTGTACTTTTAACAAAATAGTGATTATTTAAAGAAAAAAGAAATAAAGTAATTTTTACCACACTTTTAAAGTAAAATTTAAACTTTCTACAAATTCGACGCATTTCCAATAATTTTTATATAATTTCCAAAGTACAAATTTGACTAATTCTGAAAAAATTCCACTAATTTTTACTATAATTTCTTTCATGAATAGAAAAATTTAGTCTCGAGATAGTAAAAATCAAACTAAGAAATTTTGCCAAGAAAAAGGGAACTTGTACCATACTTGAATAGTAAAACATACAATTTTTGTAATTTTAACAAATTTTTAAAAATTTTTACTGTTTTCAAAGTGTAAATTTTACCAATTTCGAAATAAATTTTACTAAATTTTTGTTATTGTAAATTTTATTATAAAAAAAACAAGGAAAAAAATGAGAGAAAGAAATTGAGTGAAATTTTTTACTATTTCCAGAGTAAATTTTACAAATTTTACTAAAATTGTTTATCGAAATAGTAAAATTTAATGTGGAAATAGTAAAAATTGACAGAGAATTGCGCAGAATATTTTAACGGTTACTATACTTTTATAGCAAAATTAAAAATTTTTCACTATTTTTTGCTGCAAATTTAACAATTTTTACAATTTCGAAAGTAAATTATTCTAATTCCGAAAGAAATTGAAATTCATAGTGAAAATTGACACAAACTTTGCGCCGAATAAAGTAACTGTCACTATACTTTTGTAGTAAAATTTTTAATTTCCGAAATTTCTGCCCTTTTTAAACAATTTTTACTATTGTCAGAATTTTACGAATTCCGAAATAAATTTTACTAATTTTAAAGTAAATTTCACTAATTTGTATTAAAATTTACTTCAGAAGGAGAAAAATTAATTTTTCAAATAGTAAAAATTGTCAGAGAAATTGATAGAAAAATATGCAAAATATTGTAATTTTCACTATACTTTCTTTAAAATTTTTCAAGTTTTTGCTATAAATTTAACAATTTTTACAATTTCCAAAGAAAATTTTTCTAATTTCGAAATAAATTTGATTGATTTTTATTAGAATTTGAGTTAAAAATTGTAAAATTTAGTTTGGCAAAAGTAAAAATTGACATGGAAATTTGCGCAGAATAAAGAAATTTTTACTATATTTTTATGGTAAAATTTACAATAATAGAAATTTTTGATCAATTTTTCCGTCATTTGTTACTATTTTCAAAGCAAAAATTTCTCTATTACGAAATAAATTTCAAAGTAGATTTCACTAATTTTTATTAAAGTTTACTTTGGGAGTAGAAAAGTTTATTTTTCAAATAGTGAAAATTGTCAGAGAATTGTGCAAAATAATGTAACATTTACTATACTTTTCATAGTAAAATTTACAGTGTTTAAAATTTCTCCTCAATCTTTATGTCAAATTTTTACTATATTAGCGTAGTAAATTTTACAAATTTCATAGCGTATTTTATTAATTTTAAATAAAAATGAATAAATAATTTTGGAAATAGTAGAATTTACTTTAAAAATAGTCAAAATTTACTTCGAAAATAGTCAAAATTTGTAAAAATTCCCAGACATTTCAGAATTAAAAAATTTAATTATAAAACTGCAGTGAAAGTTTCATAGAAATAGATAAATATTTAAATAGACAAATAAACAGATTAATAAATAAAGAAATAAATGGATACAAGAATAAAAAAGATACACAAATAAAAAGATAAATAATCAAGTAAATAGATAAATTAATAAATCACAATATAAAAAAAATTTGAAAAAAAATTACGATCACAAGTAGTAAAATTATATTTGTAATCTTTAAATTAAAATCAAATGGAGAGCATCTGCTTGCTTGTTTGGTAGTAGTTATAGTCATCGTTTCCTATTTCTTTATGAATAAAAATTTGGATTTAATATTTTAACAGGTGCAGCAGCCAATCTCCGCAAGGAAGTTATTAGAAACAAGATCAGGGCCATTGGAAAGATGGCGCGTGTCTTCTCCGTTCTCAGGTCAGTGTGAATGTGAATTGCAAAACAACTGGCATATTATTTAAACTCATATACCAAGTATAAGCTGATTCTTTTGAGGTCTGATTATTCTTTTAAGTGACAACATCTATCCTATATATATACTCTATACGAATTGTATTAGAATCTCTAGCCATGAACTTTACACCCAGAATTTTAACGAGATTTTCTCTCTATACCATATTTATATATACGTATATATCGTTTCAAGGACAAAAGAATGAAAAATTAAACAAATTTTCAAAATTACAGTGAAAAAAACTTGGCTTTTAAATACATATATTAAATATATTTAAAAAAAAATCAAATTTTAATGAGAAGAAAATTTAAATTTATTAAAAATTTAATTATAAATTTTATGTTTTTAATCATTTTTTTTTTTTGTGTAAATAATTTCTGTGAGGAAATTTTTATTTACGATTGGATGAAATTCATTTTCAGGGAAGAAAGCGAGAGTGTTTTGCAGCTTAAAGGGCTTACACCGACAGGATCTCTACCACTTGGCGCTTTATCTGGAGGAAAGACATCTTTGAAAAATGGTAAATTTTTTATTTTATTAGGAAATTAAGGCCATGCGGAAAAAGGTAACCCTTCCCCTAAACCCACGAATAAAAATGAATTCCCTTGTGTCGTCTCACTCTTAAATAAGTTAAGATTTTTTCGGAGAAAATTCCACTTAAATATAAAAAGGTTACCATAGCTGATATAGTAGGTGAAATACTAACAGTAAAATGTTCGAATGATGTTTAAAGAATTTTACAATCTTGGGAAAGAAAAGAAATTTTAAAAAAAATTCAGATTAATAGGTAATAATAGGTTAGTAGGTATTAATAGGTTAGCAGCTACTAATATATTAATAGGTATTAGTAGGTTCAGAGCTACTGAAATGTTAAAAGGTTAGTAGGTTAATGACTATTAACTACTACTATCTACTAGGTTGAAAGCTACTTAAAGGTTAAAAGGTTAATAGGTTAATAACTATTAACTACTACAACTACTACTACTACTATCTACTAGATTAAAAGCTACTAAAAGGTTAATAGGTTAATAATCATTAAATACTACTATTACTATCTACTAGATTAATAGCTACTAATAGGTAAAATACTAACTGTAAAATGTCCCAATGATGTTTAATACATTTTACAATATTAAGAAAGAAAGAATTTTAAAATAATTTTTAAGAGTAGATGTTAAAGATTAATAAGTATTAATATAATAGGTAAACTACTAACTGTAAAATGTCCCAATGATGTTTAATACATTTTACAATTTTAGGAAAATTAGAGTTGCAAATGTCTAAATGATATATTAGTAGGTTAACAGCTACTAAAAAGTTAATAGGTACTATTTACTAGGTTAAAATCTACTAAAGGTTAATAACTATTTACTACTAGTACAACTACTACTACTATTTACTAGGTTAAAAGCTACTGAAAGGTTAAAAGGGTAATATCTATTTACTACTATTACAACTACTACTATTTAAAAGTAGTAGGTTAAAAGTTACTGAAAGGTTAATAGGTTAATAACTATTTACTACTACTACTACTACTACTACTATTACTACAACTACTATTTACTAGGTTAAAAGCTACTAGAAGGTTAATAGGTTAATATCTATTTACTACTATTACAACTACTACTATTTAAAAGTAGTAGGTTAAAAGTTACTGAAAGGTTAATAGGTTAATAACTATTTACTACTACTACTACTACTATTACTACAACTACTATTTACTAGGTTAAAAGCTACTAGAAGGTTAATAGGTTAATATCTATTTACTACTATTACAACTACTACTATTTAAAAGTAGTAGGTTAAAAGCTACTGAAAGGTTAATAGGTTAATAACTATTTACTACTACTACTACTACAACTACTATTTACTAGGTTAAAAGCTACTAGAAGGTTAATAGGTTAATAATTATTAAATACTACTATTACTATCTACTAGGTTAATAGCTACTAATAGGTAAAATACTAACTGTAAAATGTCCCAATGATGTTTAATACATTTTACAATATTAAGAAAATAAGAAAAATTAAAATAATTTTAATTAATAGGTGTTAATAGATTAATAAGTGTTAATATAGGTAAACTACTAACTGTAAAATGTCCCAATAATTTTTAATACATTTTACAATCATGAGAAAAAGAAACAAACTAGAAGATAGAAGAGAAAGATGAATAACAAGAAAGAAAAGAAAATAGGAGAAAAAAAAATAATTATAATTTTTAATATGAGTATCGAGAAGTTAATGGCTACTAACAATAGTTTGATAAGAATTAGTAGGTAAACTACAAATTGTATAATGTCCCAATAATGTTTAATACATTTTACAATTTTAAGAAAATTTGAGTTTTAAAATAATTTCAATGATAAGGTATTAGTAGGTAAAGAAAGTATTAATTTTGATAAACTACGAAATACGAACTGTAAATGTCTAAACAATGTATTAGTAGGTTTACAGCTACTAAAAGGTTAATAGGTTAATAAATATTTACTACTACAACTACTACTACTACTACTATTTACTAGGTTAAAAGCTACTAAAAGGTTAATAGGTTAATAACTATTAACTATTATTACTATCTACTAAAAGGTTAATAGGTTAATAAATATTTACTACTACAACTACTACTACTACTACTATTTACTAGGTTAAAAGCTACTAAAAGGTTAATAGGTTAATAACTATTAACTATTATTACTATCTACTAGATTAAATGCTACTATCTACTACTATTTACTACTATCTACTATCTACTACTATCTACTAGGTTGATAGCTAATAATAGGTAAAATACTAACTGTCGATTCTAAGTAACGTACGACACTACTTTTTCTCCCACATGACCTTAAATTCCTATTTGAAAATAAATTCAAATATTTTCAATCCTACTATTTGATTCTATAAGTTTTCATAAAGAGATTTGAAGACTGTGTCTGTTACTAAAAACAAAATAAGATTTAAAATAATAATAATAAAAAAAAAACGTTTCTGTATTGTGATTTCTTATAGCGCTGCAAGGCTTCTCGCCGAATCACAAGATTACCTCATTCGCTGAAGCTAAAGGGCTAGATGCAATAAACGAAAGAATGCCACCCCGAAGGGATGCCCCTCCAACGCCAGCCATCGAGGAAAGACCGGTAGAAAATTCACCCGCTGACGCTGGAGAAAGGCGGGACCATAACGGTCCACAGCAACAATCGTGAGCCTCGTCCAAACGAGGTTCGTAAATACATATTTTTTTTTTAATTCAAAAAAACTTTTTTTTTTTTTTTTGCCATAAAGAAAAAAATTTGCAAATATTTGCAATATAGATAAATTTCAATGTTTAAAGTAGTAAAAAGAAAGCATTTTTTGTAAGCAAAACATTTTTCAATAAAAAATATTTTCTTGAAACAAATATAGCATTTCGAAAATTTTTATTTGAGTACAAAATTTTAATTTTCAAAATGTTGTAATTATCACGTTTCTTAAAATTATGATCTGCTAGTCAATTTTAAAACCCGGGATCGTGTTCAGAGGGCAAAAATACATTTAAAACGACTCCCATATCAAAAATAGTCAAAAAAATAGAGGATTTTGAAAAAAGTAGGGGTAAACAATTTTTTTTGACTATTTTTGATATGGTAGTCGTTTTCAATGTATTACAGCCCTTTGAACACGATCCCGGAGTTCAAAATTGACTAGCAGGTCATAATTTTGAGAAAAGTGGGGATAAAGGCAAAAAAAGGGTTTTTTCGGGTTTTGAAAATATATTTTCTCTTATACCTAACGTGCTAGAGACATACTTGGGATCTTAAATTAAAAATTGAAACGTGCTCTTTAGGTCCAATTTACACAAGACCAAAAAAATTGAAAATTTTGAAAAAAGTGGGGGTAACAAATTTTTTTTTGGCATTTTTGACATGGGAGTCGTTTTCAATGTATTTTTGTCCTCTGAACACTATCCGGGGTTCTAAAATTGCCTAGCACGGAAGGATTTTGAGAAAAGTGGGGGGTAACACAAAAAAAAACTTGTTTTGACAAGTACCATAAGTACATTATAAGCATATAACAATAAGTTCACTAAAAAAAATAAGAATTAGGAACTCAGATGGTCCGTAACTTTATTTATGGCATTATTTAATATGAAAATTTAAATCATAGAATAAAATTTTCGAAAATACATTGTTTCAGAATACAAAAATCGGACATAGATCCACGAGAGCGCTCGCCATAGGTAATAACCACATAAACCAATGCTCGTCTCTACCCGGATGTTAGACTCTAGCGCAAAACCCACCAAGTCAACAAACATCGTCGAAAGTCAAGAGTGAGCAAAAGTCATCATTATCATCAAAATGAAAAGAAAAAGGAAAAAAAACATCACAAGACGCATAATATATACATAAACATATGCGAAGCATAAACGTAGGAAAAAAAAAAGAAAAAGCGTACGTGTAAAATGGATAGTATTGTCTACTATCTATCCATCATCTATTCTCATCCTTAAAACATTAATATCGTGAATGTGCTTTCCTGATTTTACCCACAAAAAAAAATGCTACGAAGAAGAAAAAACAAAATCATTTACTTTAGTAAAAATTTGTTTTTTTTTTTTTACTTATTCGCAGATATTTTGATTCTATAAATTATACTTTTAAAATAAAATTTCATTTTCAAAATAGTACTTTCAAAATAAAACTTTAAAAATATTTTTAAAATAAAGAAATTTGATTGAAATTTTTATTTTGAAAATAAAGAAAACAAAATATTTCTTTTTAATGCGATCAAATTTTTAGATGAAGAGAAAAAGTAACGAAAAATAATTGAAAATTTTCGATCATCATGTTCTCGCATTTATGATTTAATGCACTTTTTTCACTTTCTTCTTCATTTTTTTTTTCTTTTATTATCATTTTTTGCAAATTGTATAGCATTGTTTGCAAAGAATGCGAATAAGTGCGTTAACTCATGAATGCATTCACGTGATCTTTTTTTATCTTCATTCACATTTTTTCGTCCGCAAAATTAGAGAGAAAAAATTCATCATCTTTCTAAAAATATTCTCTTTAATAAAATTCACCAATAAAAAAAGAAATTTCATCTAGAAATTGCTAATCTAGAAATTTTGCTAAAACTACTTTAGCAAAAATTTGTCAGCCAAATAAATTTATTTGCTCAAATTAATTAATTACTTTCTAATTTCTACTCGAAAAGTAAATAATTTTGGACTTTGTTTTCTTTTTCCAAAAAAAAGGAATAGAAAAATGGGTAAATTTTCAGAAAAGTATAATCATGAGAAAATTGAGCCAAGTAGCTATTTGATGATCTTCGCCATTTAAAAAAAAAAATAAAAAAAAAGAGAGAGAGAGAGAGTGAAAAAAGCAGCTGGTCTGCTAGAAAGAGTATTGGCGAAGCTTCCGATTTATAATTTCTAGAATTCTTAATTCCGCCCTAGGTTGATGGTGCAAGGGCATCGTCACGGCCAAGGGTGATTAATTAAAACTTTTAACTTTTTAAGTCAAATTAAGTCTAGTTAATAAGTCGTGTAAGTTATGTCTGCAAAATTTATTTAAATATCATCATCTCGTAAATAAAAAAAAACAAACATAATTTTATAAAATATAAAATATTCATAACATATAAATATTATAAATACATTACACAAAAAAGATATTAAAAAAAAAGAAAAAAAAATATGAGCGCACATGACCTACGCGTTGCGAGTGGGTCATCTTTTGAAAAAATGATAGCATCACGTCTAGCGCATAGCCTTTCTCTCAAAGTTGCAAGATCACTGCATCAACCAATTTTTCCAAAAATAATAATATTTCGTTAATAATAATAATTTATTTATTTACAGTAAACAAACTTTAAATAAATAAATAAATAATAATAATATTAGATAGTTCACTTTATTATTTTATTATAATAATATTATTGTATAATTTATACATAATATTATTTATAATTATAGTATTTTTTTTTAATTATTCTAATTATTATATTATTATTATTATAATTATTATAACTACGATATTATTATTTACACGAAAAGTGCTCGTGCACTGATTTGACAACTTACTTTTTTAGATAAAAAAACTATTTCAGTATTGAATTGTCAAATCAAAAAAAAAAAAAAAGGAAATTTAATTTCTCTTTTTGCAGACTGCGTCAAATTTTTGGTGTGTCTATAAATGTTATATACTTCTATTTAATACTGCAATTGGATTAAAACAAAAAATAACAATTCAATCACAGTGTAAAAATTAAATTGACTATCAGTCCTTTTTATAATCTCTTACGTGGAATTTATATAGAAAAAAAAATTTACCGAAACTTCATATATAAATATTGCATGTCTTTAAATTTATTATATTATCAAAATAAATAAAAAAAATTCAAATTTTTCACAACTACTGATTTTTGAAAAAAAAATCTATTGAAAAGAAAATTTTTTTCTATTTCGAAAATTTCTAGCATTGAAATTCAAAAAATAATGACAGTATTTTTCTTGATCGCTTTTTAGAAATTTTTATAGAAATCGCAATATTAAATGAAATGATGACACGTAAATTACTTTATTCTCGAAATATTTTCTTTTGTGCACAAGAAAAAAAGGATAGTTTACTGAATTTTTTTTCTTTTTTTAAATAAATAGACTGTTAATTGTCTCTCAATCTTGTATACGATTTTTTTTTATTACTGGAAAGCGGTTCACTTTTTGATATCAATAAACTAGTAATACTTTTATATGAAAGATCGTATTAATCAAAAAAAAAAAAAAAAAAAAAAAAAAAAAAATACTAAGAATTTACCAGCTTTGTATTAGCAAAACTAATACTTCGATCTCCGTATTGATAAGAAACGGACTTTTCTTCACTATATAAACGCAAAACTTTTCGAAGCGCCAAAAAAAAAAATTACTTTATACTTTTATAAAAATGAAAACAAAAAAAAAACTCGTGCGAAAATTTTAAAATCTGAAAAACACCAGCAAAAACTTGAAATAAAAATCAAGTTCCTTCGTTCCAAATACTTGAACGATAAGATTTTTCTTTAATTCTAATTTTCCACTGTAATTAAAAATATTTTTTTTTAAAAATACCTTTTTTTGAAAATTTTTTTCTCTTTCCTCTCTTCAATTATTTTTTTCAAACTAATCTCGATTCAATCCGAGCAATTCTAAATCTATTGGCTTGACCAACGGAAAACAGTGCTTTGCCAATAGTCAAAAAAATAAAATCTTTGTCGAATTTAATCAAGTACGCAGTTTTTAAATAAATATACATATATAAATAAATGAATATAAATAAATATATATATATATATATATTATAAATATATAAATATAAGTATAGGATACTATACAAAAATTATAGAAAATTCCGCATATGGCGGCGCGCTGGACGATAGCTACGAAAGAATCTCAAAAAGAAAAACAAATTCTTAAAATTACTCTTTCAGTTTTAAAGTATTTCACAAATAAAAAAAAATAAATAAAATAAATACTTCGTTTTGAATCAAAATTAATTTGAAATTTTACCTTAAATCAGTGAAAAAATTTTTGACTTTAAATCAGTAAGAATTTGAATTTAAAAAAAAATTTTCAACTAAAATTGATTTTTAAAAATCGATTCTTGCTAAAAAATTGTTTTTCTACTGACAAGAAAATTTTAACTAATTTAAAAAAAAATCAATCACTGATACAAAGTAAAGTTAAAATTTTGTCAAATTCAAATTTAAACAGTAATTTTCAATGAAATTTAAAAATCCATTATTATATGTAATTTTTGGCATAGAAAAAAAATTCGTCAACAAGAAAACCAAAGTATATAAACAATTAAAAAAAAAGGAAAACGCTTTTTAAAAAAATGGATAAAAAATAATTTTTTTCACTTTATTTCACCATTTTTTTTTATAATTTGCAAAATTGAAAGTAAAATATATAATAATATAGAGCAAATATATTTTTTTAATAAAAGAAAAAAAATTTAAATCACTAGTAATCAAATTTTTTTTTCTAATAAAATTGAAATTTTGTTCGGTATTCAAAATACCACAAATTTTGAACAAAATACCAATATTTCAAAATATTCAAATTTACTAAAAAATCATTTTTCTATAATGAATAAAATGAATAAAATAAATAATTATTCCTCTATCATATTAATTTGCTCCAAAAAAAAATCTTTCTTTCTTTTATAAAAACCGAAAAGATGTCCAAAAGGAAAGAAAAATAAAAAAAAGTCCCAACTTTAATAGAAATATTTTTATTAATTATATTTTTATTATAATTAATAATTAATTAATTGCAAATTATTATAATAAGAAGTTAATTATCAACTAAGCGAATTATAATAATTTACATTTTTTAATTATAAGAAATATGGGTAATTAGGTAATTAGAAATGATTTTAAATAATAAATTAGAATTATATTAAAATTATTAATTATTATTAATTATAGATAATAAATTATAATGATATAATTATCAATTATTATTATTAATTATTATAGATAATAAATTATAATTATTAATTATTAATTATTAAAATTAATTAATTATACGATAATTGTCAATATTTCTGAAAAATTCGCATAAGTAACAATTAATACAAAAATCAGTGAAATAAAAATTATTCTCTAGGAAAATTCGCCTTAATTCTGAATTAAAAAAAATTCACCTTATTTTCTGAACATTTGACACTTGAAACATAATTTTTTCCCTTAGTCAATTTTTTAACATTCCTCAAAAAAAAAAAAAAATTGGAAATATTAATTTTTCAAAAAATACGAGAAAAAGAAACTGAAAAATAAAAAAAAATATGAAATAGAGTGAATCAAAAATTTTTTTCCTACTGCAAAGCGTTTATTTACTTGAAAATAAATTTTTTTCCCTCTTTTTTTCTTTAATTAAAAAAGAAAAACATCTTTTCTCTATTTTCACTGATAAAATAATAACAATTTATACTTTCGATCGATCGAGAAAGTAAAAAAGAAAACGAAGTTTAAAATTAGAAAAGAAAAAGAAAAATTATGAAAGTTGCTTGACTTGTGTCTTTTAATTAAGGCAAAATATTTGTAATATTGTATCGTTGAAAGTGATGATAAAAAAAGTGGAACCGAGAAAAATGAATTGAGTCACACACAGTCCTCCATGAAATAATGCACTCTTATTATTAAAAGCAAAAAAAAAAAACACAAATGAAAAGAAGAAAAAAAATTAAATGTCAATGAAAAACCATGACATGTGAAAATTCCCTAAAAATGCAGTGTCGACCCTTGCCCCAACCAACCATAATTATGGCGGAAAAATTAACGACTGATGAAGAGAAAACAAACGAGATGATCAACTTTCATGTTTAAAAAAAACACAAACAAAAAAAAATGTCTTCTTGAAAGTCATCGGTTATATATTAAGTAAACTCGAGAACGTTTTAATGCGATTAATAATAATATTAATAATAATAATAATAATTATAATAATAATTATAATAAAAATAATATTAATATTAATATTAATAATAATATTAATACTAATATTAATAATAATAATATTAATAATGATAACAATATTAATAGTATTAATAATTAATAATTAATAATTAATAATCAATAATTAATAATTAATAATGTTAATAATGTTAATAATGTTAATAATGTTAATATTAATAATAATATTAATAATAATATTAATGATAATATTAATAATAATAATAATAATAATAATAATTATAATAATAATAATATTAATAACAATAATATTAATAATAATTATAATAATAATATTAATACCCAAAATTTTTAACTACAATTTTTTTTTTCTATAATTTTTCGTAAATATTTTATTAACTCAATTCTTTACTTTTTTTTTAAATCGTCATTTTTCCACATTATTTAAAAAAAAAAAATATTCAACTAAAATTTAAACCCAATTAAAAAGAGGAGAATGCTTCGAGTTTCTATAAATGAAAATACGCATGTGAAGGTGATTGAGAAATTGAGACTATGTAATTTAAAAATAAAATTTTCCTCAAATTTTGAAAAATTTTTTCTGGTATTACTTAAGAACGAAAAAAAAAATTTAATAATCTTTTTCCTCTCAAAAAGAAATGTGAGACACAAAATCCCAAAATATATCCCAAATATATATAAAGAAAAAAAAAATATCAACTATATAGTTAAAATTTTTTTTTTACTCATCGTCATTTTTCGGGATGTTTGTTGGGTCACATTTTCTCTATCACTTCATACACTGACTTTCTGATATATGTATAGTCGTCTCGTATGTTTTAAAAAAGTATATTACAAAGATGAATAAAAAAAAAAAAACAAAAAAAACCCAATTCGAGGATTCTCCCGAATTTTAATTATTATAAATATATACATATAAATAAATATATATATATATAAATATTATAAATAATTCGTCCCGTGTTACATCTCGGGAATTTATCGTCGTTTTCGCTGTTTTTTCTACCTCTTCTCTAGGAATCGCGTGATTATTTACACACAATGGGGGGGCTTTTAAATGTTACGCGATGCGTGACAAAAAAAAGGTACCTACAAGTATATAAGGCAAAAAAAAAACCAGAAAAAAAGCAAAAAAAAAAACCAAGAAAAAAAGTGGCCACTTTTTAAGAGCCGAACGTAACGTGATGTTACGGTCAGAAACATAATGAAATTAATAAAAAAAAAAAATAACATAAATAAATAAATTAAAAAGAAAAATAAAAAAAAGGAAAAAAAAATGAAAACATTATACAAAAAAGTGAATGAATTAAGGTATATCTCTTTCTTCTCACTACGACAAATATAAAATGAAATAATTCTATCTCTCTTTGCTACCAAGTTGTACTTATTCCTACTTGATTTACTTGTACAAAAAAAATGTGTTATAAAAAAATAATAAAGTACATAATATTACATAAAAAAAATATAAATACTACATATTATATACATAATTATACATACATACACATAATATTAATTATCAATTACGATTATTAATTATTACTATCATTATTGACATTATCACAATCGAGAACAAAAAAAAAATATAGAGAGCGAATGAAACTATTGCATTGAGCTGATTGAATGAGTTGAATATTAATATATCATGAATTATAGTATTATTGCCCATCATTGTGATTATCATTGTTACTGTTACGAAAAAAGATCAGTAACCATGATGTTACGACGTTAATGTAATTGAGAATGATCTTTTTTAAAGTTCCGTTTCGTGTGTAAAGCTAATTTTAAAAGATATCAGTTAAATAAATTAATACGATGATACTACTCATATATGAAGTATTATGCTCACTAATTATTTACAAAACAAAATCCTTATTTACCATAATTTCATTTTTTTTTTAACTTTTTAGTTCCTTCACAATGTCTAGCGATTCTCTAAAAAAAATTCAAGATTTTCAAGGTCAAAAATAATTTTTTTTCAAGGTCCATTTTTAGGGTACTAATTTTCAAAATATTTGTTATTTATAATCCAGTATAATAGAGTAAATTCTGTTTATTAATTTTCCTCAATAAGTGTATTTCAAGTAAATTTTTACTTACTCTCTAAATTTGAATTAGTAAAACTAAAAATGATTACTAATTTGATTTAGTGACTGACTTTTTGCTTTTGAATTAGTAAATTCAATTTATTTTACTAATAAATATTTCTACTAAGTTTTTAGTGAAAAATAATTAATAATAATTAAAAAGCAAAAAGTCAGTTACTCATTCAAATTAATAAAAATTTTTACTAATTTAAATTTAGAGAGTATTTATAAACAATTTTATAATTGCTACATACAACATTTATCCATAAATACAATTTATTGATAAAATATTAGAAATATAAAGAACATCGATTTAAGAAACATCAATCAAAATTGTTTTCAAATAATTGAATTCTTTTTAGAATTTCTATTAAAATAATTGATATACAAATTATTAAATTAAGAAAAATTTTTGAAAATAAATTTTGCAATGAATTTTATTAAAATTTTTGAAAATAATTGAATTACTGCGAAGAATTTAATGCCAAATTTCGAAACAATTGATTTTTGAGAAAAAATGTATGCCAATTCCTATTTTAAATAATTGAATTAATGTAAAAATTTTTTTTGAAAATAATTAAAAGTTTGTGTAAAATTTTTTAAAAACTTTTGTTTAATAATTATAATATCTTTCGGGAAATTTTATAAAACAAGTAGAATATTCAAAACCATCGAAGTAAGAACATTTTTTAAAAACAATACAATACAAAAATAAATAATTAATTAAATAATTCAAAGTTTCTTAAAATTGAATTCTCAGAAAGAAGTTTATCAACAAATTTTTAAATAATTGAATTCTTTCGACAAATTCTAATGACATTTTTAAGAACAATTACATTTTTCGAGGAATTCGATTAAAATTGCTTTAAAAATTATTGAAATTCTGCAATGAGTTTTATTATTTATAAAAATAATTGAAATCTTATTAAAAAGAATTTTATTATTTTTGAAAATAGTTTGAACTTTGCCAAGAAATTTAATAAAGTTCAAAAACAATTGAATTTATGCAATAATTTGTAACTTCTCCAAAATTAAATTTTTTTTAGTATTTTTAACTAAAATTTTTGAGAATAATTGAATGTTTGTGTGGAATTTTATTAAATTTTTTTGAAAATAATTTAATTCCTAAAATGCATGTTGTAATTAAATTCTAGCGAACGATTTTACTTGAATTTTTTTAATAATTGAATTTTTAAGAAGAAATTTATTATTTGTAAAAATTATTGAATTTTTGTAATGAATATTGTTATTTATGAAAATAATTAAATTTTGCAAAGAATTTTATTAAAATACCTCAAAATAATTTAATTTTCGGGAATAATTTTGTTATTTATCTTTAATAATTGAATTCTTTCGAAGAATTATTTATATAAATAATTGAATTCTTGGGAAGAATTTTATTATTTATGAAAATAATTGAATTATTGCGAAAAATTTTTGTAAAATGTTTGAAAAGAATTGAATTTTGGTGAAAATTTTTATTATTTATGAAAATAATAAAATTTAATCCCTGCGAACGATTTTATTAGAATTTTTTAAAGTACCATTGAATTTCCAAGAAGAAATTAATTACTTTTAAAAATAATTGAATTTCGCGAAAAATTGTATTAAAATGTTTGAAAAGAATTGAATTTCTATGAATAATTCGAATATTTTTGTAAATAAGTGAATTCTTCCAATGAATTTAAAAAAACATTTTTTTTTTAAATTGATTTTTTCGAGGAATTGAAATTAAATTTTTACGAATAATTACATTTTTTGAGTAATCCTTGTAAAATTGTATTAAACATAATTAAAATTCTGCGATGAACTTTATTATTTATGAAAATAATTGAATTCTTTAGAAGAATTTTATTATTTTTAAAAATAGTTTAAACTTTGCCAAGAAATTTATTTATTTATTATTTCTAAAAATAATTGAAATTTTGACGAGAATTTTTTTTTAATTTTTGAACATAATTAAATTTTTGCGAAGAATTTAATTACTTTTAAAAATAATTGAATTTCTGTGTTTTAGAAAATATTTTTGAATTTTAGGACATAAAACGGGAGGGGGGGGGGGAATGGGCCTTATTGTAATCCCTGAGAAAATTTCCTAGAAAAAATAAAAAACAACAAAAATTCTACTTTCAGTTATTTCCAGAAATGGAAAAAATATATTAAGAATAAGTAATGAATTTGCGCCAATTTGTCGCAGTTGCTCACTAAATTCAAATTAGTAATTAAATTGAGTTACTAATTCACAATATTAAGAAATTTTAAAAATTTTTAGTCATTTTTAACTAAAACTTGAGTAAAAAAATTACAACTGCCAAAGAAAATAGTAAAATGTTACTAAAAATAGTTAAATTGTTTTACTAATGTGAATTAATGGCTCAATTTTTATTCATTCAGAAGTAGAAAGAAAAGTTTAATTTTAATTTCAAAATTAATTAACAGAAAATCATTAAATTTTAATTGACTAATTAATTAATTTTAGAAATTTAGAAAAATTTCCCTAAAATATTTTTGGGAAAATATTTCTTCAAATTTGAATAATTTATTTTTTTTTATTTAGAAATTATTAAATAATTTGTTTCATTCCTCTGAACGTAAACAAATTTTTTTTTATAAACAAATTTTGGGAATTGTATGCGAATTGGAAAAAAGTTTTCCAATTACTTCTTTCTTACGTAAAGGGAACATTTAATTATTGTTATATGCTTATAATGAACTTTCCATTTCCTTTTTTGGAAATTATAAAAAACAATTTTTACACATAAAGAATTTCATAAAAAAAATTAATAATTCAAAATCCTACCTTACAGGATGTTTTCTTTTTAGAAGTGTTTGCTACGTACCACAATAATTGTATATTAAACTCCAAGTGCAACAAATTCTCTTTTGAATTTTTCCAGTTTCACAAAACAATTGTCGATTCATCAGCAAGTCACCTGTCAAAAAAAGCAAACAAACACAAAATTAGTTATTTTGAATTTTTAATTTATATTAAATTTACTTTAAATTTATATTTTTATATTTAATTGCGACAAATATTACATAACAGAAAAAATGTAATAAAATAACTCTTTCGAAATAGTAACAATTTAATAGTTAAATTTAAATTTAATTTAATTTAATTTTAATTTTAATTTAACAATTAAATAGTAACAAGTTGAGAAAAAAAATGTATTTTCCATCTTTTGAATAAGAATTTTTAATTAAATAATATTCAATTATTGTCGAAACAGTTTTTAAACTGATTGGTAGAAATTTTTCCTGGAAATATTAAAAAAATTAATAATTACAAAAATTCTAGTTTATTTGAAAATTAATTGTACTTTCTTGCGTGTGATTTGAAAGAAACTGTTGTTTATTTTCAACAAAACAATGAATTTCCGATAAAAAACACCTATTTATTGGCAAAATCAATAAATATCGTATCAAACAGTTGATTTTGTCAATAATGACAATTAATTTTTAACACAACAATTAACAAAAGCCGGTTGGATTGTTGTTGGAGAGAAATGAAAAATGCAACCTAACCTCAAAAGCAAATTTTTCACTTTGACAATTCTCGTCTAAATAATTTCCCCCACTTTGCACGGAAAAGTGAAAATAAATTCAATTACTGTTGGTTGTTTACCTTTTTTACCATTTTCGAACAATTATAAACGAAAAATCACGAAATATTTGCAAAATATTCAACCAAAAGTTTCCCTCATGGCAATTCTCCCAACACTGTCACCGAAAAGTAATTTTTCACTAATAACCCTACAAAAACAACCGAATCAAACACTATTTATCGAAAGATTATTAACTTCGCTTCTAGCACTTGACTATTGAAATAAACGAAACAATAGTTTAATTATAAAGAAACAAAAGGCGGTTGCAAAACACCGACCAGTTCGATTCACCGATTTCACAGTGACACATGTTGATATTTTCCAGCAAATATGTTTCAATATTCAGTATATTTCACTTTACTTACTTGTCAGTTTGATAATTCATCGATTAATTTTCAATATTCACTGCTTTTTATAATATTATTCAACTAATAATTGATTAAAACTTATTAAAATGACGCACTTCTACTTGCTGGGACTTGGAAAAATTGTAGCCTACCACAGGGGCAACCGACGCCATTATGAATTTTTCCCGCGCCAATTATGAAAACCGGAAATCGGTCGATAACTATTCCAATAGATACCAACGTGACCAAAAGCGGGAAAATGATTTTTTGAATTGAAATATTATCATTTATTCCAAATAATAATTTAATTAATTTACTACTTCGAATTAAATTTCAACTATTTAATTTTTTTCAAAGCAGGAAAAATGTGAAAATAATAGAATTAGTAAATAAATTGAAATAAAAAGGAAAAAAAATATTGCTATAAAAGAAATATTTTTTATTGTAAAAATTTCGATATTTTCAAGTTTAGAAAAATATTTTTCTCTATTTTTTCGATAAAAAAATTTTCTAATTGGAAAAAAAAATATTCTGAAAAACATCGAATTTTTACTTCTTGTATCATTGACAAAATTGCTAATTTTTCAACAAAAAGCAATAGATTTTCGATTAAAAATACTTATTTATCCACAAAAACGATAAATACCGTATCAAACAGTTGATTTTGTCAACAATGACAATAAATTTTTAATACAACAATTAACAAAAGTCGGTTGAATTATTGGCGGAATGCAATGAAAAAAGCAACCTAACCTCAAAATTATATTTTCAATTTTGACAATTTCCACTTAAGTATTTTTACCCATTTTGCAAAAAAAAGTGAAAACAAATTCATTTACTGTTATTTGATAACTATTTTTACCACTATCGAGCAATAATAAACGAATAATCACGAAATATTTTCACTATGTTCAACCGAATTTTTCCCTGGCAACAGTCACAATACATCCACTTATTATATCGAATATTTTCGCGAAAAATTTGGATATTTCACTTTACTCACCGATTGTGATGATTAATCAGTAATTTAATTTCACCATACACAGAATTTACAACATTATTTAACTGATAATTTTCGAAAAACTTTAATTTAATCGGAGCGTTACTTTTACTTTTGATACTTGTGAAAAATGTGTCGGAATTTAAAGTGTAAGGAGTGTAGCCTATCCACAGGTGCAAATGACGAGAAACATTGTTTCCCGCTTTAAATTCAAACGGAAATAACCGGAAATCAGTCGGTAACTTGTCCAGCAATTACCAACTTGACTAATAGATGGCGAATTTAAATTTTCAAAAATAAAATCAATAAATGCAATAAAATAATTATTAATTCCATTCGTTTTAACAGTTTTAAATAATAATTTAAAGAAAACGAGAATTAAATATTTTAAAAAAAGAAAGAGAACTAAATATTGAAATAATAGGAAAATATTAATTTCTGTCAAAAATTAATTCAGTTAAAACGAATATATTTTTATAAACATTCCTTTAAAATAAATTAAATTAACCCTAAAAAGAATTCTTTTATGTAAAAATTAAATTGTCAATAAATGGGATAAATGTAATATTCCTGCTTTTGAAAAAGCAAGAAAATTATTACCAATTTTCTAAACAATAACTTTCTATTTTTAATAAATTATCCTATTTATCGACACGAATGGTAAATATTTAATAAATCAATTGCATTTTTCAACAATGACAACTAATTTTTAATAGAAAAATAAGCAAAAACCGGTCGTAAATTTTATCGAGCAACAATGAAAAATGTAACCTAACCTTAAAATCACATTTTTTTATTTTGCCAATTTCCGCCTAAGTATTTTTACCAATTTTGCATAAAAAAGGGAAAATTAATTCAATTACTGTCAATAAATAACTCTTTTTACCATTTCTCAACAATAGAAGTCAAATTAATTTAGAAAAGAAAAATGCAAAAAGCCATTTCACCAAAGTAATGCATATTGAATATTTGTAAGCAAAAATAATGCAAAATTCAACATATTTTATTTAACTCACCTGTTGCTGCCAGTTGCAAATGATGAAATATCAACTAAAGCTTATCACAAACAATATTAATAACATTATTTCACTATGAATTTATTAAAACTTTGATTAAAATGACGCACTCAACTTTTACTTGTACAAAATTTGCGGGAATACACTTTTGTGAAAAGTGTAGTCTATCTACAGGTGCAAACCGGAAGTCTGTCGGTAACTTGTCCAGTTGCCTACATAACCGACAACCCGCGAATTTTAAATTTAAAGAAGTTTTAATAATTAGATTTTAGGAAAGGAATATAATTATTAATTATTAAAAAGAGAAAATTCTTTTAATAACAATTATAAAATTGTATGTTTTCTTTTTATTTAATTGTTAACAATTTTTTTTATTTATAGGTACTTTAGTTTTATAATTATTTATTTTATTTAAATAAACAAATTTTCTAAATTTTATTTTTTAATATTTTAATAATTTAAACATTAAATTTAACATTTTAATTAACTGTACTAAATTTATAAATAAAATATAATTCAAATAAAAAAAATTGAACCACAATAATAAAAATAACAATAAAAAGATTTTTTAAGATTTTTTAAAAATAATTATTAAATTCTTTATAATTTTTTATTTTAATATTTCTTTTAATGTAATATTTTAAGTTAAATTTTTTTAATAGAATCTTTCGGTGAAATTTTTTAATTTTTTTTTTTTACAAATTTTAGTGATTAATAAATTAAAAAATTGATGGTTTTTTTATAAGTTAAAAATAAAGAGAGATTGTTGAAAGTAATAACAGCAGTTTCATTTTAATTATTTTATTTGTTGTTTTTAATTCATTTTTTAAAATAAGTTTTAATTGTTTTATTTAACGAAAGTCGAATTAAATAAATAGTTTTGTTTTCTAATTTAAAATATAAACTTTCAATGTAGAAAATATTTGATAACATTTTTATGAATAATTATATTTTTAGATTCAATAAAAATGCATTACTTTGGTGAAAAATTCTTTTTTCTTTTTCACTTTTAAATTTCAATAATTATATAGGTAGTTTTAGAAAATGTAATATTAGTTTTTGAATTCATTCGAAAAATCTTATATTCAAAATTTTGATACAATTTCTAAAACATTAAATTTAGTTTTCGAATTTAAAAAAATTCTAAACAATTTGAACTTAATTTAAAAATAAACAAAATAAAATCAAATTCTAAAAATTTGATTTTAGTTTTTGAATTCAAGAAATAGAATTCTCAAAAATCTGAAATTGTATTCAAAATTTTAATATAATTTCTAAAAATTTCAATTTAGTTTTCGAATTTAAAAAAAATTCTTAAAAATTTAAACTCTTTTTAAATATAATACAATTTTTAAAAATTCGACTTTAGTTTTTTGAATTTAAAAAAAGGAATTCTTTAAAATCTCCTTATATTCAAATTTTTGGAAATAATATTAAAATTTTCAATATATAAGAAGATTTTAAAGAATTCCTTTTTTAAATTAAAAAACTAATATCGAATTTTTAAAAATTGTATTATTTTTTTCAAATTGATAAAAATTATGAAAAACTTGAACTTGATTTAAAAAAAAGAATTCCTAAAAATTTCAATTTATATTTTTCTCAAACTTTTTTCTATTACTGCAAAAAGTTTAATTCAATTGTATCTTAAATTTTTTGTACCTAATTTAAAAAATAAAATTTGAATTTAATTTCCTTCGAAATGAATTTTACTTTTTATGTAGAGAAATAAAAATTATAATTGATTTTTAATCACCTTAATCGCTCTGTCTATCAAAACATCACTGTGCCTTTTTCGACTTTTGTTATTAATCCTCTTTGCTCTTAGGACCGTATTCCAATCAATTTTACTCTTCATTTGAAAATTGCTACGATCAATCATTCCCGGTAAAATTTTCATTGTTTCCGTCTCAATGAAAATTTTCGTCGGACTTATAATTAAGGGTTTCACATTTTCTTCCCGATCCAATTGCCATGGAAGTAATCCAAATGGACACCTACTCCAATCATTATTTTCTAGAAATAAATAATTTGTGATTAATTTATTTTTTAATTTAAATTTTTAATTAAAATCTTATTTTTTAATTAAAATTTCTTTATTTTTAAATTCAAATTCGTCACGAACTTCAAAATAAAAACAAAAGAAAATTCTACTGAAACAATTATTTTTAAATATAATTATCATTTATTTTTCAAATTAAATTTCTTTTAATTTGAGAGAAAAATATTTACCTGAAGGCAATTTCCAATTATTATTACGTATCGTTTCGTCACTAAAATTCAGCTGAGTGTCAAAATTATTTTCCACAATTTCCATTTCCTCATCTCGTTGATCAATTAATTCCTTAAGATTTTCCAGCGTGTAAATTTGATTATTCTCGATATTAATATCCTTATCGATTAAATGCATTGTCTGTATATTGAGAAGTGATAGCAAATCTTCTTGATGTTGCGAACAATTTTTCGGCATTACAAGATCCATCAATGAAGGCATAAATTTTGGCGTAAATTCATTTGGATTAAGAAGCAATTTTTCAACTAAAGTTCTATTAATTCCTCTAAATGGAACTTCAATTGTACAATTAAACCAAGGAAATTTTAAATCCGGAAACATTTTCTCCACTTTGCTACGAACTTTTTGAGTGAAATGTTTAAAAGAAATTTTCTTATTCTTCGCATCGTAAAATTGATCCTCCTCTAAACGCATTTGTTGACTAATTCTGTTTATCGTCAGTCCATCAGCAATCGCTCGTAACCATTCAGATCCAATGCGTCTTCTCTGCATTTTTTCATTTTCATTATTCACCAAATGCAATAATTGCACAAATAATGATTCTATTAATTTCTTCTCTTGCAAAAGAATAATAAATTCTTCCCAAAATTTAATGAAATCAAGGGGAAGAAAATTATCGAATGATTCCTTAGATTTTGTATTGTTGAATATTTCCAAAAATTCTCTATTCGGTATAAATACTTCATTGTCACATAATAAGGTGCAAATTGTCTCGTTATTTTCAAGAAGAAACGTTTTACTCAAACACGACGAAATTTCAGACAAGAGTATTCTCTGTACGGTAATTAATTTCAATTCTTTATTATTCTTCAAATTTTCATCAATAATCTGATTTGAAGTTTCATTCATAAAACTGGAATTTTTTTGCTTTTGTAATGTGAATGTTCGTAACTCCAATAAAGTTTCCCTGAAAGAAAAAATGTATTTTTATTAATTATGTATTAAGTAGCAAATTTTATTTTATGCACGGCAGCGAGTAATTAATAGATCTTTAACATTTATTATTATGCAAATTAAAAATAGTTTCTTATTTTCAAATATTAATTTCAATTTTGGAGTAATTTCGGATTCAAAATTAAGAAGAATTAAAATATTGACTAATTTATTAATTAATTACAATTACTTATTATTTTCAAAAACAATAAGTTCAATAAAATTTCTTCAAAGAATTGAATTGTTATTAAAATTAAAATTCTTCGCAAAACTTTAATTATTTGGAAAAATTTCGAATAAATTCTTTATGAGAATTGAAATGTTTTCCATATAATATAATTCTTTGCAAAAATTTTATTATTTAGAAAAATTCCAATTAAATACTATGTATACTTATAAGAAAAAAAATTTAATTAAATTGAAGAAATCTAAACGATTATTAATATAAATTTATATATATATTAATTTTTAACTTTTATAATGAAATTTTCTTTACCGTAGTTTTTGATCTGGTATATCAATTACCAGGGAGTAATTAGCATAAATATATAGACCAGTTGCTGTCCATAGTTCAATTAAATCTTCGAGAGCTTGAATTTCCTCGGAGTCATTATTTTCAGGTTGTTCAATTTTCTTATAATAGTCAATCATATTTTTAATCTCGACAGTCCAATATTCATCCTGAAATTTGCAAAAAGTGTTTTAAAAAAAATTAAATTAGAACTATTTATTGAATTAAAGATATTTTTCAAATAAATAAATATTTTTCGATTAGTTTCTAATAAAAATAAATAATGAATTAATTTTTAATAAAAACAAATAACTTTGATCTTGGAGGATTGATAAATTTGCTTTACATCTAAAAACAAATAACTTAATTTTTGATGAAATCAAGTAAATAAATTAATTATTACATTAATTAAATAAAATAGTACATTTTTCGAAATTACATTCTTTGTAATTGGTGTTTTTTTTAAATTAGATTTCAAATTAATTTGAATTGAATCAACTTACATGGAGCCAAGTTAAGAGAATATTAACAGCAATTCTTAAGACGCTGATTGAGGGTAATTCGTGACCGTGTGCGGCGTCGTGTCTTAAATTTACAATCCATTCGGGAATATTTAATTGCTTTGCAATTTGAAATAAGGACGTTTGCTTCATATGTCCAATATTTGCAATATGATTGAGAAATCTCATAATAGAGAGAGAATACATCATGCATAGATCATTTTCATAATGTATCGGCAATTCGGCTTTATCAAGTTTTTCACTCCATTCTCTATCTCTCAATGATACTTGTACTAATGATAATGTACAATCAACACCCACTGGTAATTTTGGATTTCTGAAATTATTTTCAAAAATTATTTCTCTATAATATTTAAATTATTTCTCCACAATATTTACATTATTTAACTACAATATTTAAATTCTTTTTCTACAATATTTTTATTATTTCTCTTTAATATTTAAATTATTTCTCTTTTATATTTAAATTTTTTTTCTGCATTACTTAATTTTTTTCTCTACAATATTTAAATTATTTCCCTACAGTATTTAAATAATTTCTCTGCAATATTTAAATTATTTCTCTACAGTATTTAAAATTATATTTTCTTGATTGTAATTAATACTTTATTTAGTACTTTTTTTTGTTTTTTTGTTTTATAAACGAAAAAATAATGCAACAATATATTTTATTTTGTCTTTATATTCGTTACTATTTTTCAGCAATTGTTTTGTAATAATTAATTCTTTTCAAATTTACTAACAAGAAAATTAGAGATGATCTTAATTTAAAAAGAACTTCTTTAATTGGTTTTTAAAAACGTTGCTGAGTTCAGAGCCTTATAAATTATATTTTCTTTTTGTTACTGAATTATTTTGACCCTTATTTAATAAAAACAGAAATGAAAAAGGAAAAAATCGATTCTCACCGTGCTTTCCATACGAGAAGAGTTTCGTACGCTTTTTCTTGTTCTTCATGATTATTGGAATAAACCTGATTATATACATCGTACCATTCTGTCCTGAAAATAGAAGAAAATAACAATTTGTCAGTGAAGTATTTTTAATTTTTTGCAAAATGTAATTTTATTTATTTACTATTATTTATTTTATTTATTTAACATTATGAATGATTTTTCCCTCATTTGGAAAAATTTTCTATCAAAAATGCAAATAAACAAATAAAGAAAACAAAAAAAGCAAATTGTTAATTATCAGTAGGATAAAATTCCCCGTGAAAAATTTTCTTTACATTTACTTTTGTTAAGGAATTTTACAGAAAACAGTAATTTACAAAAATTTGTGAAAGAAACATAGTAAATATATTAATTGTACAAGATCAAATTGTTTTTTTTTTTAAGGGAGAAAAACACACGTGGGGACATTTTTACTTACATAGAAAACCATGGCACATGCTTTAAATCGTCGCGTTTAACAGAAAGGGCCATTGTTATTCAATTATTTTTACTAAATAGTAACAATCACTAATATTCTATTCTTCATTTGTCAAATAATTGTTATTCAAAAATAGAATACGCACGTCGCACGTTTGTAAGTTTTTTGAGGTTATGTTTCTGAAAAACAGGTTGCGCAGGAATGGTTGCGCACTGATCAAGCAGGGTTGGGAAGATAAAATCCCGTTTTATTCTGCTGGGCAGGGTTGGTGATCAAAATTTTGATTTCCAATTTAAAAAAATAAATTTTTGAATTTCACTTTTAAAACAGTGTTTTTAATTAAAAAGATTGCTTTAGGTGGCCGACAACTGTCGTATTCTTACTTGTTAATTGGCAAATTTTTTTTTGTAAACATGATTAAGTATTTAATTAAGAATCTCACGTCAGATTTTAAAAACTCAAAATGGCGGATCCAATATGGCGGACAAAATTTTAATTTTAGCGAATTTAAATTTTCATCTCTCAAATATTGAATTCGACATAATTTAAATATTTACAATAGTAGAAAATGATAAATTAAAAAAAATTTGTTAATGATAATCACCATCAAAAAAAGCTAAGGTAACGTTCACATATTACGTTACACAAATTTGGAAAAAAAACTTATTCATTTTGTTTCAAAAGGGTCAATATTGCCGCATGGAACTTGTATTGACATAAAATAAATTCTTTAATACTTTTCCAATAACACAAACCAATAATGAATTAACAAACACATGTAATTTCCGATTAAAAACATAATTATCAAAAAAAAAAGAAAATTAAATTACAATTCTTTCATTTTCTAATGTATATTTAATCACCGCATTAAACGATAATATAGATGTAAATAAATATCTGCGATACGACATTAAAGAAAAATAAAAATTCATTATAAAAAATATAGCTATTGCAGTTTGAGTTTAACCGCAGTTTCGTGAGAAATGGATAAATTTTTTAAGATGTCTCACTTTAGGACTAATAGACTTTTATTAGTTATTACTGGTCTCTGGCCACTGAAGACAAATGTCTTACAAAAATTGTTCTTCTCACTCTCAATCTTTTTTGGTTTTTGTCACAATATTTTACATGTATGTCAATAATCATTAATAAGCAAATTTTACCAACTTTTAACATTTTTTTTAATCCTTCAATTTAATGTTTTTATAATTTAAATAAGGAGACCGAGTGATAAATTCAAATAATTTTCATATAATTATAACTTTTACATAATTTACAAGGGAGAAATTAATATTTTTAATTCAGTTTTGTATTTTTTAACATAAATACTTTTAATTCTTAGTTTAAGTATTTTTAATTTTTTAATTTAAATATTTTTATTGCAATTTTTAAGGTAGGAACTGTGATCGTGGCATCTATTGAAGCAGACATTGACGTTCTTTTAGGAACCGTTCCATATATTTTACTTAGTGGGGCTATTACAATACATCTTGTTTTATGGCTAATAAAATTTAACAAAGTGAGTTTTTCTTGGTACTGAAATTTAAAAAATTCATTTTTATCACAATAATGTAAATTGTACCCAAGTTCATAAATAAAACTGTCTCATTTCTAATTTCATTATTCAGATCAAAAATCTTTTGCAACGTGTTTATTTCACTTGGGAATATTTTTTACCCGTCGAAAGATTAATATTGGAAAAATACGCCCACAAAAGTCGGATACTTACTAAAATTTACATATGTAAGTAACATTCTGTTGTATATTCAATAGTTCTCAGTCTAAACTAACAAAAACTGTAAAATCTAATTCCAAATTTTTACCTTTTTTTGTAAATTAATTATTAATAATTAATTATTATTAATTAATTATTATTAATTAAAAACATAATTTCAACTAATTCTTAAAAAATACACATTTCAGATGTTATTTACGGACCAATTATTCCTTATATGTTCTTTCAATTATATAGAAGTTTTAAAACACCGTCTGCACAAGTAACGGGGACAACAATACATGTTGTTTTTGATATAAAAAATTTCTTCGGTATTGGAAATTATTATTATTCAGTTTTTGCTATATCATTTTTTGGAACTTTTGCTATAGCTAATGTAGCTTTTGCGATTGACTCTATTTTTGTTGTTTTCATTCAACATGCAAGTGGAATGTTTGCAGTACTCACGTAAGAAAGGAACATTTCTATCCATTTTATTTAATATTCAAAGTATTTGTTATACTTAAAGATAATTATAAATTTCTAAATTTGATGTAAAATTAAATGCTTCATTGTTGGCTCTTTGGATTTAAAACATTATTACATTATTCTCTTGTCGAAAAGTAAATATAAAATTATTTTCTAGCCAACGTTTACATGATACGAAAGTGGCAAATTCCAATTATGATAAAGCTCGAAATGAAAGAGAAAAAAATCGCAAAATTATTATTGAATGCCTAGCTGTACATCAATCTATTATCGAGTAAGTTATATTGCAAAAAACATTACTTATTATAAACTTTAAAACTATATATATAAAAATTATATGAATTATATCTCAAAAATAATACTTTTCTTCACACAGATTTTCAGATCTTATTAATACAATATTTTCGTTAGGACTCCTAATATCAGTTACTCTATACACGGTTTCATTAAGTTTTGCATCATTTTGCGTAAGAAAATTAAAAATTCCTTTCTCAAAACAAAAAATTTTCTTTTATTATTTACGATATTTCTTCAAATTAATTTTGCTCAAATAAAGATATATTTTCAGGCACTTGAATATCGAAATATGCCAAATATTATGTTCAGATTCGTCGTCATAACTTCTGGATCTCTTTTACAAATGTTCTTAAAATTTTGGCAATGTCAGACATTAATTAATCACAGTTCATCATTTCGAAATGCAATGTAAGTTTAAAATAGAGACTGCAATCATTTATAAATTTTCAAATAATTTCAATTACTTTATAGTAGTTTTTTTTCTACTTTTAATTTTATTAATATATTGATGATTTCAGATATGGCGCAAATTGGTATAATTTATCACCAAAGACAAGAATAATTTTGTGCTTCATGTTAATGAGATCAGAAAAAGACTGCAAGGCAAGTGCAGGGAAATTCTTCGACATGTCCTTTCAAAGTTTTTCAAAAGTATAAACGAATTTTATAAATTTTTAATATTTCACTGTATGTTCTATTCTAAACATTCAAATTCATAAGAAATTACTTTACTGTATAATGAGTTATTTTTTCTTTTACAGATTTTAAGTGCAGCTATTTCATACTTCGCGCTTTTGTCACATTTAAGAAAATCAAAAAGTATTTTATCATAAGTTTTTGAGAATATAAAAAATTATTTCTTGTAATTGTTACGAACGAGAAAATATTTAAATAATTAATATAGTTGATTTAACTATAATGATTATTTTAGGCTTTTGAGATGGCCCTATTTTCCAGTTTGTTGGAGGAATTCAAACTGCCAGAGCGTGAGCTCTGTTTATCTTACTGGGATTCGTGTTTCCTAGTTGCCAAAATTCAGAAATTAATTAAGGAAGGGGGGGGGGGGGGGGTAAGGAAAATGTAGAAAATTAATAGAAAGAAAAATTAAAATAATAGTTATGATTTATTGTAAATTAAAGAAAGGATCCATCCGCCTCTCAAACAATAAAAGAAAGGAGGATGGGGTAAAACTAGCCAGAACGATACAGTTACTTACCCGTTCTGGAACCTTAAGTCTACCGCCAGAATTCTGCCGACGGGCGAAGATTTCACAATACACTCACACGTGCACAACTTATTGTTTTTTTTTTTTTTTCTTAGTTTCCTAAACCACTAAAAATAGGGCGGACGCGGCTACACCGTAAAACCGGCCGGTCATTTGACAAGAAAGAAAATTTTAAATTTATTTAAATAAAATCTCCCCCTTCACTATTTTAGCTTTAGGTGGCCCCGCGGATTTCGAGTTAAGAATTTTATTTTCGTCCGGCCAAATTGCTTGTATAAACATACAACCAATTTGGATCCTGTATACCGGACGGGAACGTTACGGATAATATTATTTTTATTCCGACAGAGATTGAGTCTCTGTGCCGTGGGAAACCGTACTGAACAATTTAGATATCTAATTAATGAGCTTATATAGTTTTACTTCCTTAAGAAATATGGAAAGGTGGGGACAGGGCGTTGGTCCTGTTGCCATGCCAAAATTGCTGAACTTGCATTTTGTGGAATCGGTTCATTGCACTATGTTGAAATAAATTCCTTTTTCTTGTATTCTTAGAAAGAATATTTTCTTTTTAATATTCTTTTAATTATTGAAACAATTTTTAATTTGTTTATTTATTTATTTTATTTTTTTTTTAATTAATCTCTTAAAATAGGATTAATGTAAGTTGGAAATAATGGACATTTCAAAATAGAAATTCCATTCTATTTTGTAACCCTAAAAAAAAAAGGTTGTTACAATTCCAACGTTAAATCATTTGTCAATAATTATTTTAATGTGCATTGGAATCTTCCGCAAGTTTGCAATTTATGGCGGGCAAGGTTTATAAGCTAGGTTGGTACAGGGAAACGAGAGATAAATTATATTTTTGAAAGAAAAGAAATAATAATAGAATTAATAATAATAATAGCCTAAACGTTCCCATCTTTATATATCGTATAATTGTTAATTGTATAAATATTTTTAATTAAGGCCGGGCCATCATTCACCCTATTTTCAAGGTTCGAAAAATTAAAAAAATGCATTTAAAATTGAAGGCAGACGATTATAGTAACATTCGCCGTTAGTGTGAGAGAGAAAGAGCGATAGGATAGAAGAGTACACTATACTCCGTAAGAACAATATGCCTGAGAGAGAACGCTTCGATGCTATACACAATCTTCTTTCTCTCTCGCACAATGTCAAGGGGAGCGTGGGGAGCGCGGGAAGTCTTCACTCAACGCGTTGAGTGTAGCCTCACGTCTATTCTTCGTGTATATATATATATATGCATACAATATGCATTTCATTATTTTAATTCTAATAGTTAATAATTTTCCTTTTTACTGTTAATAACATGGATAATACACATATATGCACACATATACATATACCATAGCCATTGTTGTTGTTTTAAAACAAATTATAAATTCAATAAAATAATACCCTTTTATTAATCGATATTTATCAATATAGTTTAATTAATAATTGATAGTTTATTACTCGTGTAGGTTCCAAGGGCTTGCCTCATGAGTTGAATAAAATTTAAAAATATAAAATTATTTTGGTGTCATTGCCTCGCGAGTTGCACCATTTCGCTGACACCGAAATTCCTTAGTGCAATACGATCTTTAACTTCCTTCAACTTGGTTCGAAGGAAGTTTTAAAAGAATTTTAAATAAAATAATTTTCGAAATCTTTTTAAATTAAATATGGGCGTAACAAACCACCGTGGAATTTCCGTTTTTGTCCTCAAAAACTAGCAGCCCTTGGATTCGACACGGAGGAATATTTATCTATTATTCTATTCTATTTATTTACTATTGCATATTATTATTAAATTATCATTATAGATGATTAACTATTTCTGTTATTGGTGTTAAGAATTGAGAAGAGAAAAGAGAATCATGCTTATTTTAGTGGTTGTATTTCTCTTCTCTTTTCAATTGCTCTATTATGCATTCTGTCGCGTTACACTCATTATCACCTTCGCGGTGGGGGTGATTCACTCTCGCTGCACTTGACCGTGTTCGTACCTTCTCATTAGTATAGTTTAGACGTGCGACGATTCTACAAAAATTAATATGTGCGGTCAAGTGTGTGTAGTTCGCGGTGCTTTACATTTTTGGATTATTCGTGATTACAATAGAGATATACGGCAAAAGTGGTAAAAATTCTTTACTAATAGGTGGACATATCATTCTGTAAGTGTATTAATATTCATTAATATATATATATTACACACACACATGTCATTTTTAGATTGAAACAAATTTTCGTATTGTTCAATTAAAGAAACAATTATTCAAACATAAAATTAATAATCAATTTTCCAATAGTTTTTTTTTTTTTTTTTTTTTTTTGAATAATTTATATTTATAATAAACATAATTATTTGAACAATTATTTCTTAAATTAAAATATTAGACCAATTTTAATTCAACAATTCACGTCACAAATTGGCGATAATTCGGTACTAACTTGTTTTATAATTTTAAAAGAATTTAGTGCCATTATTAAAATTTTATAATATGATGTTAATAATAATTTTAAAGTAATCGAATAATAGCCATTAATGACTACCAATTAATTAATTGTTTGTTAATTAACAACAGTCACCAGTAATTATTCGGTAGTGCACACATACACATTTATACATAAGTGTATATTTGTTTATTTATTTATAATTTATTTTATTGTCGTTATTATCATTATATATATTTATTTATTTAACAAAAATTTTAATAATTGATTTTTTTTTTTTTTTTTTTTTTGTTTAGTTATTATTGTTTATTAAATTTTAATTATTTATTTATTTATTTATACTACTAATGATAACAACAATAATTTATTAAATAACAGCTGATAATATAATTTGCTCATAATACTTATAAAATAAATAATCATTGGCAATAACTGTTCATGATTATCGATTACCAATAAATATTTTCCTTTTAGTACGATCGTATGCATATAGATTTTTTTTTTTTTTTTTTTTTTTTTTTTTTTTTTTTTTTTTGAATATATATTTAATTGTTTTTGTATTGTTTTTGTATTGTTTTTTTTTTTTTTTATTTATTGATTTATTTATTTGTTTTTGTGATTTTATTTAAATGTTGTTTTATAATATTAATTATATGTCTCTATTTATTTGTATATATGTTTACTATTTATTGTTTGTATATATCATTTTATGACAGCACACATGCGTGTTCAAAATCTCTTTTTGATTTTAAAGTTATTTAGAAACAACAACAACAACAGTAGGCTTCCACTATAGTAAATTACTTAGATTTATTTATCAATTCTCCCCGAAATATTTAGGGTAAAACTCTGAGGCGTTTTGAAAATGGCAAGGTACTGACCCAAAACTCCCATAAGCCATGGGTGCTTTCCTTCATGAAATATGAAGGCAAGCACTATTTGTTGGTTATATGGTAGGAAGGAAATCTGACCTTTCTGTAGTGTGTGCGCCTCTGAGCGGCAAGATCTTGGTAAGACCGTTAAAAGTTTCACCGCTATAGTAAATTCTTTTCTCAAATTTTAAACGAAGAGAAGGTTGTGGATACGTCCCGACGGTACCGGCACCATTGTCAAAACGCCTTTGGGAATGTATTATCTTTTTATACATCAATATATATATATACACCAAAAACTAGCAATGAAAGAGTGCTGACCCAACACTTCCGCACACCATGAGTGCCTGCTTTATGATTTTTGGTCACATAAAGCAATCACTCGTTGGGTACGCGGCAGGAGGGAGAACGGGCAAATGAGAAGCCTCTGGTGGCAGTTAAACCTTAATGTTTTTCCGTTAGACCATCGCAGACTGCTCTAATTAAATATGGAGTATTAATACTCCGAGCCGCGGATTTTTCTCTCCAGCACAAAAACATTGCTAACCCTTGCTGTATATGTTTTTTTTTTTATTGTTAATTATACCTTATGTTACCTTACTAAAATGGTTGAAGATGTTGCGTTGGTAGAATAGTACCTGGCCTTGGACTCGCTGTTGGCGATGTTGATATTACTCCGGATGTTGTTGGTACGGGAATAAATTGCAATTCCGTTTGATGTGATGTTGAGGTTAATGGGGTATCAACTGACCCCATGTTGATTGAATGACCTTCCTTCAGTGCTACTGCACTGCTTGCTTTAGGATCCGTGGTTTCGTTGCTGGGGTGACATCTGGAAGAGGTCAAATAAATGACCTTGGAATTCGGAATGACAGAATAGTTTCCTGTTGTCTCGGTCCGGCAGTCAGCTGCTACTTCGGATTGTTTTTGTGTAGGTTTTAGGATATTTGAAAAGTGGTTAGCTCCACTTGAAATAGGTTTTCTACATAGGTACAGTATGATGCATATAATAATTAGCATCGAACCTCCGTAAGCTCCATAAACAAGGGTTGTATGTTTATTTTTAAATTGTTTCTGGACTGCTAGGTCTTCTAATTCTTCTTCCAATTCGTATAGAGTTTTCGAATTTGCTTCAAAACTGGACATTTTTGATCCAAGACTTTTTACTTCTACATGCCGGTCTTCTAGGGTTATTGCAAGATCAGCATGGGTTGCTAATAGGGGTGACACCTTCATAACATCCAGATGTAACTCAGTTTCGAAGATAAGCGATGTTTGACCCTTTTGTTCTGATGTAGCTGGGATGGTGACGTCTTTTGTTTTTACGGAGCATCCTGGAGCTAGTTTCATCATACCTACTCCGGTTAAATTCACCTTAACGGGAGTCATTGAATGACAGTAGATAGTAATCACTTCTGGTCGGGCAAATGAGTACAGCCATGCTGACAGGGTTCTTAATGGTTGCCAGTAAGATTCAGGTGCTGTAGTAATTTTAATTGTGCAAGATCTCATGGCTTCAATAGATGGTTGGTCCAAGAGTAAGGGTTCACATCCTGGTCTCTCTCGCACGTCGTAGATTGGTACTCCTTCCAGGCAAGCATG
Source organism: Leptopilina heterotoma (assembly GCF_015476425.1). Lineage (NCBI taxonomy): Eukaryota > Metazoa > Arthropoda > Insecta > Hymenoptera > Figitidae > Leptopilina > Leptopilina heterotoma. The sequence goes on along the minus strand of NW_025110873.1, from coordinate 21,474 downwards.
ATAGGCTGCAGTTGAGCGGCATTCCTTCCATTCCTCCTGGTGGATCAGCAGGTAGGTTCGTTTATCTTCGTCGATAATTAAATAATCATAATCAGAGCTGATGTAGGCTCTTTGAGTACCACTACCCAAAGATTCTTGTATTGTTGGAAGAGGATGGATTTTAAAGGACTGGTATTTGTGTCTTTCCAAAAGAGGGATGTCGATCATGACCTTCAACTTATGGTTATCGCACCAGATGGAAATGGTGGCGATTCGAATAAGCTCGTCGATGCTGACCTTGGGTCCAGGTAGAGGAAAATAAACATCTGTCAGATTGTCTTGGATCTCTCGCATGATTGGTTCAAGTTGGTTTGATGAGATGATTCCGGGATGAAGCCGATTTTGTCGAGCTTCATGGACAGCATTCAAGATGGTGGATGTAGCTTTGATGTTGTGGTCCAATCCGATTTTAAGTGCCTCCATTAATAGTATTATGGATTGTCTTCGTTCTTCTGCTTCTTTCCAGGTAGCGCTTTTTCCTTCTCTCAAAAGTAAATTTTGTAGATCCTGACGTAGGTTATCCATTTGGCCTTGTTGATTGACATATTGAGTGTGAATGATGTCCAATTGAGAGCGGACAATGTGAGTTTGTTTTCCCAAGTACCTGGTCAGATTACTTTGGGCTTGGTTCAGGTCTTCGATAGCCGCATCGTACCGTTCTCCGTCGTCATAATTTAGAACGCCTGCGATGGGCCCAGCTATTTTTCCCAAAAATCCAAGGAGAGGAACACTCCGTCTTACTTTTAGTTGTGACGACATTTTCCTTGGTAGGCTCGTCCTGGTATTTTCTAATTCCTCGATCTGTCCTCGGAATTGAAGTTGTAATTCTGATGCCATCTCCCATTTATCTCCCCATTGAAATTGATACATGGTTTGCTCGCACCAATTTTCTCCTGGTCTGCAATATTCCTTGAGCCTTTCCAGTCTCAACTTCAAATCATTATAATGGCGAATTTGTTTTCCGATGTCTAGAAACACAGCCACCCTCCATCTGCTAGTCGACCGTCGAACTTCTCCGAAATGTTCAAAATAGACTCCACTACTGATGTTGAAAGGTGTAATTTGGAAAAATGTGCTGGTCGTCGGGTCGTTTGCTAGGGAATCATCAGAATTAGCTCCTGCTGTTAGAACGAGGCACAAGGCAATAGTGATCCATTCCATCGTCATTTTACCTAAAATCAAAATTATGTTAATGATAACTCAGAGGGAAGATAATGGTTAAAAATGGGCAACCATTATCTTATCTTTATGCTTGGCGAATCTCTCGCCATTTTCATCTTCCAAGATAACGTTATTATTTTGGGTTAACCCTACGACGACATAAGGGCCATTTGCACGAGAATCGAATTTATTATTCCGGATTTCTTTATATGTGTAAACTTGATCACCGACCTTGACCTTAGAAGGCCGAGCTTTAGAATCATGCCATTCCTTTGATCGTTCTTTTGCTTTGATCACTCGCTGGGCGGCCAGGTTCTGTAACTCATGCATTCTAACGATTAAATCTCTCAAGTAAACACCATAAGTTTCCAATTCGGGGCCCTGTGGGAATGAACTGGGAACCCGGGCGGTTCGACCAAAAACCAATTCGTACGGTGTGAAATTTGTAGCTTCATGGACCGATGTATTATAATTAAACATCGCAAAAGGAAGTAGACGATCCCAATCGTCAAAATCATTTGCATAATGTTTAATATAATCTGTCAGCTCAATATGGCTCCTTTCTAATGCACCATTTGTTTGAGGACGATAACCGGAAGTAGTAAGTTGTTTTACGCCGAAAATTCTTTCGAGTTTTCGCATCAAAGAACTCACAAAGCTTCCTCCTCTATCTGTAAGCACACATCTAGGTGCTCCATACAGAGAGAAAAGGTTTGTTGCCACAGCATGGGCGATAGTAGTGGTTTTGATATCCGGAATAGGTACCGCGATGCAGTATTTACTAAAATTATCCTGCATGGTAAGAATATGTCGATTCCCATTGGGAGTAGTTCTCAATTTTCCCACTGTATCTAGGGATACCTTGTCGAAGGGTATTGCTGGGGTATCCGTTATCAACATAGGTTCGCGAGTTCGAGCCCTAACAAGTTTATTTTCAAGACAGCTTCTACATTTTCGAATAAATTGTGTCACATCATCCCGTAATCTAGGCCAATAATATCGTTCGCGTATTCGCCTGTAGGTCTTTGTAATGCCCTTATGCCCACCAATTAAACTACCATGATATTCGGTTATTATTTTCGAGCGTAATTCTGGGGGAGGGACTTCAATCTTTCCGTGGCACAAGGTGATTTTTACATCACCACCGCGGAATATTCCTGCTAATATGCCCGCCATAGTCGTTTGGGGGAGAGTACCTAACAGGTCTCCGGAATTTGCCATCCGGCAATGGGTTTGATTATCTAAAACTAAAGCGTGTTTCAAGTTTCGTAACCCTGTTGTAACGTCACTCCAATCAAGTTCGTCGAAATGTTTTTTCTTTACTACGATTGAATAAATTTTGTATTTTCCACAAAGGGTAACCTGAACTTGTCCTTTTATTGGATTGTTATCCCGGATGTCCTGTAAGTTAATTTTATCAGTAGCAATTAGGAGTTTTGAAATTGAATCAACGGGTTCACAATCTTCGGAAATAAAATGGGCAATATTGTCTTTCTTATAGGTCAATGGTTCTGTCCATTGGTGGAAAACATTTTCCGGATTTTCCTTGAATTTTTCATGTGTAGTAGTAGTAGTTTGTTCGTTGTCAGAGGGTTCGGGGGAGGAAGAAGAGGGGGACTCTACATCCGAAATGTTAATATAGATTGGTAACCTTGTGTGAGGGATAGGCATCGTTGGTGGGGGTAATTCTATATTATTTGAATGTAGTCTTCGAGGCACTATGTTTGTTTTTCTTCCCACTTCTTCGTCTTGTTCTTCGTCGTTTTCTGCTTGAAAATCTGCGAATGGGGTAGATTGTGCAACTGGAGCTGGCAAGGTTCTAGGAGTAAAAACCGGAAGACTGGTTGCAGGATTCTCATGGATGCTTTCTTCTTCAATTACTTCGGGCGTATCCTGGAAACGTACCACACTTCGTTTTCTTTTAGGGCAAGAATAACTCATTACTGGAGTATCCTGCTGAGCTCCACTGGCATAGGGGCTGAAAGAAGGAGCTTTGTGTTCCGAGGATGGTCTTGATTCTTTTGGAGAAGTGTTGTTGTCGGTGTGAGTTGGCTCTCGCTTTTTGTTGACATTATCCAGGAATCTTTTTAGTCTTGCTGTGAATTCGCTATCATTGGTTCCTTTGCAAGGATCCAAGGATTCTAGATAGTTAAGATATTCTTCATCGCTCTCTCCGTCGGAAACATGAGTCTTCTTTTTAGGTGTTCGACCCATTCCTTCATAGTCCCATGCTAAGGTTTGGTTGGATTGATTCAAGTTGCTGAATTCACGACGTTTCAGAGATTCATCGAATCGCCTAATTGATTGATCTAGTGAATTTTCTTGATCTTCAGGATCTGCTGGATTTTGCTGTGGTTCCTGATCAGTTTCTGATTCCGGTTCCGAACTTTCTTCACTATCGGGAGGTGGTGGAGGTATTGCGACGATCACATGCTCCGGGGAAATTTCTTCCACATCTTCTTGATCTGCTGATTCGCTGGAAGATGAACTGGAGTCTGAAGGAGGTTCTAGAAGGGCGCCTTCCCTTGCTAGTCGATCTGCATTTTCGTTTCCATTTATTCCATCGTGACCAGGCACGTGTTCCCATATAACATCCAAACCTTTCATTGCTTTAACTAATCGTTCGTAGGCACTTTTATTTTTGACAGGTTTATTTTCGTTGGTTTTCCAGTCGTTTTCCTGCCATTTTGGTACCCACTCTTGGATTCCTTGGACAAGTACCTTGGAGTCAGTTTTTATCCTTAGTTGATTTATCCCTGCTCGTTTCGCCTTTTTGATAGCCGTTGTTGCAGCCTCAATTTCGGAAGCGTTGTTGGTTTGTCTACCTGTGGACCGCTGAGAGACGTTAAGTGGGTGTCCAGGACCGAACCATACTCCAATCCCTGCACGTGGTCTTATTCCGCCATTGTCACAACATGCACCATCTACATAAACATCTGTGTAGGAACTAGACATAGGGGGGATACACGGGGTTGATGGTTGGTCAGTTGTTTCTTTTTGCGTAATCGGAATTTTAGGTGGGAGCTGAGGGGGAACACTAGGGAACACACTATGACTTGCACGGAATACCGGGGCGTCCGAATTTTCTTCCTTGTCGGTTTCTGTCGTTGATTCATCTGAAGAAGAAGATTCGTCTTCCTGGTGACGGGCCTTCTCTCGTATTTCTTGTTTTCTTCTCCTCAATCTTTCACCAATACTACTCACATCTGGATCTACAGGTTTCGAACCTGGAGGGGGAACATAAGGTTCTTCATCATGGGGTTCCTTAGGTTTGGTTGATCCTATGGGTCGTCCTCTCTTGGGAATAGTGAGCTTTGCAGGTGACGCTGCTGGATTTCTCGTGAGTATTTTCCTCGGCACAACTGGTATTTCCTTTGATGTGGTGGGCATTTTGGAACCTTTCGTGGAACTAGTGGCCTTGGGGTTCGATGATGAAGTAGAGGGGTTTTGTTTATTCGCATAAGGAGGCTTTTCTAGTCTTGTAGAAGGACCTTCTTTCTTTGACGCCACAGGAAGTTTATAAGTAGGGTTAGGTTGTAGTGTTGAAACCTCTAAAGGGTTCTTGGGTTTAGGTTCAACGTTAGAAGAACGTGGGGCTTTTTGTTGAATTTTGCTATTGTCACTCGATCGACTCGCTCGTGCACTGGCACTAATCACTTTTTGTTTCGCACCACTACTTATCGGAAGGGCGCGAAGAGGGAGTGATTTGATTTCAGAATTTTCGCGTTGGTCATCTAACTTATCCTGATCTGTTTCTTCCGAGGATTCGGTCCACTCTGACTCGGAAGATGCAAAATTGTCCTTTTTGTCACTAGTGTCATTATCTTCGATAGGGTTGTTAGATAGGGCCTCGACAATTCTATTTATTTTCCCGGGTTTGTACTCGAATTTATAACGGTAGTCTCGAAGTTTTAATCGCCATTTTTGAAGTCGCGTTCCTGGATTCTCGATATAACTTATCCAGTGAACTGGTTCACAGTCACATGATAGGATAAAATCTTGATTATACAGGTAGGGCCTGAAATGTTCCACAGCGTATAACACTGCAAGGCACTCTTTTTCGGCATCGAGGTATTTTCTTTCGTTAGCGTTTAAGACTTTTGAGTAGTACGCGACGGGAAGGTCAATTTTGTCATGTTCTTGGGTCAACATTGAGCCAATGGCATATTCAGAAGCGTCTGTCGTGAGTTTAAACGGTTTTGTGAAATCTGGGTATTGTAAGATGGGTCTTTTACACAGGGCTTTTCTGAGTTTTCTGAAACTTTTCTGTTGCGTATCGCCCCATTTCCATTCTTCTGTTTTCTTTAATAGATCAGATAGAGGTTTGGCGATTTTAGCGTACTCTTTTATAAAGCGCCTGTAATAACCTGAAAGGCCTAGAAAACTCCTGACTTCAGTTTGAGTTTTCGGTACAGGAAAACGCTTGATGGCCTTAATTTTTGCTGGATTCGGTTTTATTCCATTTGCTCCGACAACGTGACCTAAATAGGCCACTTCCTTTTTTAGGAATTCGCACTTGTCGGGTTGGAGTTTTAGGTTTGCTTCTCGAAGTCTATTATATAGTCTTCGGGCTCGCCTATCATGTTCCTCAAGGGTATCAGAATAGATAATGATATCGTCGAGGTACACGAATGCTTCCGAATCAAGCATACCATCAAGAACGCTATTAAGAAGTCGCTGAAAAGTAGGGGGGGCATTTTTGATTCCCATAGGCATACGCTTGTATTCGAAATGTCCATTTCGAGAAGAAAAAGCCGTTTTGTGTCGGTCGTCCGGGTGAGTTTCCACCTGGTGAAAACCACTAGCGAGGTCGAAGACAGTAAAGTATGCTGCCGTCCCTAATTTATCCAATATGGCGGAAATATTGGGGAGGGGGTAGGCATCCCCTATTACCTTCTCATTAAGCGCTCGATAATCAATAACTACCCTCCACTTTCTTTTTCCCGAAGCGTCAAGTTTTTTCGGTACTATAAGAAGAGGGGAGTTATATGGGGAATTTGAGTTTCCGATAATACCGCTATTAAATTGTTTTAATAATTGTTCGTCAATTTGTGGTAGGGCTTCATCTGGGGATCGGTATTGCTTTTTATGAATTACCTTATCGTCAGTGGTGGGGATTCTGTGTTGGATTAAATGAGTGCAACTTAAAGGTTCCCCATTGAGATGAAAAATGTCGGCATATTCCTCGGCCCATTTATTTACAAGTTCTTTTTCTTCCGAATTTAAATGGGACACAAAAAGGGATTCTTTAACCTTTTGAACTCGCTCGGTGTAGGATAACAGTGGAGTGGAAAAATGGTCAGATTCTGAATCAGACAATTCTTCGCCCTCCAGTTTGCAAAAATCAAAAGGGATTAGTTCTTGGGGAGGCAATTCTATATCGATATCCTCTTCTGTAGTATTAATCGCTACGGCGTGACACACTCCATTTTTGCTACTTACTACGGCCTCGCCCAAGTATACACCTTTAGGGGTGTTAATTCGAGGGAGATAACCTTGTGACAAATCTGGATTGATCACGTTTATAGCGATTGGATTTCGAGTTCTGGCTCGGATTCGCAAAACCCTTTTAAAAGGTTTGATATGAGGTTTCAAAATCTCCTTTTCGGCCAGTGATTCCTTATCCACAAACGGGATAGGGGTCACTGGGTTGGAGAGAGTGACCAGGGTATTGTGCCAGAATGATATCTGGGCCCTTTCCTGTCGAAGGTAGGGCCGCCCTAGAATTCCATGTGTTGAAACAGGAAAATTATTTCTTACTACATGAAATTCAACAGGTGCACTTGCGATGTTAATTTGAATTGTACCAATCGTTCTCACTGTGTGATTCGTTATTCCCGTGATTTCTGTACTCTTGCTCGGGTCAAGAGTAAGGTCGGGATCTAAGGCACACAATTTGATTAGATTGGTGTCGGATCCTGGATCTACTAGAAACCTAATATCTGATTGTCTGAATTCTGGGGCCGTGAACTGCACTACTGGGGAGTCCTCGGCCGTGACTCCTGCTCGTAGGACCTTACGGAATTGTCCTTGAATTGGACACTCCGTTGACGCTGTGGGTTTGGACTCGTCGGCGCGTCGGTATGTCGAGTCTGTTGAAAGTTTAAATTTCCTGGAGGTCCAGGGGATGCTGCACGCGTAGGGGCCGCATTAAACTTGAAGTTTGAATTTTGTTCTTGATAGTTGCGATGAGATTGAGGTTGTTGGTATTGAGGGGGTTGAAAACTCATTGCTTGGATAGGGGGTTGGAAACTACCGAATTGTGACATCATCGAACGATAAAATGTCGCAAGTTGCTCAGGTGTAAATTGCAACACATCATTCGCCGATGTTTTCTGTGATCTATGTGACTCAAATCCTCTATCATTTTCCGACCTACGCTTTTCCGGATTAGAATTATTTTTCTCGACCTGTTTTGTATAAGGACTAGGTGATCGTGGATGTTCTTCGGCGCGAGCAATATGATAAGACGTACCTCTAGATCGGTCTGAGTACTTGTGCCTTTCTTCAGCACGAAGGGCATGCTCGAAGGCTTCACTAAGGTCTGCCGGATTTCTCGTGTCCACAAAAATAGACATTTCCTCTGGCAAGCCTCGAATGAATGCCTCAAGGGCGCAATCAATGATTGGTTTCATCATAATTTCGCTTTCAGAAGTATCCTGACAACGGACGGCCAAACCTTCTATTAATCGATAGCGTGCGTTATATTTTGCTTCTAAAGAATGTTTTGCCCCACTCAGTAGACCTTGTAGGCGGTCGTTATAATCACTAACCGTCTCTGATTGTTTTAGTCTAATGCTCATAATATTATCTAAATACCATTGATACTTCTTTGAAGAAGCAAATCTTTTCTTTAAATGGGACACTAACTCGTCTAATCTATTGAAACGTTTATCCCTTACGCTTTCTCTAGCCGCACCCTTTAATTTACTGAGGACGGCCTTGATGTATCCAGGCTCGGAAGTTCCTGTCAAAAACACAGCTCCATTAGCTACGTCTTGTAGGAATTCCTTCAAAGGTGGATTGCGTCCATCAAAAATAGGGATGTGATAAGTGCATTGTTGTAGCGTCATACACTCTAAGACTGAAGCCATCGCGGCTGTTGTATCAGGATTAGCATTGGCAGGAGGAGGGGTTAAATTTGCGAACGTGCTTCCGCACGCTAAACCGGCTCCTTGTGACACGGGGTCCGTCATTTTTAGTGCAAGTATATATATGTAGATAAAAAAAATTTTAATTGTTATTCTCGATAATTATTTTTCACCACCGCGGAATATTCCTGTTAATTTGCGCGGGATATTTCGAGGTTAAAAAAAAATAAAATGATTTGAAAAATTTTCAATTTTGATTTTCGGAAGGTGTTTTAGTTAACAGCTGATTATAACGCGTCGCTATCCGGTTCAAAGTGGAAAGGTCAATGACCAATCGACCTCTCGGGGTCCTAGGGTCTCGTTTAATCCATATACCAGGCGCAGGGGTGGGGATAGCAATATTATGGTGGGACATAACCCTTAATTAAAAATTTTGTTTCCCCTTTTTTTTTTTTATTTATTTATATATATATATATATATATAATTTTTTTTTTTTACAAATGGGGTGAACAATAGAAATTGGAGAAATTGGTAGAAAAGAGAAATTAATAAAACGAAAGAAAAGCTTTAATTTAGTTTTCCTTTTCCCTATTTTCCAAAGCCAATTTTACTCGACGCTCGATTTCTTTTCGTTTGTTTATGAGAACTAACTCGGCAAGACAATCATGAAATTCTTTCCATGAGCTTAGGGAGTTTTCCGAATTTTCCGACGAGGTTTCTTTTTGATTTTCGAGGTTACGTCTTGCTGCTATACGTTTATTTATATTTTCGTCACTCATAAGTTCTTTTTCTAATTTAGTGTAATTCTTAACTCTTATCAAGTTCCTCAGTTTCTTTCCTCCGTAAACATTTTTACATTTATGAGGCATTGCAAAACATTCTTGACAATTTAAGATAAACTAAAAGAAGCTAGATAAAAAAAATTGAATATAAAAATTTTTATGAGGACGTGGGAAAAGAAAAAAAAAAAGATACCCTTTTGTTTTATTTAATCAATCACAATGACGTCATCGTTGTAATTTACCGTAGTGTCGCTGTCAGAACTGTTGCTGTCAGAAATCAAAATAGGGGTGGGTACAATCTTGATCTTTTCTCCGTTGTAATTTTCGATACGTTTTACTCTCAACCGTAAGGTGGGGGTATCTGTAAGAATGTCTGCTGAATGTACCAAGGTCAAAGAGAGTTTTCTCAAATCCCGACCATTTATTACAGTGCCCCTTTTAAATGGGAACTTTGGGTTAAACACTATAAAATAGTGTAATCTCTCTGGAAGATTATTTTTAATATTAGTGTTAGTCAAGGAGGAAAAGGTTTCAGAAGGAATTGTTTGAGAGATAGCAGAATTTGAAATATTTGCCTCTACTGAAAATTCTTCTTGTACTCTTTCTTGTGTTTTAATAGAAGTAGGAAGTGATTTGATTAAAGTTGTGTTTGATTTTCTTTTTGGTCTATTCTTTCTGCGAGTTCTTTTTCCTCTTTGTCTAAAATTATTCGACATTGCGATTTATCATAGTGACAAAAATTCTTCTCATTCCTTCACAACAAATAAAATATTTTTAGGATTGTTTTGTAATAGAATTTCGGAGACTTGTCTTCCAGTGAGCGAATCACGGAGACTTGTCGTCACGGACTATCTATAACAAAATTAAAAATTAAAAATTAAACGTCTAGTTTGAATTTTTAATTTAAAAAAAAAATATTTTACTTGAGAGAAAATAATTAGAGAATTTGTTTAAGAATAAAAATTAACAACGCCTTATTCTCTCCATATAGTAATATATTATTTTAAAATTATTTTGTGATAGAATTTCGGAGACTTGTCTTCCAGTGAGCGAATCACGGAGACTTGTCGTCACGGACTATCTATGACAAAATTAAAAATTAAAAATTAAATGTCTAGTTTGAATTTTTAATTTTCAAAAAAAATATTTTTATTTGAGAGAGAATAATCCGTTCAAGAAGAAAAATTAAACAAATTCTTCATTTTTTTTTTTCATATAGTAATATATTATTTTTAAATTATTTTGTGATAAAATTTCGGAGACTTGTCGTCCAGTGAGCGAATCACGGAGACTTGTCGTCACGGACTATCTATGACAAAATTAAAAATTAAAAATTAAATGTCTAGTTTGAATTTTTAATTTTCAAAAAAAAAAAAACATATATTTCCCTCAAGAAAGAATAATTAGAGTATTTACTTAAAATAGAAATAGACCAAAACACTTATTCTCTCAACAAAAAGGAATGTATTATTTAGGATTATTTTAAAAGTAGAATTTCGGAGACTTGTCTTCCAGTGAGCGAGTCACGGAGACTTGTCGTCACGGACTATCTACAATTAAGGTCCCAAAATTGAATTAAAATAATTTTTAATTCTATGTCAACATACCCTTTGTTAGAAAGAAAGAGGTGATATAGAGAAATTTGAAAATTTAAAAATAAGAAAGAATTATTAAGTGAAAATTTCGAAAGGAAATAGAAATCCCTTATAAGAAAATTCCTCCCTTAAATTCTAAGGGGTAGCAACGTCAGGAAAAATCCCACCGCTGCCACCATCAGTTTGTTACGAACGAGAAAATATTTAAATAATTAATATAGTTGATTTAACTATAATGATTATTTTAGGCTTTTGAGATGGCCCTATTTTCCAGTTTGTTGGAGGAATTCAAACTGCCAGAGCGTGAGCTCTGTTTATCTTACTGGGATTCGTGTTTCCTAGTTGCCAAAATTCAGAAATTAATTAAGGAAGGGGGGGGGGGGGTAAGGAAAATGTAGAAAATTAATAGAAAGAAAAATTAAAATAATAGTTATGATTTATTGTAAATTAAAGAAAGGATCCATCCGCCTCTCAAACAATAAAAGAAAGGAGGATGGGGTAAAACTAGCCAGAACGATACAGTTACTTACCCGTTCTGGAACCTTAAGTCTACCGCCAGAATTCTGCCGACGGGCGAAGATTTCACAATACACTCACACGTGCACAACTTATTGTTTTTTTTTTTTTTTTTCTTAGTTTCCTAAACCACTAAAAATAGGGCGGACGCGGCTACACCGTAAAACCGGCCGGTCATTTGACAAGAAAGAAAATTTTAAATTTATTTAAATAAAATCTCCCCCTTCACTATTTTAGCTTTAGGTGGCCCCGCGGATTTCGAGTTAAGAATTTTATTTTCGTCCGGCCAAATTGCTTGTATAAACATACAACCAATTTGGATCCTGTATACCGGACGGGAACGTTACGGATAATATTATTTTTATTCCGACAGAGATTGAGTCTCTGTGCCGTGGGAAACCGTACTGAACAATTTAGATATCTAATTAATGAGCTTATATAGTTTTACTTCCTTAAGAAATATGGAAAGGTGGGGACAGGGCGTTGGTCCTGTTGCCATGCCAAAATTGCTGAACTTGCATTTTGTGGAATCGGTTCATTGCACTATGTTGAAATAAATTCCTTTTTCTTGTATTCTTAGAAAGAATATTTTCTTTTTAATATTCTTTTAATTATTGAAACAATTTTTAATTTGTTTATTTATTTATTTTATTTTTTTTTTAATTAATCTCTTAAAATAGGATTAATGTAAGTTGGAAATGATGGACATTTCAAAATAGAAATTCCATTCTATTTTGTAACCCTAAAAAAAAAGGTTGTTACAATTCCAACGTTAAATCATTTGTCAATAATTATTTTAATGTGCATTGGAATCTTCCGCAAGTTTGCAATTTATGGCGGGCAAGGTTTATAAGCTAGGTTGGTACAGGGAAACGAGAGATAAATTATATTTTTGAAAGAAAAGAAATAATAATAGAATTAATAATAATAATAGCCTAAACGTTCCCATCTTTATATATCGTATAATTGTTAATTGTATAAATATTTTTAATTAAGGCCGGGCCATCATTCACCCTATTTTCAAGGTTCGAAAAATTAAAAAAAATGCATTTAAAATTGAAGGCAGACGATTATAGTAACATTCGCCGTTAGTGTGAGAGAGAAAGAGCGATAGGATAGAAGAGTACACTATACTCCGTAAGAACAATATGCCTGAGAGAGAACGCTTCGATGCTATACACAATCTTCTTTCTCTCTCGCACAATGTCAAGGGGAGCGTGGGGAGCGCGGGAAGTCTTCACTCAACGCGTTGAGTGTAGCCTCACGTCTATTCTTCGTGTATATATATATATATGCATACAATATGCATTTCATTATTTTAATTCTAATAGTTAATAATTTTCCTTTTTACTGTTAATAACATGGATAATACACATATATGCACACATATACATATACCATAGCCATTGTTGTTGTTTTAAAACAAATTATAAATTCAATAAAATAATACCCTTTTATTAATCGATATTTATCAATATAGTTTAATTAATAATTGATAGTTTATTACTCGTGTAGGTTCCAAGGGCTTGCCTCATGAGTTGAATAAAATTTAAAAATATAAAATTATTTTGGTGTCATTGCCTCGCGAGTTGCACCATTTCGCTGACACCGAAATTCCTTAGTGCAATACGATCTTTAACTTCCTTCAACTTGGTTCGAAGGAAGTTTTAAAAGAATTTTAAATAAAATAATTTTCGAAATCTTTTTAAATTAAATATGGGCGTAACAGTAATTGTTAAATACAACTATATTGATAATTTATTATTATAAATTGTTACTACTTTCGTCAAAAATTAATTTTACGGATTTTGAAATTAGTGATTATACTGTAAATATTTTCTTCCTCTGTATATAATAAATTTTATGCATTAAAGAATTATAATGATCATTAACCGGGGTAACATATAGAACAAAGATTTATCTTCTTCATTGTAATCAGTGAATATTGTCCTGACTTGTTGACATAAAATAAAATCATCACGAATTTTCTTAATTACACTAACTAATAATTTATCAAATAAATATTAGGTATTCATAAAAGAAAACAGAATTATCAAAAAACCAGGAACCGCGTCGGAAACGAAACTAAATAGAAAATCACTTTCGTTTTAGTGTTTGAGTTGACACGAAACTAAATTAACAAAGTGACTTTAGTTTCAAGTCGACACAAAACTAAATTAACAAACTGAGTTTAGTTTCGTGTCGACTTGAAACTAAAGTAGGGGAAAGTGGGGCAAGACGGGGTACTTAAGGTTTAAAGCGCAAAAAAACGAAAATTATCGAATATATACTTTATTATTATTTTTAATTATTATCATCTTTGGGAATCAGTCTTTCGTAAAAAAGGCGTACAAAGGCCATCTGTTTCTTAAAAAAGCTTATAATTAATAATATTGAAAAAATTGCAAATCTCCCCATCTTGCCCCACCGGCGGGTAAGATGGGGTACTAAAAAAAACAACCTATTTCTGTCGACAAATTTTACAAGTAAAGGTTGCATCTTCATCTTCATGCATAACTGCAGTGAGCCCATTGGCCGCAGACAAAAAAAGCAGCCCAGCCTTCATTTGAGTCTAAATAATAACCATTGCAATAGAGACAAGGTGTATTTTCCACTTTACCATCACTAATTGATGATTTAACCTGACAAGCTTTTTTCTTTTAGGTCACTCTTATTTTATTCAGTCTTGATTTTAGTAGTTTTCTCAATTTCTCTTATTTCTCTTTTCTTTTGCTTAATTTGTGAACCCCGTCTTGCCCCACTCTTCCCTACCCATCTTGCCCGCACCTACGAAATTGAATAAAACGATTAATTACTACAATTTACGATTCAACAAAAAAAAAAAAAACATATGCTTCCCTTCTTCTGTAAGCCTTGACAGTTAGAAAAAAATTTATACAGTTCAATAACTGTTATTATTAAGTAATAAACACCTCCTAAAAAAAGTGAAAAAATGACAAGAAAATCGTCAAAAACAGTTTTTTTTAGTAAAACAGATAAAAGATTTGTTCTCATGGCTTTTAGGTTTTGCAAACAAGAAACTATCGTCTCTGTGCAGTATTATGTAAAATATAATCGCGATTGGTTAATTCGTTTGTTAAATAAGGCCGGCACCCCGACTTACCCGCTACCCCGTCTTGCCCCACTCGCCCCTAACTTTGTTAATTTAGTCTCGTGTCAAATCAAACACTAAAACGAAACTAGACTCTCGAGACGGTCCCTGCAAAAAACAAATATTAAAATACAAATTATACATTAATTTCTGTTTAATAATTATTTTTTTAGCCAAAGTTTGAAGATTATAAGTGTTGAAAATACTGACATTACATCAAACTATTATTGAGTAAATAATTTTGTACATTAAAATACTAATTCTACACAATAAAAAATATAAATTATACAAAAATATAATCTAAAAATCATAATTTTCTTTACACAGCTTTTCAAATCTTGTTAATTCAATCTTTTAGTTTCGACTTCTAAGTATAAACAAATGTTATAAATTTTTAATATTTCACTGCATGTTCTCTTCTCAACATTAACATTTATAAAAAATTCGTTACGCTATCAGACAATCGAAATTTGGTAAAAAATACATTAAAAATTTCTTTTTTTCAAATTTAAGAATTCTAATCTTCTGAAAATCACCTGAGTTCTAGTAGGGACTGGGCCCTACCCAATCCTGACGAAAAGAGAATTTTATTTCAATTTTTAAGTAGTAATAGGTCCACCCGTACGCTATCAGACAATCGAAATTTGGTAAAAAATACATTAAAAATTTCTTTTTTTCAAATTTAAGAATTCTAATCTTCTGAAAATCACCTGAGTTCTAGTAGGGACTGGGCCCTACCCAATCCTGACGAAAAAAAAATTTTATTTCAATTTTTAAGCAGTAGCACCCTCACCCGTACGCCATCAGACAATTGAAATTTGGTAAAAAATACATTAAAATTTCTTTTTTTCAAATTTAAGAATTCTAATCTTCTGAAAATCACCTGAGTTCTAGTAGGGACTGGGCCCTACCCAATCCTGATAAATACAGAATTTTATTTCAATTTTTAAGTAGTAGCAGGTCCACCCGCCCAATGGGAAATGCCAGTGTAGTGCCGATGCTCACCACTGGCGTAGTACTCAGACGATTGTTCGGCGTAGTCTAGCCGAGCCTCGACAATTAGTGCTGGCGCAGTACAGAATTTTTGTTTCGCCAAAGCTTGGACAAGCCACGGCGGCAAGTGCTGGCTGAGTATAGAAAAATTGTTCACAACGCTCTTTGCCAACATTGCTTTTTTGACATAAACTTGAAAAAAATTATAAAAAAAGTTTATGAATGTTTATAAATATAAATTTATTGAAAAAAATTAATATTTTACTTTTCAGTTGTTCATTTTTTATTCTTGTCAAATTTAATAATAACAATTTAACACAATTGTCTAATTTTGTAAATAATAAATTATTTAAACAAATTAAAATTATAAACAAAATTTAAACTTTAATCTCAATAATAATTTGGTTCCTATTAAAATACTATTATACTTCTTACTATGAATAAAAAATTATTAAAAAATTACCACGTAATTTAAGAATTACGTAAAATGTTAAATGCAATAAGTAAAGTAATTTAATTTTTAAAAATTTAGTTTAATTTATTTTATTTCAATTTATTATTTCTAACGTATCCCTATTTTTTCTCATCTTTGACTCAATAATTGTATGTCTGAATGATACTGAGATATTAAAATTTTACTGCACACACGTGTCGTTAGCATAGTGGTTAGAGCGTTAGTCTGTTAGTCCGTAGGTCGTAGGTTCGATTCCCCTCGTCAGCAATTTTGTTTATTTTCATAGGTTTGCGATATTTCTAGATTCCAATCGTCAGGTACTAAAATATGAAAATCTAATGCACACTTACTGTAATTGTTTATTATTTAATTTTTAAATGTTATAAACAATTTTTTTCTACTTCATTTACTATATCCATATTGTTAGTCTCCATCTTTAATACAATTTCTTTAAGAAGAGAAATATTTTATGAATAATAACTATTTATTAATATTATTTACCATTTTGTTGTTAAATTATTTATAATTATTAATTTACGACTAATTAATAACAATACGGCATTTATTGCGGCAATATTCTCAGCCAGCACTGGCCCAGTGCTGCGCCAGCGCTGTCTGGCAGCACTGACAGACAGTACTTCGGCAGCGCCGGACGGCGTTATCATCCCAGAGTTATGCCAGTGCTGGCTCTCAGCCTTGCCGCCAGTGCTGCCAGTGCTGGCGCAGTACTACGCCAGTTGTAAATTTCCCATTGGGCGTACGCTATCAGACAATCGAAATTTGGTAAAAAATACATTAAAAATTTCTTTTTTTCAAATTTAAGAATTCTAATCATCTGAAAATCACCTGAGTTCTAGTAGGGACTGGGCCCTACCCAATCCTGACGAAAAGAGAATTTTATTTCAATTTTTAAGCAGTAGCACCCTCACCCGTACGCCATCAGACAATTGAAATTTGGTAAAAAATACATTAAAAATTTCTTTTTTTCAAATTTAAGAATTCTAATCATCTGAAAATCACCTGAGTTCTAGTAGGGACTGGGCCCTACCCAATCCTGATAAATACAGAATTTTATTTCAATTTTTAAGTAGTAGCAGGTCCACCCGTACGCTATCAGACAATCGAAATTTGGTAAAAAATACATTAAAAATTCCTTTTTTTCAAATTTAAGAATTCTAATCATCTGAAAATCACCTGAGTTCTAGTAGGGACTGGGCCCTACCCAATCCTGATAAATACAGAATTTTATTTCAATTTTTAAGTAGTAGCAGGTCCACCCGTACGCTATCAGACAATCGAAATTTGGTAAAAAATACATTAAAAATTCCTTTTTTTCAAATTTAAGAATTCTAATCATCTGAAAATCACCTGAGTTCTAGTAGGGACTGGGCCCTACCCAATCCTGATAAATACAGAATTTTATTTCAATTTTTAAGTAGTAGCAGGTCCACCCGTACGCTATCAGACAATCGAAATTTGGTAAAAAATACATTAAAAATTTCTTTTTTTCAAATTTAAGAATTCTAATCATCTGAAAATCACCTGAGTTCTAGTAGGGACTGGGCCCTACCCAATCCTGATAAATACAGAATTTTATTTCAATTTTTAAGTAGTAGCAGGTCCACCCGTACGCTATCAGACAATCGAAATTTGGTAAAAAATACATTAAAAATTCCTTTTTTTCAAATTTAAGAATTCTAATCATCTGAAAATCACCTGAGTTCTAGTAGGGACTGGGCCCTACCCAATCCTGATAAATACAGAATTTTATTTCAATTTTTAAGTAGTAGCAGGTCCACCCGTACGCTATCAGACAATCGAAATTTGGTAAAAAATACATTAAAAATTCCTTTTTTTCAAATTTAAGAATTCTAATCATCTGAAAATCACCTGAGTTCTAGTAGGGACTGGGCCCTACCCAATCCTGATAAATACAGAATTTTATTTCAATTTTTAAGTAGTAGCAGGTCCACCCGTACGCTATCAGACAATCGAAATTTGGTAAAAAATACATTAAAAATTTCTTTTTTTCAAATTTAAGAATTCTAATCATCTGAAAATCACCTGAGTTCTAGTAGGGACTGGGCCCTACCCAATCCTGATAAATACAGAATTTTATTTCAATTTTTAAGTAGTAGCACCCCCACCCGAACGCCATCAGACAATCGAAATTTGGTAAAAAATACATTAAAAATTTCTTTTTTTCAAATTTAAGAATTCTAATCATCTGAAAATCACCTGAGTTCTAGTAGGGACTGGGCCCTACCCAATCCTGATAAATACAGAATTTTATTTCAATTTTTAAGTAGTAGCAGGTCCACCCGTACGCTATCAGACAATCGAAATTTGGTAAAAAATACATTAAAAATTTCTTTTTTTCAAATTTAAGAATTCTAATCATCTGAAAATCACCTGAGTTCTAGTAGGGACTGGGCCCTACCCAATCCTGACGAAAAGAGAATTTTAGTTCAATTTTTAAGTAGTAGCAGGTCCACCCGTACGCTATCAGACAATCGAAATTTGGTAAAAAATACATTAAAAATTTCTTTTTTTCAAATTTAAGAATTCTAATCATCTGAAAATCACCTGAGTTCTAGTAGGGACTGGGCCCTACCCAATCCTGATAAATACAGAATTTTATTTCAATTTTTAAGTAGTAGCACCCCCACCCGAACGCCATCAGACAATCGAAATTTGGTAAAAAATACATTAAAAATTTCTTTTTTTCAAATTTAAGAATTCTAATCATCTGAAAATCACCTGAGTTCTAGTAGGGACTGGGCCCTACCCAATCCTGATAAATACAGAATTTTATTTCAATTTTTAAGTAGTAGCAGGTCCACCCGTACGCTATCAGACAATCGAAATTTGGTAAAAAATACATTAAAAATTTCTTTTTTTCAAATTTAAGAATTCTAATCATCTGAAAATCACCTGAGTTCTAGTAGGGACTGGGCCCTACCCAATCCTGATAAATACAGAATTTTATTTCAATTTTTAAGTAGTAGCAGGTCCACCCGTACGCTATCAGACAATCGAAATTTGGTAAAAAATACATTAAAAATTCCTTTTTTTCAAATTTAAGAATTCTAATCATCTGAAAATCACCTGAGTTCTAGTAGGGACTGGGCCCTACCCAATCCTGATAAATACAGAATTTTATTTCAATTTTTAAGTAGTAGCAGGTCCACCCGTACGCTATCAGACAATCGAAATTTGGTAAAAAATACATTAAAAATTTCTTTTTTTCAAATTTAAGAATTCTAATCATCTGAAAATCACCTGAGTTCTAGTAGGGACTGGGCCCTACCCAATCCTGATAAATACAGAATTTTATTTCAATTTTAAGTAGTAGCAGGTCCACCCGTACGCTATCAGACAATCGAAATTTGGTAAAAAATACATTAAAAATTTCTTTTTTTCAAATTTAAGAATTCTAATCATCTGAAAATCACCTGAGTTCTAGTAGGGACTGGGCCCTACCCAATCCTGACGAAAAGAGAATTTTAGTTCAATTTTTAAGTAGTAGCAGGTCCACCCGTACGCTATCAGACAATCGAAATTTGGTAAAAAATACATTAAAAATTTCTTTTTTTCAAATTTAAGAATTCTAATCATCTGAAAATCACCTGAGTTCTAGTAGGGACTGGGCCCTACCCAATCCTGACGAAAAGAGAATTTTATTTCAATTTTTAAGTAGTAGCAGGTCCACCCGTACGCTATCAGACAATCGAAATTTGGTAAAAAATACATTAAAAATTTCTTTTTTCAAATTTAAGAATTCTAATCATCTGAAAATCACCTGAGTTCTAGTAGGGACTGGGCCCTACCCAATCCTGATAAATACAGAATTTTATTTCAATTTTTAAGTAGTAGCAGGTCCACCCGTACGCTATCAGACAATCGAAATTTGGTAAAAAATACATTAAAATTTATTTTTTTCAAATTTAAGAATTCTAATCATCTGAAAATCACCTGAGTTCTAGTAGGGACTGGGCCCTACCCAATCCTGATAAATACAGAATTTTATTTCAATTTTTAAGTAGTAGCAGGTCCACCCGTACGCTATCAGACAATCGAAATTTGGTAAAAAATACATTAAAAATTTATTTTTTTCAAATTTAAGAATTCTAATCACCTGAAAATCACCTGAGTTCTAGTAGGGACTGGGCCCTACCCAATCCTGATAAATACAGAATTTTATTTCAATTTTTAAGTAGTAGCAGGTCCACCCGTACACTATCAGACAATCGAAATTTGGTAAAAAATACATTAAAAATTTCTTTTTTTCAAATTTAAGAATTCTAATCATCTGAAAATCACCTGAGTTCTAGTAGGGTCTGGGCCCTACCCAATCCTGACGAAAAGAGAATTTTATTTCAATTTTTAAGTAGTAGCACCCCCACCCGAACGCCATCAGACAATCGAAATTTGGTAAAAAATACATTAAAAATTTCTTTTTTCAAATTTAAGAATTCTAATCATCTGAAAATCACCTGAGTTCTAGTAGGGACTGGGCCCTACCCAATCCTGACGAAAAGAGAATTTTATTTCAATTTTTAAGTAGTAGCAGGTCCACCCCTACGCTATCAGACAATCGAAATTTGGTAAAAAATACATTAAAAATTTCTTTTTTTCAAATTTAAGAATTCTAATCATCTGAAAATCACCTGAGTTCTAGTAGGGACTGGGCCCTACCCAATCCTGATAAATACAGAATTTTATTTCAATTTTTAAGTAGTAGCACCCCCACCCGAACGCCATCAGACAATTGAAATTTGGTAAAAAATACATTAAAAATTTATTTTTTTCAAATTTAAGAATTCTAATCATCTGAAAATCACATGAGTTCTAGTAGGGACTGGGCCCTACCCAATCCTGACGGATAGAGAATTTTATTTCAATTTTTAAGTAGTAGCAGGTCCACCCGTACGCTATCAGACAATCGAAATTTGGTAAAAAATACATTAAAAATTTATTTTTTTCAAATTTAAGAATTCTAATCACCTGAAAATCACCTGAGTTCTAGTAGGGACTGGGCCCTACCCAATCCTGATAAATACAGAATTTTATTTCAATTTTTAAGTAGTAGCAGGTCCACCCGTACGCTATCAGACAATCGAAATTTGGTAAAAAATACATTAAAAATTCCTTTTTTTCAAATTTAAGAATTCTAATCTTCTGAAAATCACCTGAGTTCTAGTAGGGACTGGGCCCTACCCAATCCTGATAATACAGAATTTATTTCAATTTTTAAGTAGTAGCACCCCCACCCGAACGCCAGCAGACAAATTGAAATTTGGGTAAAAAGAATACATTAAAAATTTATTTTTTTCAAATTTAAGAATTCTAATCATCTGAAAATCACATGAGTTCTAGTAGGGACTGGCCCTACCCAATCCTGACGGGATAGGAGAATTTATTTCAATTTTTAAGTATGTAGCAGGTCCACCCGTACGCTATCAGACAATCGAAAATTTGGTAAAAAATACATTAAAAATTTCTTGTTTTCAAATTTAAGAATTCTAATCATCTGAAAATCACCTGAGTTCTAGTAGGGACTGGGCCCTAACCCAATCCTGAACGAAAAGAGAATTTTATTTCAATAGGGGGGGGGGGGGGTTAAGCAGTAGCACAGCACTACCTCACGCCGACGCCCATCAGACAATTGAAATTTTTGGTCCAAAAATACATTAAAATTTCTTTTTTTCAATTTAAGAATTCTAACTT